>NW_026020217.1:762154-1172497 GCF_900185275.1 Solanum verrucosum
TGAATATAATAGAAAAATATTATAATTAGCAAATAACATATATAATATAGAGTTTGAGTAGAAATTAAAAGATTCATGTGAGCTGATAAACGACGATATAAAAAAAAGTTCTCTTATAACTCAAACATATATGTCTTAGGACTTGATGTTTGCTCTACTTTGTACCACAAATGCAAATTCCTCTAATACAATTTACTATAGATTTAGGAGGACATATGCTTATACAATCACTGTCTTTGGTGCAAGCACCACTCTTCCTTATTTCAGGGGGACACAAACAAACTCCAGCAACACAATGCATACTTTCACCTCCACAAGCGGTAGGATTACAATCTTTTGATGTTTGACACTCTGGTTGTCGTTCCAACGCCATACATGATGGTGAACCTACGAAAACCAAAAGAAAAATTAAGATATATTTATCGAAATTTAACATTCAATATATTATCTTCAATCGCTAATCAAATTCAAATAGAAACTATGTATTTGTCTATTATACATGACATTAATCAGAATTACATGCTAAAGACTTCAACTAGGGGTATGAAGGGGTTCATCTAAATTCCCTTTCATATAAGAAAATCACATTCTATGTATATAAATATAAAATTTCATATATATATATATATATATAGACAATGAACCCTTATGGTGAAATTCCTGTTGTGTGTGGGGAGGGGGGGGGAGGGAAATCTTACCTAACAAAATTAACAAGGCAATAAGAGAGAGCAAAACAATTGATGTCTTCTCCATTTTGTATACTATATCTCAATAGACAATGATATTTTTTTTTCTTTGTGTATTTGTATGCAATAAATAGGGAGAGATGGTGCAACAACTTTCCTCAAATATTGATAGAATCCAAAATAAATTAAGTGAAATTAGCTAACTTATAATTTGGAATGTGGGAATGAAAACAATTCTAGATTTACTAGTGTTTAGGATTTTATTTTTAATTTTAGATATATTTGAAGTCAGGACTACTTTGACCATTTTATTATTTGGTAAAAAGAATTATATCTGGTCAAAAGAATTTGATTATATGAATATTAGCTTTATATGTTACCATTCATATGCTATTAATTTTGGTCAAATATCTAGTGGTCAAACATTTCACTTGATTTGGTAGAGGGAATTTTCCGTAATTGATAATTAAAATTGTGCATTGTAGCAAACTATTAATTCAAAATAAATATTATAACCATACAAACTCTCTTGCCATTCGCCTCTCTCCCTAAATCTCGCTCGCCACTCTCCCTGAATCTCGCTCGGGGCTCTCCCTCGCCTCTCTCATGTTATACAAACACGAATGTATAAATTGTGTTTGTATAAAACGAGAGGGACTATATACGAATACAAATACATATATATCCGTCCTATACACTTATGATTATATATACAAATATAAATCGTCCCCTACCCAGTTCTATTTTGCCTTTCTCTCTCTTGCTTTATACAAAAGACAATGTATAACTTTTGTTTGTATAAAGCGAGAGAGATTTGATACAAATACAAATGTTTTAACTCGATTCACTTGTAAACATATTCAAACTTTATGCAGATATACAAATATAAACATTGATACATATACATAGTAGTTACATATATACAATTATCTAACAGATATACATATACAATTCACCTCTCCCACTCTCGGTCCTCTCTTGCCCGCCTGTCGCCTAATCTCGCTAGTCACTCTAGCCTAACACAAGAACATATACATATACAAATACAATTGTCATAGACACAGATGCCCAATTTATACATGCGATTTTATACAATCAGATGTTACCTACGATTTTATATGATCAGATGCTCCATAGCAAATATAGTTTGCTATGGAGCACAAATAGGAAAATTGTAGCTATAGAGTGCTAATATGATTTTTATGCTTGTTATTCCTAAAATTACTCTAATTATTATTTGTTTAGTTTCTCACCTGATATTCGAAGTTAAACATTGAAATCTCGACTAAATCTGAATCACACTGCAAGGCCATTTGAAGGTCTCTATGACAGTTTACTACATGTTCAAAATTTTGATTTGGTAATTTAAATTTATCTTAATTGCCGATTGGTTTTCAATGGCCTTTATGATCTTTCTACCTTTTTAAAAGGTCATGTTTGAGACGTTTGAATGCAATATCACTTTTAATATTTGCATTAAACTTAGGAATAATTCTTTACAAATATTTGAACATTTAAAGTAATGAAAAATATAGGTTCTTAAAAAAATAATATTAGAAATATTCCAACATTAACAAGAATATTGAATGAATTTTTCATGAAATAATCAATTGTTGGTTTTTTTCTTTTTTTTTTTTTTTATCCAAGAAATGTTGAATATTCAATCTTATCACATATACACCTATATACTTGTTTTCAAATACTTGGGGACATGAAGGTTTTTTTTAGTATCATCACTATCACTAATTGTAAATTTAGATAAATTGAACTGTTAATAATCGAACACTATATAATTAACTAAAAGTTTAAATCAATAATAATCTTGATTCAAAATTCGCAATTTTTGTTTCTTCAATTGTCTTCAAATATTCTTTGAAATTTTATCAACAAGTTCAATAAAAAAATTACGCTTAAACATTTAAAATACTAATAGGAAAAAATGCATATAAAAAGCCCAAGTAAGATTTAAACTATGAACCTCAAAGGGTACACTAGTAACCAAGACTGTCAAATCATACATTGAACATTTCATTTTTATGCTTTTTTAAGCATTGTCATGAGTGTCACACAATACCTCTTTATTTAATACACATTCATTTTTAATGATGTCTTTATCGTCTTCAAATCATAAATTTGCTCTGAACTGAGAGGAAGAAAAACTAAACATCTATTGTACTTTAATAAGAAAAAATGTTTTTGTATACCTCAAACATGTTTTAATTTTGGCTTTAACAATCATTACAAAAGAAAAACAATATGCAGTACATTTTGGTGGACATGTGTTTATACAATCATTGCCTTTTTTTGCAAGAAATTAAATCCTTCCTTATAAAACCACCATACGCACACACAAACTTCCTTGATACAAACCATAATTCCACCATCGATGCACGATGCAGGATTACAATCTTTTGCGATTTGACACTTTTGATCTTCATGTCCTGACACCATACATGATGGTGAACCTATGAAAATGGAAGAAGGGATAAAATCAATAATTAAAATAATATTTATTTTCATATTACCATTACTATATTGTAAAAATATTGTTCAATCTATTATTAACAAAAATTAATAACTAAATAATGAACAAGATGAGAAAAATGAGAATGAAGGAAGCGGGAGAGGCAAGAAAGAGAGAAAAGGAAGAAACCTAACCTAATAAAATGAACACAAAACTAATAGTGAATACAATAGTTGATTCCTTCTTCATCTTCAACATAATTAAGATTTATTTATCGAAGTTAAACATTAAATATATTATCTTCAATCGCTAATAAAATTCAAATAAAAACTATGTATTTGTCCATTATACATGACATTAATTAGAATCGCATGCTAAAGACTTCAACTAAGGGTTCATCTGAATTACCTTCGTATAAGAAAATTGCATTCTATGTATACAAATATAAAATTTCATATACATGTGTGTCTATATATATATATATAATAGACAATGAACTCTTCTGGTGAAATCCAGGTTGTCTTACCTAACAAAACTAACAAGGCAATAAGAGAGAGCAAAACAATTGGTGTCTTCTTCATTTTGTATACTATATCTCAATAGACAATGATGTTACTGTTTTTCTTTCTGTATTTGTATGCAATGAATAGGGAGATATATACAGGGAGAGATGGTGCAACAACTTGCCTCAAATATTGATAGAATCCAAAATAAATTAAGTGAAATTAGCTAACTTATAATTTGGAATGTGGGAATGGAAACAAATCTACATATACTAGTGCTTAGGATTTTATTTTTAATTTAAGATATATTTGAAGTCGGGACTACTTTGACCACTTTATTATTTGGTCAAAAGAATTTGATTATATGAATATTAGCTTTATATGTTACCATTCATATGCTATTAATTTTGGTCAAATATCTAGTGGTCAAACATTTCACTTGATTTGGTAGAGGGAATTTTCCGTAATTGATAATAAAAATTGTGTATGGTAGCAAATTATTTAATTCAAAAATAAATGTTGATTTGTTTTTCATCTTTTGTACAATTATATTGTATCTCAATGACAATTTTTTAAAATTGTATATTGATTCACAACACAAGTCCTGATATATATAGAACATAGATGGTATGACAACTTATCATTTGATTGCACTCCACAAATTGTTAAATTTGTTGATATGGTCAAGAACACATTAAATACAAAAGTTGAAAAAAGAAAATTTAATTACTATTTGTACTTATTATTTAGTGCTTAAATAAGAATTAGATTTATCAAATCCATATTAATATGAGTTCATAATGTTTATAGAATTCTAACATAGGTTTATGTAGCGGTCTAAATTAATATACTACTATACAATAATAACTTGGTTCGAAGACATTTACATATAGATAATAAGTGAATTTTTATAATTAGCCAAATATTTTGTTTTTAGTTCTAGAGGTCCAAATTCAATTTTGAGACTTCTTGGATTTTGTAAATGAACTATATGACTGATTTTGAGAGTTTTGGTGCAAGTTAGGCCTGAATTTTATCGCGAAGTATGAAATAATTATTTTTAAAAGATAGAAAGTGTAACAACCTTGGTACTTAAGGTCAATTTGAGTTCTAGAAGTCCGAATTGGATACCTTCAATTTTATGCTTGTTTAAGCAGTGTATGTCATGAGTGTCACACGACACCTCTTTATCTAATACTGATCTATTTCTGATGATCTTCAAATCATGGATTTGTTCTAAATTGAGAGGGAGATGGTGAAAGAATTGATTTGACAAACTAAACTTTTATTGTATTTTTAATAAGATAAAATATTATCTTGTACACCAAACATATCTTAATTAACTTTGGCTTTAACATCCAGTACAAAAGCAAACTCCAGACAAACAATTTGCAATACATTTAGGAGGACATTTGCTTTTACAATCATTGTCTTTTTTGCAAGAAATTGCATCCCTCCTTATAAAACCATCATTTGCAAGGTGTGTTGTTCCCATGTTGCACACACAATCTTCTTCGAAACAAACCATAATTCCATGTTTGCACGATGTAGGATTACAATCTTTTGCAGTTTGACACTTTTGATCTTGTCCTGACACCATACGTGATGCTGAACCAATGAAAATGAAAGAAGGGTTAAAATCAATAATTAAAATCATAATTATTTTCATGTTACCATTACTATATTGTAAAAATATTCAATCTATTATTAACAAAAGTTACTGACTAATAATGAACAAGATGAGAAAAATGAGAATGAATGAAGTGAGAGAGGCAAGAAAGGGAGAAAAGGAAGAAACCTAACCTAAAAAAATGAACACAAAACTAATAGTGAACACAATCGTTGATTCCTTCTTCATCTTCAACACGATATCTTAAATCTCAATGATAGTCTTTTTATTTAGTATAATATGAATTCACAACACTGGTCCTAGTATATATATATAAAAGTATAAAAGTGGTGCAACAACTTACCAATTGAATACAATCAATAAATTTCTAAATCTAGAAGATATGGTCAATCAACAAATTCAATTCAATCAACTTCCTTGGACACCCAAAAGACTATTTAAGGACAAAAATTAAAGGTTACTTTCCATTATTACCTATTTTATTAAGTAAAGTAGTTAAGAACCTCATTAAAATGAAGGATAAATATAGAAAAAATGTCTCAACAATTCTTTATAATTTTGAAAATTTTATTTATTTTAAATCATAAAAAAGTCTCTATAATACATTTAATATGGACTAAAGGGAATAATTAAATTTGTGAGGAAATGCACCGTCATAAAGAGAGAGAGAAATGACATAAGTTGAAAACCACATTTCACTTTAATTTGTCAATTTAATTATTCTCAAACTATTCTTGAAAATAGAAATAATTCAAAATAAATCATAAATATGAGCAATTAACTTTCTTGACTTATTACTTAGAAAATATAAATGGAAAAAAAGAGACTGAAGAATTCAATTATTATGCACTAGAGAGAGTAATTAATATTGCATTTATTATAATCTCTCAAATAAGAATTACATTTATGAAATAAATATTACATAATACTTGTAGTCTATATTAAGTGAATTGTCGAGGGATAACACACCTCTTGAAAAACAATATTTAAGGACTTAAATAAAATATTATTTTTCACTATTACCCTTTTGATTATTCTTAAATCATTCTCCTAGAAAATGTAAAGTAATTAAGAACCTTATTAAAATTAAATAAAAGATAAATATGAAAAAAGTCTCAACAATTCTTTTGAATTTTAAAAAAAATAAATCAATCTTAGAGAAGATAATTCAAATGATTGAATTGAGGATACATGTCACGCCCTGAGCCTACACCCTGGACCGGCACCCGGAGACTATTTCTGGCCCCAAGCGAACCCTTGGCCTGACTTTCTTAACTCAGCGGAAACCCAACTCAACAGAATAACTCAATGCAAATGCAAGGTTATAAAACAACTTAACTAATTAAAATTTGTCCACAAAGGCAACTCGAATATCAAAATAGAATATTTACATATATACATAGATGAGAGACTCAATACCAACTGACTGACTGTCTATGAAGCCTCTATAATACTGAGATGGATGTTGGGACAGACCCCGCAACATCCTAATAAAACAAAACTAAGAGAACAAAATAACCGAGTCATCCGGAACACAAAGAGGCTCACTAATGACTCTGGAGTGCTCAGCTAGATCAACGGTGTGCTGGATGCTGATCCTGGATACCTGTGTCTGCATCATTATAAGATGCAGGTCAACTGGCATCAGTACATGGAATGTACAAGTATGCGAGCTGGAAAACTAAGCAACAAAGGCTAGAAGGAAATCTGGAAGAAACTGAAAAGTTTACCTGGCTCAACTCAACTCAACCTGACTGACTTCTTTCAATATAAGGCAATTTAAAACAAGTGCGATATAAAGAAAACTGTTTAAAACATGCTATAAACTCTGTGTGTATACAAAGATACAATAAGTCTGAGATGTATATAGAAATACAAATGACTGATGTATATAAAAATACAATAACTTCTGTGTATGAAAATACAATAACTGCTGTGGGAGTTTCTCTAACCGACAACCATCACTTAGAGTTACAGTATTGATATAACGATCGACCTCACGCTGCCAGAGCATCCTATACCCGGCCAAAGGTATAAAACCTGAATTGCCTAGTGGATTCACTAGTCTAATCTGAAAAAGATTCATCTAAAAAGTATGAACCTCTTCTATCCATGGTGGCTACATGGTTCTATGAGGGCTGTGGGTTCTTTGAACGCTCCCCCAATTCGGTGCTCGATACTACTCCCAAAAAATGTACTGGTTCTTATGTTTTTAAAACATATGTCTTCCTTCTGATTTGAGATAATTACTCAAAACTAGCCCGAAGGCTCTTTGGAAATCTCAGTTTCCAACCTTGTTTAAATGTAAAAACATTTTTTAAAACTTCTTTGGGAATACATAGTTCCCTAATAACTTTGAGAAATGAACTCAACTTTATGTTCTTGACTTAACTTGAAACTCTATACTCTTTGCTTGACTTGCAACTTGAGCCTTAGAATGAAGTTAAAACGTTCAATAAAGACTCTTGAACAACTTTAAAGACTTGCTTTGACTCACTTCTTTAACTTCTAGACTTAACTCTTAATTTCACTTGACTTGGAAACTAACTCTCCTTGAATTGGAATTTGGATTCAAGGTATATGATCACACGTTTATGGATGACTCCTTGACGTTTAGAAGTACTTTGGAGTGTTAGAAACAACTAGAAAACATAAGTACAATACCAAGGAACATGTATGAGAAAGTGTGAAAAAAATGGGGGAACTTGGTGTCCTTGGCGCTTTGCAAGGCGCGGAGCGCCAGCCCTTGAAACTCAGAAAGGCCCTGCTGGCGCTCTACTAGGCACGGCGCCCCAAGGGAGAAAGCTCAGAAGCTCTTTTGGGGGGGTGCTGGCAGGCGCGACGCGCCACCCCTTCCCCCAGAAAACTCGACCTTTCTCTTTCTTTTTTCCAACTCTAAACCACCCTAACTTCAAGGGTTTCAACTCCAAACACTAAGGATCATAAAATCCCTCAACATACAAGAGATTCAACTCCAAAACACAATCAAATCATGTACTAAACCAACAAGAACTTCCAACAACACAACCAACAACTTCAACAACACAAACCAACAATTTCAACAACCCAACCAAGCTTTTCTCGGAAATAAAACGAGTTTGGTGTGTGGGGAAAGGATCAACCCAACACTATGAACTCACATACCTAGTAGGGATCACCCCCGACGATATCCCCGACGATCCTTGACGAAAATCCTTGCTTGATCTTCTCTTTCTCCTCTTCTTCTCCTCTTCACTCTCAAGCCCTAGCTCTCACTCTTTAAAATGGGACAAAATGATCCAAAAAATCAGCCTAACACAACAATATAACCCCAAAAGAAATAGCTAGGGAAAAGACCAAAATGCCTTTAAAATTTCCGGACGGATTCCTTGCACTACAAGAAAACTGCTCAATAGCGAAGGGAAAACTGGTCGCTATAAGTAAGAATCTGGTCCTAAATAGGACAATAGCGACCAGCTGCACTTGTCCTTATAGCCTTAGTCGCTAAGGACCTTTAGGGACGAGATTATCGGGCTGGTCGCTGATTCTTTTTCGGGACTAGTATAATACTTGTCCCTAAAATACATTTAGGGACCATATATCTGGTACCTATTTGCACATATTGAAATCGAAATTATGGTCGTTAAATCATTTTGCGACTAGATTCTAGCTGGTCCATATATCATTTTGGGATGACTTACATGCTGGTCCATAATTATTTTGCGACCAGTTTGGAAGCTGGTCTGTAAATTAGTTTGCGACCAAATTTTAGCTCGTCTATAAATCAATTTACGAAAACTTTTAAGCTGGTCCCTAAATCATTTCGGGACCATTTTGAAGGTGATCCATAAATCATTTTGCAACCATTACAGATTTCCTACTCAAAAGGATTTTAAGGATTTACAATCTAGTCCTTAAATCACATTGCATTTGCACCTAGAAAATACGATAATTAATATAAACTTGTTGCTTTCATATATAATATATAATGTAATTACAAAATAAGGTGAGTATAAGGCATCTGAATATATACAACAATGAGGTAAGCTAGTAACAATATTGTGATCATGAACGCTTAGCAAAAAAATCATATACTAGCCTTAAACTATAATCCAAAGTTTCCTTCACCTTCCCAGCAAAAAATGGTCAATCTACATGTTGTTTAACATTGGCTTTTTGCAAATTTCAGCATCCAAAATCTGCAAAAGAAATAAAACTTTCATTTAGAAGACCTATCTATAAAGATAAACAGAAAGAAGTGATTAAATCAAATAAAAATTGCAGCTGTAACACTAATTGCTGCAACAGGTGAGATTTTGGTCGCCATTTTTTGTGGGAAATTGTTGTACACAATATAGTGGTAGCAGTTGCAACACTAATTGCTGCAAGAGTTGGAACTTTGTAGGCTATTTTCTTTTAGGAAGTGTTGAACACAATATTGTCGTGACCAAAGATGATAGAAAATAAGCTCAAGGAGAAAGGTGCACAAGGATGAAAATGGGAAGCAAATTATGAACACAGTGATCAGGGTATAATCTGGTTGATTTGGGATCCTCAACTAATTGAGTGCATAACTTTGAACAAGGCTGAGCAATATATACACGGCATAGTAGTTGTGAAGAGGAACAACATGAAGTTCCAATTGGTGGTGGTTTATGGCTTGCATACTATTCATACTAGACTTAAACTATGGGAAGATCTGAGAGGGATTTCCACAAGGACACAAGAACCTATGATATGCATCGGAGACTTCAATGCTATTCTCTCAAGTGAAGATAGACAACTAGGCAATCCATTTCAAAAGGGAGAAATAAGGGACTTTAATGAGTTTATTCTTGATACTGGTATGTCAGAACTGAAATCAATTGGCAGAACTTATACATGGTCTAATGGGCGTACTTGTAGCAAAATAGATAAGAGCAATAGTGAATGGCGAATGAATGCTGAATATGATTCTAATGGAGGTCACTGTAATGAATCCATGTACTTCTGATCATTCCCCTTTTAGTTTGGAGTTAGACAGACAAAGTAGATGCAGTCACAAGGCATTTAAGTTTTTCAATTGTGTTGCTGAGCATCCAGAATTTTTACAACGAGTGAAAGAAGCATGGGTGAGAGGACATAAGAAGGATATGAACGACATATGGCGAATGCTAAAAAGGGTGAAAAAAAACCTTAAACAACTCAACATCATGGAGTTTAAAGAAGTGAGTAACAGGGTCAAAGATATCAGAGGTCAACTGCATAGTCTACAAGAGAGTATGAGGGATCCTAGAGCAGTAGCCTTCAACAGACAGCATGAAAAGGAACTGCATATACAATTGGAGAAATGGAGTAAGATTGAAGAAAGTGTTATGCAACAGAAGTCGAGAGTACAATGGCTAAAATTAGGTGATGCAAATACTACATACTTCTTTGCTAACATGAAGAACAGGGTGGCTCAAAAATACAATTACATGTCTCATGACCTCAGAAGGCATTAAAGCTCAGACGCAAGAAGCTCTTGAATTGGAAGTGAATACATTTTATAAGGATCTGTTGGGCAAGGCAGCTCAGAATATACCTAGTGTGAGTACAACTGTCATGAAGAATGGAAATACATTAAATAGGGAGCAGCAAATACTACTAGCAACCAAAGTGACAAGGGAGGAAATGATAATAGCATTGCAAGGCATAAATTATATGAAGGCTCCTGGATATGATGGATTCAATGTTCATTTTTTTAAGAGGGCTTGGCCAGTAGTGGGAGAGGATATTATAACTGCAGTATTATTGTTTTTTGAAACAGGAACCATGTACCCACCTATTAATTGTACATCAGTGACTCTAATTCCAAAAGTCGCCAGTCCTACAAGAATTGGGGAATATAAGCCTATTTCATGTTGCACAGTACTGTATAAGATCATTTATAAAGTGATCACAACAAGGTTACAGAAGGTGATGAGCTCCATAGTTGATCCTAACCAGTCAACATTTGTACCACGGAGAGCAATCCATGACAATATCATTCTAAGCCATGAACTAGTGAAAGGTTATGCTAGGAAAGGTATTTCTAAAAGGTGGATATGAAGAAAGCTTATGTAATGACCCTCCAGGTCATTTCTGTGTCTTGCCTTCTGTGTGTCGTTTAGAGCGTTCCTGTAGCGACCCTAAGTCATTTATGACTTGCTGGGATTGACAGTTCGGTCACTTGGTCGTTTGTTTGGTCTTGGTGCGAGTTTTTGTGTTTTGGAGCTTATGAAACTTGAACGATCAAAAGTTCAAGAAGATGACATCGGAATCCAATTCTGACGATTCCATCAGCTCCGGAAGGGTCATTTTAGGCTAGTAGCATGGTCAACATGACTCCCGAGGTTTTTAGTGTGAGTCGGTGCGATTAGGCGTTTTAACTTTAAGTTTAAGCCTAAGTTTGACTTTGGTCAACATTTGAGTAAACGCGCTTGGATGAGAATTCCGTCAGTGCGGTTAGTTCCGGAATGTTGAGTTTGGTCTAGATTGACCCTCCTTTTGTGTCCCGAGGTTTTCGATATCTTTTCGAGCCCTTTTGTGGGTTTTGACTTAAAATGACCTTTGGAAGTGGGACCCACTTTTATCAAGATGACCTTTGGTGGAAATTTCGACTGCGCCGTTGAGTCCGGAATATCGAATTTGGTATGGTTGCATATCTCGTTTGAGTGCACGGGGTTCCGAACGAGATCGGAGTACCCCGTCGGAGTTTTTAGTTGTTGGAAAAATTGCAGAAAATCTGCTATATTAATGCAGATTTTCTGCAATTTTTCCAACAACTAAAAACTCCGACGGGGTACTCCGATCTCGTTCGGAATCCCGTGCACTCAAACGAGATATGCAACCATACCAAATTCGATATTCCGGACTCAACGGCGCAGTCGAAATTTCCACCAAAGGTCATCTTGATAAAAAGTGGGTCCCACTTCCAAAGGCCATTTTAAGTCAAAACCCACAAAAGGGCTCGGAAAGATATCGAAAACCTCGGGACACAAAAGGAGGGTCAATCTAGACCAAACTCAACATTCCGGAGCTAACCACACTGACGGAATTCTCATCCGAGCGCGTTTACTCAAAATGTTGACCAAAGTCAAACTTAGGCTTAAACTTAAAGTTAAAACGCCTAATCACACCGACTCACACTGAAAACCTCGAGAGTCATGTCGACCATGCTACTAGCCTAAAATGACCCTTCCGGAGCTGATGGAATCATCAGAATTGGATTCCGATTTCATATTCTTGAACTTTTGATCAAAAATGATCGTTCAAGGTTCATAAGCTCTAAAACACAAAAACTCGCACCAAGACCAAACGAACGACCAGGTGACTGAACTGTCAGTCCCAGCAAGTCATAAATGACTTGGGGTCGCTACAGGAACGCTCTAAACGACACATAGAAGGCAAGACACAGAAATGACCGGGAAGGTCATTACAACTTATGACTCTCTTGAATGGAGCTTCTTGGAGCAAATTTTATATGAGATGAAGTTCCCGGTAGTGATGATCAAATGGATTATGCAGTGTGTTACTACTGTATCCTACTCATTTCAGGTCAATGGAAAAGCTACAAAGCCATTCCAAGCTAGAAGAGGAGTTAGACAAGGGGATCTCATGTCGCCTTTTCTCTTTGTATTAGCCATGGATTATCTCACAAGGGTCTTAAAAAGCCTTCATACTAACCATGAGTTCCATTACCATCCTAGGTGTAAGAGACAAAAAATCATTCAACTTAGCTTTGTTAATGACTTGTTGATGTTCTGCAGGGGAGATATAAAGTTTGTGAGCTATCTACATAAATGTTTTATGCAATTTTCAGAGGCTTCAGGACTGGTGGCAAATGTAGATAAAAGCAGTGTGTATTTTGGAGGAATCAAATAGGCTGTTCAAGACCAAATACTACAATAGCTTCAGTTTATCAAAGGAGAATTGCCTTTTAGATACTTGGGGGTACCCTTGAGTACTAAAAGAATATCTATATCCCAATGCAAGCCTCTTATAGACAAGATGTAGAAGGTATTTGTAGAAGGTTTCTATGGACAGGGAATGTTAAGGTTTCAAATGAACAGACTTTGCTGCTTATGGATCAATACTCTATTAGAAATGTTTATAAGAAGATGAGAGGAGATATGGGGAAAGTGGAATGGATAGTTACTAAAATGTGATGTTTGGTAGAGCTTGGGGCTGCTTGTCCAAGGCTCCTGGATGATTTTGTTTTGGACTGTTCACTTTGGTAATAAATTCAACTTAGCAAAAAACTAATATCATCATATGAGGTACTCGATGACTACACAAGTTAGAAACAAATTGTCATAAAATGGTCTGAGTTTCCAGTCAGCTTAATGTTGCTATGACGATTGTACAGTAAAACATCAAGAATTACTTATATTGTGACGAGTAAACTGTAATCGCAAACGAAAATTTACAAGGAACAAAACTTAGTCAAAAAGTTAAAGTTAAGAGAGGAAGAAGAGCTTACATGTTCTAAATGAGTTTGTTATCATCACTTGAAAATCCTTAAATAGCCAAAAGTCAATTTTCTCTGTAAAATTTTATCACGAGTTAGCTTTGAAGAAGCAAAAATTAGAAGAATCTGATATTGACAGAGCTCTTCGCAATATTTTCTCCATTAGAATGAGGTTAGTACTATTCAATAGTGATCCAAATTTATAGACTATTTATCATTCTAAAATTTATCAAACGTGCAAATACATTTTAAGATAAAACAACCAGCAATTAATAGCTTTGCTACGCAGAACCAGAACAATAAATTGATGTTTCAGGTAAGTTTTTACTCACATGGTATAATCAAGGATCCGAATAGTCATTCTCTTGAATTGGAGGCTGATAATTAGGGTGTTGCGCTAAAAAAAATTCTTTCAATTGCTTCAGTTCTTTCATCTCATTTTGAAAGTTAGACACGCAATCCTTCAAAGACTGGTTTTCCTTTTGAGTTGAACGTAGCTCAGCCAACAATTCAGCTTTTGAGGAAGTCCCACCTTTCAAATCTGTTGCTTTTACTCCACCTCCAAAGCCAAATACATGACTACGACTTTGAGGTCCAAAGCATTTCTCAACAATTTCTATGCTAGAAAGTGATGGTTCAGACTCCACCAATTCTTGAATTTGAGCCTACAGAGTGTATAGAGGAATTTTTTTTTCCAGATCCCATAATAACTAAATGTTAAGAACATGTTCAATTAACCAAACGCACATGCTTCTCGATTGTTTCAGAATCAACTAGTGTGTTATTCTTCTTGCGAGTCTCGTAAAAGATAGTTGCCAAATCTGGTGGATTGCCATC
This sequence comes from Solanum verrucosum, assembly GCF_900185275.1. Lineage (NCBI taxonomy): Eukaryota > Viridiplantae > Streptophyta > Magnoliopsida > Solanales > Solanaceae > Solanum > Solanum verrucosum. The sequence goes on from NW_026020217.1 coordinate 776,724, forward strand.
TTTTCCGCCCTTTACATAAAAGTAAACATGTTAAAGAATGGTTCATCAATATTAAGACAGAAAAAGATTTGATGGTAAAACCTTTTGATAAATAATCTCTCTAATTGGCTTGCTACCAATATGATGAAGCATTTTCAGCTTAGCTCTATTTATTGCGTTTCTATTGCTTCTCGCCTATATTTGAGTAACAACATTAAATTCAAATGTTATAAATAAATTATCAAAATGAAATCATAGTATGAAACAAATTACATAATTACGTAATATGTCAAACCTGAAAATCTTTTGAAGTAAAATGTTCTTTTACCAACCACTCCCATTGCTTCTTTTCTACCCCCTTAGGCATATTCTTAAGAGCCTCTTGGATAGGCTTACCCTTCACATACTTTTCATGCAATTGACCTCTCCATTTATTCCATAACTCTTTCATCCATCCCAAAACATGATCTCTATGACTATTCATGTCATCACTATCAAATTTATCCTATAATGTATCAAATTGAAACATGAAGGAGCACACTAATTAAGCAACAAGAATTGTATTAAGAAGAGAGTAGCCCAAGAAGAAATTGAAATACTTAATCCAATTACCTTAACAACAGCCCACATGTGATTTAGCTTTTCCTCCTTAATGTGTTTCCATGATGATACTCCCAATGGACATATATTACGATCACGAACTATTTTTCCCAAATGCCTCGAAAATAGATTACTATTCTTCCCAACTGTTCGATTATTGTAAAATGTCACTTTTAGCTTTTGTCCAATATCAAGCAATGCAACTTCTTTGCACTTGTTACTTCCTCAAACCTTTTTATCCATTCCAGTAGCACATGAACCTACATTTACATAATTTATAAATGGTAGAAAATATTGTACATATGATAAACTTGTGATCAAATAGATTTCAGAAATGAAAGCATACTTGTTTCAGCTGTTTGGGCAGAATGTTTAACTTGATCAATAGGAGAAATTGGAATATCAGAATGCAAACGCTCTTTCTCATGAGCCAAGAAAGCTTTATTTGTTGTTCTTAATCCTTGAGATAAACCTAATGCAAGAAATTATATCAGTAAAAATACTTGAATTAAATTAAATTAAATTAAATTCTGAAAAAGAAAAAAAATTAAGAAATCATACTTGTTTCAAATGTTGGGGTAGACTCCATAGCATCATCAGTAGAAAGAGAAAATGCAACATCAGTTTGCATATGCTCTTTCTCAAAAGCCAAAAACTTTTTATTCATTGTTCGCAATCCTTGAGAGAAACCTAATGCAAGAAATTGTATCAGTAAAAGTACTTGAATCAAATTAAATTCAATTCTGAAAAAGAAAAAAATTTAAGAAATCATACTTGTTTCAAATGTTGGGGGGGACTCCATAACATCATCAGTAGAAAGAGAAATTGGAACATCAGCTTGCATATGCTCTTTCTCAAAAGCCAAAAACTTTTTATTCATTGTTCGCCATCCTTGATCAGCAGAAGGTCTTGACATATTTTGACTAACATAACGATCATTTTGATTGAAAGATCTCCCCTCATTTTCAGAATCTTCAATTGAGCACATAGATTTAAGCCTTGATACTTCCCTTGAGCACCTAGTGCAAGAAATCATATCAGTTAAACATTAACAATAAATTAAATGCAATTCTAAAACACAATATATTGTAGAATCATACTTGATGAATTTGTTTTGATGTATTGCATAAGTTCATCAGTAGATGAAAAAGATGGAATATGTCCTTTCTCAACACTCAAGTAGGTTTTGTTCATTGTTCGCACTCCTTGAGCATTAGACATAGATCTAAGACCTTTTCCTCGTCCCTTTGCAACCACACCTAGTATAAGAAAATCGACAATAAAAAATTAGTATTAAAATTCCTCGTACAAATTAATAACACAAATAAAAATAAAAACCCATACTTGTTTCAGTAAATTGATTGTACTGCATAACTTGATCAGTAGATGGCGAAAATGGAATATCAGTTCTTGACACCCCTAAAGACAACATAGATTTAAGCCCTCTTCCTCGTCCCTTTCCTATAGCACCCGTGGCACACATGCATATTTAGTAGTAGCTTTCACCCTAGATGCCACCTGATTTTCATCCTTGGATGGTTTCATATCAAACCTAACAAAAAACAAAGACAATGTGTTAACAAAAAAAATGAAAAAACATTCTAAAAATCATATACTTGGCAAAAAAATGAAGACACTATAAAAATAATGTACTATCAAAAATCATGTATCAAAATGTATAATAATGAATATGCTAAAGCTTAAGGAGATACTTCACCTCAATCATTCTTTTTCGTTTATTTTGTAAAGAATTTTCTAAATCTTCAAATTCATTGTCCTTTTGTTGCACAATTTCATAGGAATCACAAGGTTGTACCTTTCTCGCTACACACCAACCTCTATTGGAATTATCATTAGCATAAAATACTTGAGAGGCTTGATCAGCTAATACAAAAGCTCATTTATTTTCAAAAATCGCCCCCAATTTACACTTACAATGCCATACTCATCTATTTTCACTCCTTTTGTCTTATCATATGCATCAAACCATTTGCATTCAAACAAAACAACTCTTCTATCCATGAATTGCAATTCAAGAACATCGGTTAAAACTCCATAGTAATCAATGTTGTCACTATGTTTATCAGTTTCACCAACGACAACCACACCACAATTTTGAGTCCTTAAATTTTTATCATAAGCTTCTGCATGGAATCTATATCCATTGACAATGTAACCATTATAATGTAATACATATTTAGTAGGACCACGTGAAAGTGCAAGGAGATCTTCCATGATCCGACTATCATCTTCTTTATGCAATTGTGCAACCTATCAACAAGATAAAATTGATCACTTCTAAATGAGTAACTCAATATTAGATTTCCAAATTTGATGTGTATATATTACTCACCTTATCTTGAAACCATTCAATAAATTGTCTATTCCATTCATCATCAGACAAGTGTTGAGTAGAATCTACATGAATTTGTGCAAACTCTCTACAAATTTAAATTGAACCACAAATGTCATACCAAAAAATAATCCTAAAGAAACAAGGCAATGAAGTATGATATGTAGAAAAAATCATACTCTAGAAATGGTAGAACTTCATCGCAATTCTTCAGTATGTAGATATGTGCTTGCTCTAATTCATTTGCTTCAAGATCACGCTGTTTTGGATCCCCCAATGTTTTTCCAGATTGACAAAATAGAGATAATCCTCCATCAGATTTTTTCAGACCACCATCATAGTTTCATTCTGGCCTATTAAATTTTGTGTCAATTGTATGCAATATATTGAACATAAATTCATACATTCCTTTGCAATGTACTCTGCAATACCTTCTGGCCAAGCCCTATTACCAATGAGAGATTTCAAAAAATATAACCATCGTTCTATGGGATACATCCATCGATACTGGACAGGTCCACCAAGCATAGCTTCATTAGCTAAGTGAATAGGCAAGTGCACCATGACATCAAAAAATGAAGGCGGAAATACCTTTTCTAACTTGCAAAGAGTTATAGGAATTTGAGCCTCAACCTGCTCCAAGTCATCAATCCTTAATAACTTAGCTCCAATCATATTTAAAAATAAAGACAATTCAATTAGTGGCTCACACACTTCTTTGGAAAACATACCAGTAGTGCAAGAGGGAGTAAATGTTGGAGAATAACATGCAATCATGACTCTTTAAACCAGAAATTTTGCGATCTTTCAAGTTAACACACTGAGAAATGTTGGATGAAAATCCATCTGGAACCTTTAAATTCTTCCAAAACAGGCAGAAATTGTGCTTTTCTTGTTGAGATAAGGTGTAACATGCAGTTGGAACTTCATATTTTTCACCTTTCTGGATTAGGTGCAACTCCGGCCTTATATTAATTTCTTTCAAATCTAGCCGAGTATTAATAGTGTCCTTGGTCTTTCCTTTGGCATTCATAATTGTCCCAAAATATTATCACATATATTTTTCTCAATATGCATAACATCCAAATTATGTCGCAACAAAAGAGACTCTCAATATGGAAGTTCAAAAAAGATACTCTTCTTGTTCCAATTATCTTTTCGACTATCATGTGATATTTTGATTCTTTTCTTTGGTTCCTTTGTTAACTGTAACCCTTCAAGATCTTGAACTTGATGAAGAATCTCAATACCAGAACGTTTTTTCGTGGGAGCCTCTTCTCTTCTGTACCATCAAAGGACTTCTTATCATTCCTCCATTTGTGATTACGAGGAAGATAACGACGATGAGCCATAAAACTTTCTTTCTTACAATTGGCCAATCTGATTGAGGAAGTATCTTTGTTGCAGCATGGGCATGCCAATTTTCCTTTGGTACTCCATCTAGATAAATTTCCATATGCTAGAAAGTCATTGATGGTCCATAACAAAGAAGCATGTAGCTTAAAATTTTGTTTGGTTGATGCATCAAAGGTCTCAATACCAATATTCCATAGCTCCTTCAATTCTTCTACTAAAGGTTGAAGATATGTGTCAATTGCATCACCTGGACTATCTGGACCAGGAATAAGCATGGACATGATAATTTTTTCTTGTGTCATACACAACCAAGGTGGTAAGTTATAAGGAATAAGTACCACCGGCCAAATGCTATATGAGGTTTTTGCATTCCGAAATGGTTGAAAACCATCACTCGCAAGTCCAAGTCGAACATTATGAGGCTCGGCTGCAAATGAAGGATGAAGTTCATCAAATCATTTCCATGCCATTGAATCAGCTAGGTGCCTCATTATTCCATCATCAACTCTTTCGTCATGATGCCATGTCATTAGAGAAGATGTCTTTGAAGACATAAATAACCTTTGAAGCCTAGGTTTTAATGGAAAATAGCGTAAAATCTTTGATGCAACCTTTTTACCCTTTTTGTTCTTTGCTTCCCCGTTACGTTTATCAACTTTCCATCTAGATTCACCACAAACTTTACAAGAATCAAGTAAGTTATCCTCCTTCCAATATAACATGCAATCATTTCTACAAGCATCAATTCTTTCGTAGGAAAGCCCAAGATTTCGAATTACCTTCTTTGCCCCATAATATGTATTTGGCAAATCGGCTTCATCTGGCAACAACTCCTCTTTTAACATTTTTAACAACATTGTAAATAACTCATTACTCCAACGTCCCATACTTTTTATGTGAAGCAACTTAATCAAAGTTGAAAGTTTTGAAATTTTTGAACCTTGATACAGTGGCTTCTCAAAGTCTCCCAATAGACTATAAAACTTTTTGGCTTCAACATTTGGTTCCTCTTCAAGTGAATCATCACAATCAACATCTAAAGTGTGTCCATAATGATTAGGATAGAAATCTCTCAAAATTTCTCGTATTTCATCCTCATTCTCACAATTTTCTACTTCATTATCATCTCCATCTTCACATTGTGATTCTGGCTCACCTAAGACTTCCCCATGATGATACCAAAAGGTATAACTTTTAATTATTCCATATACTTTCAAATGTGTTCTGACTGTCTCACGTGTTCCTAATGTGGTATTACAACATTTAACACAAGGACATTGTATTTCATACATTTCTCCTGTCCTTTGAAAAGCATAATTCAAAAAATTTTCCACCCCGATAAAGTAGGCCTCATTAAGTCGATCATCAACAAGTTGCATCCATTGCTTACTTGGTGCCATAACCTTGGATTATATATAACAGTTAGATCAATCATACTTTAGGATAACAAATTTACTAAGATGAACATTACTTTCTATTAAACTAGTCAATCATCCTAATAATTAAAAAATAAATATCTAAAATGGACTAATAACATCTTTTCTTTTAATTGAATATGTGCTGCTATATATAATAAAACCAAAAGGTCTTAACAGATGCGACATCCTAAACCTACTAGTGAACTTCAAATAAAGACGACAAGTTTAACTCGCAGACATCCACGTGAATGTCGCATAATATAGTTCAGAACACTACACACTGCGAGTTAAACTATATTATGCGACATCCACGTGAACTAATGACCTTTTTCATGTTTCACAAAGCTAAACTAATCAACAACTTCTCCAACAATTTTTTTTATCAAACTACACGAGGATCCAAACAATTTCAATAAAACATATAGCATCTAATTGAAAACAACAACAATGACAAACAACCACAAATTTCCATGTAGCATAAGATTTCAAAAATGCGCCACAAGTAGTAACTTTAGAAACCAATATGCAACACTAGTTGTAGTAGAAAATAACAATTAAAACAACATTTGAAACACCACAAAAAGGAAACTACAATCAAATGCTTTATCAATTCTCATTCACAATTTCGTTTCTTTCTCGTCTAATCTTTTTAGTGTCACATTATACTTAAAAATTGAATACAATAGTTATACAATAAAAAAACCCATTCAAATTCAAAGCACATAAATTGGGAACTGAATTAAAGACACTAATGGTAAAAATATTCTACATATTCATCACCTGATGGAAAATTTTTTGCAATGCCAGCCTTACCAAAATTTCTTGGCAGCCCTAGCAATTATACGACCCTAACAGAGAAAATCTTAAATAAACTCTCAAATATCTCCTCTTTGAACCTCAACCCCAAGCCTTAACTATAAAACTATCATTTTTAGTCCTTACACAATAACAATGAGTATCTATAAGAGCCCAATCACATAAAATTCGACCAGCAGAAAGAAAAATGGCAGATTTACAGAAAAAGAAGAAGGGGGAGATGAATCAGGAGGAATAAACTTACTTTAGATGTAGATACAAGTTGTAGGTGAAACGTTTTTCTTCCAATAATGCCTTCAAGCTTCAAGATTTAGGAGATTTTTCTGCCAATAATGCCTTCAAGATTCAAGAGTAAGGAGACTTCAGAGCTATGCACAGCGATTTTGGCATATTGCTAGAGAGAGAGAAAAATCTAATAGCTTTATCAATGGATTTGGGGGTTTTAGGTTATAACTATAGAGAGAGAAATTTTTTTAGAGCCTTTTAGTTCCCGCTCTTCCTTGTAGTTCCCGCTGAAAATTTCATTTAGGGACAAGTTTATTTGTTATTAGAAAATAATATAGTCAAATAGAGACTAGTAAATAATATCATCCTTATAAGTATATTTTAGGGACCATATTTATAACTTGTCACTATATTTTGGTCTTTAATAAGCCTTTTTGTTGTAGTGCTGCCAACTGCCCAACTTTCAAAGGGCATAACTCACCCATACGAACTCGGTGGCGTTGGAAAGATCATTTACAAGCTTCGCAAAAATAATTGGAACTACTCCTAACTCATCCTGATCTAGGAGTTATGACTGCTCAAAGTTGGCCAAAACTCACTGATTTCCCACACTTAACCAAATTTCCAGATTTTGAATTTTTTTCCAAAAATGACTATTTCCAATTTCAAGCTTTTTCATAGTTATTTTAAATTGCCGGATGTTACAATACATATATGATATATATTAAAAGTTACCAACATGATAAATCCTCCACTACATGAATTCAAATGAAGGAAGTGAAAACATCATTTTGGTAGACTAAATTTTCACTATTATAAAATTTATTGTTTTCTTATATTTCAAACATGTTTTAATTTTGATGATCAGTACAAACACAATATCCAGATGGTAAACAATATGCTTTACATATAGGAGGATATTTGTCTTTACAATCACTATCTTGTTTGCAAGTAGGATTATTCTTTATTCCACGATTACACGTACAAACTCCATTAGTACAATTCAATAAAAATCCAGGGTCACAAGTTGCGGGATCACAATCTTTTGTTGTTTGACACTGTTGTTCTCTTCCCAATACCGTATTTGATGGTGAACCTATGTTATAAGAAATCAAAAGAAATGTTAAGATTAATAATTAATTAATTCATGAACAATACAAAGAAATTAATAATGTAAATTTTTTTATATATGTAACTAATTATTACTATTACTATATTTATCGAATACGTTCAATCAATTATCATGTATATATCTATTGTACACGGAGTTAAGTACAAGCAAATAGTTACAAATACAATTAGGGGTAAAGCTAGAGGGGCTAAAGGGTTCATCTGAATCCTTCGTAAGAAAATCATATTATATAAACATGATTTCATTTTTGCCAAAAAGATAATTTAATAGATGATGAATTCCAAGAGAGAGGGGAGGGGGGAAAGAAACCTAACCTAACAAAACGAACAAGACAATAAGAGAGATCAAAATGGTTGATGTCTTCTCCATTTTCTATGATATATCTCAATGAACAATGATGTTATTTTGTGTACTTGTATGTAAATGTTTTGGGAGATATATATAGTTGGTAGTGCACCCAACAACTTACCTTAGTTCCAAAAGATTTAAGTCAACAAGCTATAATAATTAAGGAATAAATGTAACTAGTCAAAATATATGAAATCACATTTACTTTGACCTCTTTAATTATTATTCATTTCATTCACAATGTTTGTTTGTGTGTAGATATAAACTAAACTAATTAATGTGCCAAAAAATAAATTAAATTGAATAATGTACCCCAATTTTTTTTAATAATAAAAATAAAAATAATATATATATATATACACACACTTCTTTCCTGCTTAATCTTTTTTTTTTTTAAATCTTTTTGCGAAAATTAGCCCGTGAATATGAGAGGGAAGCGCAAAAATATGTATATTTAGCTATTCTTTTATTCATAATTTAGTTTTTTAATCATTTTCCAATTATTTTTTAGTACTATTGATTTTATTATTTTTTATTTAATAATATATCTTAAATAAATAAAGTATTGTGAAAACAAAAAGGTTCAGAGAGAAAGTGACTAATCACGATTACACTTTACAAGTAATCATCGAAAATTTTATCTTATATATAAGATTAAGTCTAAAATGGTTCTTTAATTATATATCCATTGAACTTAGTCCATTAAATATTCAAAATTTTATTAGGTTTGATCACTTCAATTACTGATTTTAGTTTTTTAAGTATTAAAAACTTATTAAATTTGATTTATGTTAATTTTTTATATTATAAGACGAAAAAATTAAAATAAAAGAGAGAAGAGGAGAAAAAAACTAAAAAAAAATCTAACCTAGCAAAATGAGCATACAAATAAAAGTAAATACAATAGCTGATTTCTTCCTCTTCTATACAATTAATTTATATCTCAAATTCAATGATAATCTTTTTATTCTGTATATGGATTCAGAATAAATATTCATATACAAAATAAAAAGATTATCATTGACATTTAAGATACAACATAATTGCATAAAAGATGAGATATAATGTAGTTATATAGATGGTATAACAATTTACCAGTTAAATGTACTCAATACATTTTTAAATTTAGAAAAAACGATTAAGCACAAATTAAATTCAATTAGTCAACTTATTTGGAAATTGGAAAAGATAATTAACTAATATTTGCACTTATTATTTACTCTTTTGTCCAATAATATTTGTCCACTGTTGACTTTGCACGCTTCTTAAGAAACTATAAATAGAAGACTAATTTTAATATATCACCCTTTGAATATTACTCCCTCCATTTCATATTAATTGAATTGTTGAGACATTTTTCATTTTTCAAATTAACTTAATTGTTCAATTTTCAAGACTACTTTTAGAATGTTTTTCCAATTTTACCCTTCATTAGTTAGTATTGGAATTAATTATTAATTAATGTTTAGTTATTTTAATCATAATTTTGATAATAATTAATAAGGATAAAAATGGAAAGTTAAGCCTAATTTATGTCTTAATCTTCTTTTCTTAAAGGGTGTGAAACACCTCAACAATTCAATTAATATGAAATGGAGGGAGTAATAAATATAATGTCTTGAAAAATGTAATAGAGAAATAATTATAATTAATGATAAGGGTAAATTAGGAACTAAGTGTATAATTATCCATTAATTTCATAAAGTGGCAAATATTGCTGGACATTCCAAAATAGTATAATGGACAACTATTATTGGACGGAGTAGTAGTTCTTAAGAATTACGTCCATCAATCCACTTTATACTAGTGAATATGTCCGCGTTTTGTGCTATTATTAAAAAGAAAAAGAATTAACTAATTGTTTTTATATATTTTATATTAAAAATATCTATCTGTACTTTTGATCAATTTTATCTCTTTACATACGTATCGACTGTTCTCTGATATAAATGTATTCTTAAGTTTGGTTGCTCTTTTTTTTTATATTCTTCAGCCTCATTTAAATACATTTATCTATAAGAAAAATATAATTTATAATACTTTCATAAATGTTATTTCAAGAAATTGATAATTATATTCATATTAAATCATATACTCTGAACCCTAGTTATATATATTTTGGGTTGGAGACGGTACTCAATTGTTTTTTTTTATTTAATAAATTAGACAAGATTTTTTTTTTTTTTGGAACCCATATTAACTCGCAGCTGTTATAACCTCTGTCAAAGATTCTACCCTTCAGTTGAGTACTTTGCGCACTGGGTAAACCCCCAACTGTGTAATAGCCTTACAAGGGATGTAAATCCAGGCACGACTCAGAAGGCATTGAGGGAGGATCGATCCCGGGTCATCCACATCCTCCAAACCAACTGAGCAACTCCGAAGGACAAATTAGATAAGATTAGTAAATGGAAAATAAAACATTTTACCTTCTACAACAGACTAAAATAAACCAATTATGTAAAATTGTCAAGAAAGCGAATAACGGGATGTTAGAAGACGACAACAACAACAATAATAATAATAATACTAATAAGAACTATATTTCTTATTTTTAATTAACTCTAATAATAAGATAAAATATTCTATTACACCTTTTGAAAGTCACAATAGCAATATCCATCAATACATTTAACTACTGGCCAATCAGGACCACATATAACTTTACAATCATCATTTTTTCTGCAACGATCGTTTTCATTTTTTTTGTGATTCATTACATATACAATGTCCATCTAAACAAACTAGATGTTCATGTTTGCAAAATAAGGTAAAACAATCTTTAACACTTTGACATGTCTTGCCTTGTCCCAATACCATACATGAAGGTGAACCTATATAAAAAAAACAATAAAAAAAAGAAGTTAAAATCAACAATTAAATTCATTGAAAATATATAGAAATTATTGATATCTTGATTGGGGGTAGGTTGGGGGAGGAGGGTGGGATGAGGTGATTGTGGAGTAGAGGAGATATTCAATGTAGAATGTCACTTGCTGAACTTGTTTCTTTGCTCCTATGAAATCCATTTTTAAGGACATATCGATTTTGAAGTAAATTTTGTAGATGATGAATTATGTACATATAGATCTAAATATATCATAAAATAAAGTACACGTGGACGAGTTGTACGAAAAGGAGTGAATTCCCACTCTTATTAAGTTCAGGGTCTCAATTAATAACTTTTCTAATTTTCAAGGAACTTGTTTCACTAGAAAAACATTTTTTTTTCAAACTATTTTGAACAACCAAACATCAAAAAGTTATATCAAAAACACCCTTTATGAAAAAGAAAGAGATAAAATTGAAAGAAATCTAACCTAACAAAAAGAAAACAACAAGAAGAGAGAACAAGATTCTTAATGCCTTCTCCATTTTCTATATTTGAGTGGGAGTTTCTCTTTTGTTTTATATATGAAAGTGCACAAACATATGTTGTAGGATACAAATATATAGATGGTGCACCAATAACTTACCTAATTGATGCACTCCAAAAATGGTAAAAGTCTTAAATGTTTAGTAAGCAATAAAAGAAAATTAATCAATTTCTTTGGAAGTCAATTGGGAATTAAATGGAATCAAATTTATATTTATCATTTTAAGAAGATGATATTCATCTACTTAAGATTTGATCATTTTAAGATATTTTATATATTTATGATTTTATCATTTAAAGATATAAGAAATCAGATGTACTTCAAGTTTATATGATAGTATTAGAATTAAGAGGGAAATATTATTTATTTATTTATTGATTTCTCAACCAGTGCCCGATACCTATATTGAAGTCCAACTAAATTTGAATTCACGCCAGAAAATCTCACATCGGAGGATAAAGCGCTTAGGGGAAATATTGATTTAATCATAGACAATAATGAGATAAGCAGAATTATTATTTTTTGCAAATAATGAACAAAGTAAGTATAATGTATAGTATCAAAATTAATTAATTACTATAATTAGTTTCAACGGCATCTAAAAAAAATATTTTCTCCATTTCAATTTATTTGTTTGTTTTGACGATTTGATATGAAATTTAAGTAATTATAAATAACGAAAACTTTTAAATTTTATAATCTTAAATTAAAGAGATATAAAATGTACCAAAATATTCTTTAATCTTGTAAGTTGTGATCTTAAATATGTTATATGAAAAGTTAGAATTAAAGAGATTGTTAAAAGGGGGCGCTCAGATACATTCTTTTGAAGCAAACTAAAAAAAAAATACGAAAAATATATAAAAAAATTATACAAAAAATTATTTTGGTGGATTGATGGACATGTAATTCTTAGTTTTATTGATTTATTTCATTTATAGTATGAGCACCTTCTTTACTCTGGGATAAAAGAAATTGAGAATACATATTTGTTGTGTTGTGCGTGAATTATCTTGAATTCAACCCATAAAATTTTGAACGAATTTTATAGATTATATGTATTTGGGTTCATTTTAACCGCCTTACTTTGAACCCTAATCAAATTAGAAGAGTTACTCCTTTTTTAATTAGATATAAGATTAACAATCAAATTGCATAAACTACCAAGGTTTCCTAATTCCATCCTCTACCAATCAAAAGCAATCGATCATAATAATAAGTGAAATTAGTGATCGGAAAATGACCTTCTACAACAAATTGAAATATACTAATTATGTAAAATTATCAAGGAGGCAAATGGAGGGTTGGGTATATGTGATTTTATGTGGGTTTTTAATTTTATTTTTTATATGTTATAACGATGATAGAGTATTATTTCTTAAGATAATTTCTTTAAAGCTACTAAAATATTCAAGATAGTAAATGAAAATGGTTCAATAAAAAATATTCAATTTCTTACATGTTTCCCAATTGACCTCTAAAAATAAAAGTTTAAGTCAATATCTTATTAAATTAATACCACTTAATAAAAAAATGAATTTATTTTTACGAATTTTATTTTTAGTATCAAACTTAACTAAAAAAAGAAAATATTAAAAAAAATTATGCGGGGTGGGTTCATGCGGAGCGGGTCTATGCCGGGCAAGGGGTTGAAAATGAAAAAAAAAATGTTATGCGGGGCTGGGCGGATTAAAATATATTGCGGGTTAAGCTCAACCTGCCTCGCCCCCACCCCGCAGCTCCCATTGCCATCCCTATTAAATGGACAAGTATTAATGTTATAATACATCCCAAAATAATATAATGACCAACTATTGTTGAACGGATGGAGTAGTTCTTAAGTATTACGTCCATCAATCCACTTATGTTTTATTTTATACTAGTGAATATGTCCACGTTTTGTGCTATTATTAAAAACAAAAAGGATTAACTAATTATTTTTGTATAACTTTATATTAAAAATATCTATCTGTACTTTTGATCAATTTTATATCTTTACATACGTATTGACTGTTCTCTGATATAAATGTATTCTTAAGTTTGGTTGCTCTTTTTTTATTTATATTCTTCAGCCTCATTTAAATACATTTATCTATAGAAAAAAAAAAAAGATAATACATAATAAGTGAAATTAGTAAACGAAAAATAAAATATCTTACGTTCTACGACAGATTAAAATAAACCAATTATGTAAAATTGTCAAGAAAATGAATAAAGGGATATTATAAGACAATAATAATAAGAACTATATTTCTTATTTTTAATTTTACTCTAATAATAAGATAAAATATTCTATTACACCTTTTATGGGTTTTTACAATAGCAAATTCCATCAATACATTTAATTGATGACCATTCAGGACCACATATAGCTTTACAATCATCATCTTTTTTGCAATAATCGAATTCAATTTTTTTTGGTGATTCATTGCATATACAATGTCCATCTAAACAAACTAGATGTTCATGTTTGCAAAATAAAGTAAAACAATCTTTAACACTTTGACATGCCTTGCCTTGTCCCAACACCATACATGAAGGTGAACCTATATAAAAAAACAATTAAAAAAAAGAAAGAGTTAGGATCAACAATTAAATTCATTGAAATCATATAGAAATTATTGATATCTTGATTGTGGGTAGGTTGGGGAGGAGGGTGGGATGAGGTGATTGTGGTGTAGGGTGGAGTGGAATGTCACTTGAAGAACTTGTTTCTTTGCTCCTATGAAATCCATTTTTAAGGACATATCGATTTTGGAGTAAATTTTATAGATAATGAACTATGTACATATAGGTCTAATATATATCATAAAATAAAGTACACGTGGACGAGTCGTACGAAAAGGAGTGAATTCCCACTCTTATTGAGTTCAGGGTCTCAATCAATAACTTTTCTAATTTTCAAGGAATTGTTTCACTAGAAAAACATTTTTTTTCAAACTATTTTGAACAACCAAACATCAGAAAATTGTATCAAACACATGACCCTTCATGAGAAAGAAAGAGATAAAATTGAAAGAAATCTAACCTAACAAAATGAACACAACAAGAAGAGAGAACAAGATTCTTGATGCCTTCTCCATTTTCTATATTTGAGTGGAAGTTTCTCTTTTGTTTTGTATATGAATTTGCACAAACATAAGTTCTAGGATACAAATATATAGATGGTGCAGCAGCAACTTACCTTATTGATGCACTCCAAAAATGGTAAAAATCTTAAATGTATAGTAAGCAATTAAAGAAAATTAATCAATTTCTTTGGAAGTCAATTAGGAATTAAATGGAATCAAACTTATATTTTATCATTTTATGAAGATATTCATATATTTAAGATTTTATTATCATTTTAAAACATTTTATATATTTATGGTTCTATCATTTATATGATAGTATTATAGAATTAAGAGGGAAATATTTTTTATTTATTTTTTGGTTTCCCACCCGGTGGCCGATACCTACATTAGAGTCTGACTAAATTTAGATTTGCGTCAGAAAATCCCACATTGAAGGTAAAACACTTCTTGACAAAGGAAAAATATTGATTGAATCATAGACAATATGAGATAAGTAGAATCATTTTTTTTTTTGCAAATAATGAACAAATTGAGTATAATTATGTATAGTAACAAGACTAATTAATTACTATAATTAGTTTCAATGGCATCTAAAAAAAATATTTTCTCAATTTCAATTTTTTTTTATTTGACTTGATATTAAATTTAAGTTAATGATGAAGACTTTTAAATTTTATGATATTAAATTAAAGAGATTTGAAATGTACCAAAATATCTTTTAATGTTATGAGTTGTGATCTTAAAAACATGTTATATGAAAAGTTGGAATTAAAGAGGTTGTTAAAATGGGCAGATACATTTTTTTAAAACAAACTAAAAAAAGTAAGACATAAAAATTAAAACGAAAAAAATAATTTGTTTGGTACAAAATTTTATGTTGATAGATTGATGGACAGCTCTTAGTTTTATTGATTTATTTCATTTATCAAATGAGCCTTGTAATGATATTGCTGTTTTAGTCAAACCTGTTAAAAGTTAAGAAAAAGAATAATCAAAATGCTAAATTGTTGGCCTTTATAAAGATTAAGAACACTTGTTTGTTGTATTTTTAGTTTTTTCATCCAATTTAAATTATTTTGAATCCAACCTATATATAAATAAAATTTTAAATGAATCGCATAAATTACATGTATTTGGACTCGTTTTAACCGTCTTACTTTCAACCCTAATCATATATCTTGAGTTGAAGGCGGTACTCTTTTTCATTGTATGTTTAATTAGATAATATTAACAATCAAAAGCAATCAAGCATAATAAGTGAAATTAATAAATGGAAAATGAAACATCTGACATTTTACAACAAATTAAAATATATCGAATATGTAAAATCATCAAGGAGGCAAATGGAGGGTTATCAGAAAATGATAATATTATTTAATTTAATTTACTCGAATGGTAAGATAAAATATTTTGTTACACCTTTTATGAGTTCTTACAATCACCACCATTTTTGCAAGAATCTACAAAATTTTTTGGTGATTCATTGCATATACAATGTCCACCTAAACAAACTAGATGTTCATGTTTGCAAAATAAGGTATAACAATCTTTAACACTCTGACATGCCTTGCCTTGTCCCAACACCATACATGAAGGTGAACCTATATATGAAATCACAAATTTTTTTTGTTAAAGATCAACAATTAAATTCATTGAAAATATATATAAATTATTGATATAAATTTAAATAAATAGTGAATTAAGAATGTATGTTGGGGGTAGGATGGGGGAGAAGGGGGAAACCATCAACGTGGAATGCCATTGGAGAACTTATCTCCCTACTCTTATGAAATTCATTTTTCAGGGTTTGAAGTATATTCTACTTTCTGAATGTAAATGATGATATCAATACATATAGATATCCCCACTATCGTTGAGTTCAGGACCTCAATCAATAATTTTTCTAATTTTCAAAGAACTTGTTTCTCTAAAATTAAATGTTTTTCTTTACAAAATATTTTGAACAACCAAACATCAGTAAATTGAAAACAATTTTCGAAAAATGTATTTCTTTCTATCAAACACAAGAGAAAAAAATGAAAGAAATCTAACCTAACAAAATGAACACAACAAGAAGAGAGAACAATATTCTTGATGCCTTCTCCATTTTCTATATTTGAGTGATAGTTTTTCTTTTGTTTTGTGTATGAATGTGCACAAACATTTGTTGTAGGACACAAATATATAGATGGTGCACCACCAACTTACCATATTGATGTACTCCAAAAATGGTAAAGTCTAAAATGTATAGTAAGCAATAAAAGAAAATTAATTAATTTTTGGAAGTCAATTGGGAATATGGAAAGCAAATTTATATTTTATCAGTTTTAAGAAGATTTTTTTATATACTTAAGATTTGATCATTTAAATATAATTTATATACTTAATATATTATCATTTAAAGATATAAGAAATCAGATGTACTTCTAGTTTATATGATATTATTAGAATTAAGAGGGAAAATATTGATTGAATTATAGACAATGAGATGTGCATTATCTTTTTTGCAAATAATGAATAAAGGGAATACAATTATATATAGTAACAAGATTAATTAATTACTATAATTAGTTTCAACAGCACCTAAAAAAAAATATTTCCTCCATTTAAAAAATCTTGTGCTCTTAGATTAAAAATATGTACAGTGCACCAAAATTTTTATTTAATATGTCTTAAATAAGTCGTGTGAAAATTTAGAATTAAAAAGAAGATTTAAAAAAAAAAAAATAGATTAGAAAAAAGTAAAAAAAAAAATGAAACAAATAGAGTAATTTTTTTGTACAAGATTTTAGGTTTGGTGGATTGATGGACAACTCTTAGTTTTATTTATTTGTTTATTTCATTTATCAAATGAGCCTTGTGATGGTATTGCTATTTTAGACAAAGTAAACCTTTTAAAAGTAAAGAAAAAGAAGAATCAAAATGCTAAATTGTTGGCCTTAAATCTTATTTATTTTTATTAATATAAACACCACCTTTACTCTATGATATAACGTATTAAGGGAATATTGGTACGAACCAAAACTTGAGTGAAGAAGTCGATTGACTATTTTCAATCGGCCATATTCATCTTGACAATAGAATTGACAAAATTTTGATGATATTTATTCAAATTTCTCGATAGATAAGTCAATGCTTTGCTAATACAAATATATATTATAAATATACATGAAAGAAAGAAATAATAAAATAAAGAGTTTTAAAACCCAAACTCTTTCATAGAAGAGTGTCAAATGTATAAACCAAAATCATCTCAAAATTCAATATTATAAGTCATAACCTACTTCGAAAGCCAAACAAACTCGTCACGAACCCTCACACAACCTCCATTCCTTTTCATAGGGTTTTAGAATGTTCCAAATCTATCAAACACATCATCTACATGAAAAAATGAGTCTATCGATACTCTTATCGAATCAAAAATCCAATCTAAAAAATGAGATGGGGAGAACTAGACAAATTTATAGAGAAAGGGAATAAAATTGCTGATAGACTTGCATTTGATAATGTACAATCCTTTTGTACTTCAATATTTATTTAATAAAGTGCAATTTTAACTTTTAAAAATGAAGTTACAGAACTCCGAGATAAATTTATACGTTCAAACAAATAAAATATAAAGCTAATTTAAATTTAAATTTTAAAATATCTCATCTAATTTCATGAATCAGTGTCGTAGATAGCTAGTGTTATGAACAATTACAAGATAGGTTGAAATATATATTTTTGAGATCAGCAGGCTAGGTTATCCTAGTTAGGTATGTCACACACTTTCTATTTTAATTTGGTAAATAATAAAACGGAAAAGGAACAAAGCTTAATATCCTTAACGTGTTAGAAATGTTTAAAATAATCTTCCTTTGATCACTTATTGGATATCCTTAACGTATTAAAAGTAATTCAAAACTATTATTCTTTTACGGTTTCACTTATTGGGATAAATTTGAGA
This sequence comes from Solanum verrucosum, assembly GCF_900185275.1. Taxonomy (NCBI): domain Eukaryota; kingdom Viridiplantae; phylum Streptophyta; class Magnoliopsida; order Solanales; family Solanaceae; genus Solanum; species Solanum verrucosum. Next base: position 795,351 of record NW_026020217.1, read on the forward strand.
ATTTGTTCTATTTCTTTCCCTTAAAATAATTTTTTTCTCGTAAAGTCAAACCTTTTCGTAACATCCATTTTTTATGAAAATATTTCACTATAATAACTAAGTTTTCCTCGGAGTTAATTTTATGTTATGTTATATATTCTTTATTAATGTTATATATTCTTTATAATAGCATTTCATTATAACAATCAGAAAACAAAAGAAACGAATTAATAAATAACATCTTTATTATAAAGAGAAATGATTGAGATAAATTGTTCTATTATATATGTTTCATGACTCAATTTTGGCCTCAACACTCACTACCACTACAAAAGCAAACTCCATTAAAACAACTTGCAGGACATATGGGAGGACATTTATTTGCACAATCACTATCCTTTGTGCAAGAATTAACATGAATATTCTTCCTTAAAGAAGCATCACTTGCTAGGTACATTGGTGACTCATCATCACACATACAAAATCCTTCAAAACATTGTAGAATTCCATGTTTGCAAGAGATTCCAAGATCACAATCTTGTTGGACTTTACACTTTTGAACTTGTCCCAATACCATATATGATGGTGAACCTGTAAATTAATCATAAAAAAATGTTAAATGATCGATGTATAGTTAAATTCATTGATGATATATAGAAATTAAAGGTGTATTTGGTATGAAGAGGAACGTATAAGTAAATAAAAAATTTGTACTAGCAAGGTATGTAAGGGCGAGCGACAGGAGTGGAAGTGGGAGATCTAGGGTGGGGTAGGTTAGTAGAGGGTGACAATCAACATGGAATGACGATATACTTGAATATGTGAAAACAAATTGAAACGAATAAAAGTATATTTTATATTGATGAAATTAAAAGAACAAAGAGAGAAAATAGAGAAACCTTACCTAACAAAATGAGCAAGAAAGCAAGAGAGGACAAAATGTTTGTTGCCTTCTCCATTTTCTAGATCTTGATGATTTTTTTTATTTGATTATATGAATGCACTAGATATCATGCATGTGACATATATATATAGGTGGTGCACATGTTAAGTTTTAAAGGAATTTAAGGTGCAGTAAGTGGCAAAAGGAATTTAAGGTGCAGTAAGTGACAAAAGGAATTTACTTGTGTTTAATATTTTCATTTTATTGTAAGATATTACAAATCTAATGCACTAATTACATTGTAATTTTTTCTTAATTACAAATAGAAGCATCAACATGGGCTAGGTATTGGGTCAGCCCGGTCCAATTGTCGAATTGATAAGATTGGATTAAGATTTTAAAAGTTTATAGGTTTTTTGGTTCAGTTCGAGTGAGCCCACTGGTTTGTGGGGCTTCATTAATGTGGGTTGGACCGGCCTGCCAGAGCCGGCCCAATAAAAAAATAATTGAAAATAAAAATAAAGTAGAATATTAAAAAAATAAGTAAATAACGAAAGGAATCAAAAATTCAAAGTCTACTTAAATCATCATACATAAATATTACATTAGTTAATATTTTGATTTAGCTAGTCATATTGTTACTCATTAAATGTTTAGTTTACTTATAAATATCGCTATTTATTTACATTTCTAGTATATGAAGTTCGAATAAGAGTTTTGATTTACTTTATTTCATCCAAATTCTCTTTGTTTCGGGATCTGAAAAGTCGGCTGATCAAGATAAAAAATGATTGCCTAGTGGTGACGAGCCCATTAGGAAGACCCGCCTTTCATAACATAAAAAAGAAGAAGATAGAACAATGGAAAAAAAATAATCTCAATTTGGTTGTAGAGGTCAAACAAGCATTGCGGTTAGATAGAGCATTTCTTTTATCTCTCAATACTTTGGCGACCCGATAAACAAACAAATAGGTGGTCTTTTTGAAAATGCAAACAAAAGTTCTTCCCTCGCATCCCAATCACTTTTACTTTTTTGAGAGAGGCTTTTAGTTTTCAATTATTTGAGCATTTAGTTTGTTCATTGCAGAAGATAACTTTTTCATGTGTTTGAAATTCTAATTTATTATATTTTATATTCTTGCAATCCTTCTACATTAATATTTTAATTTTTCCAAACATATTTTATTACGCTCGATTGAATTAAAAAAAATTAATTGAGTTGTTTATACTTATTGGAGTGTGATTCTTTTTCATAACAGAATAATTTTATAGGTTTTGAAGATATGATTTAACGACCGATTATAAAATCTTTAGCGGCAAAGCCTATAGGGACGAGTGGCGACCGAAATTTATGGGTCATTATTAATCTTTAGGGACCAGAAATAGATTTTTAGGAACCATTTTTTCCCTTCCTAATAACAAGTTTTCTTGTACTCTTTCTCTCATGCAAATGAGGAGAGCAAGATAATAGAGTTGCTTCAAGTTTCAACCTAGAAGAAAAATATTTTTTTATTATTAATATTAATTTGCTTTGTTTAGAAATATAAGATAAAAATTGTTCTCTTATATTTAATTATATTTCATGTTCACATACAATAAGGCCCACTACAAACACAATTTCCATGAATACATTTTGGTGGACATATGGGAGCACACTTAGTTGTATCACAATCACTTTTCTTGTTGCAAGGACCATCACTATTCACGTACATTGGTGGCTCATCACACATACAAAATCCTTCTATACATAGTAGAATTCCATGTTTACAAGATGCAGGATCACAATCTTTTTGGCTTTTACAATTTTGAACTTGTCCCAATACCATATATGATGGTGAACCTGTGAATAAATCATAAGAAATGTTAAGAGATCAAAAGTTAAATTTATTGATAATACGTACATAGAAATTAAGGGTGTGTTATGTACGAAGAAAAAAAGATTTGTATCTTTATCTTCAGAATCTTTCTAGATAAGTAAAGGGTTTGTTTCAACTTGATAAGTGACGTCTTTTTTCTTTTACGAGGAAATATGACAGATGTAATTTCTTTGTTAGCTAATTTTCTCTTTGTAGTTTAGGTGGGAACCAACGTACATGCTACTTCCTTCGTTAGATGCAAGGTTCCATGTCCACCGCTGGTTATTGTAATTTTTTTTTAATAAGTTATCATCATTAGATTGTGAACCTAAGGTTAAAGAGGGGGGGGGGGGTAGCTTGACCCCTATCATGTAATATATATATATATATATATATATATATATATAATGCGATGATGGATGTACGATTATGTAGGGTAGAAGGGAGTGTTATGAGTGGGTTGGGGAAGGGCGAGGTGGGGTAGGGTGGGGGCAAGACATAAATATGATGGAGAGAGACAATTACCTTGGAACAACACTTGTAAAAATAGGTATGTATATGTCTCTTATCGATGAAATTGATATTGCGTGTTAATAGTTATGACTTTATAGTTTATCCTATAACATTTGGTTATAAGTTTATCAATTAATTTTTAATCAAACTGTGAATATACTATCATTTGGATCAAATGATCACACAAATAGTCTATTTTAATTACCATAAGAAGAAGAAAGAAAAGGAGAGAACTCTTATGAAAGAATTAAGAGAGAAAAGAGAAATCTTAACTAACAAAATGAACAAGAAAATTAGAGAGAACAAATTGCTTGTTACCTTCACCATTTTTTATACAATTATATCTTGATAATTTCTTTTTTATTTGTATATGAATGCACTAGATACCCTGTGATATATATAGGTGGTGTAACAAACAATTTACTTAATTGTTAATTTCCAAAAAAATTAAATCTTGAAGGTCTATACTAAGTGACAAAAGGAATTAACCAACTTCTTTACAACTTAAAATTTGAGAATGGAATATATATTAGTTTTTGTAACAATAGTTAAATAAATTAATTTCATTGGAAACATAAATTTACTATTACTTCCCTCTATTTTTTTTTGGGCATATTTGATTATTTCATCCTATACTGAGATAAACATCTCAAGGGTTCACTTTTCATGGGCCCCCATATTTATCTTGCCCCACTTTTAACAAGAAAAAAGAAATAAGTAGAAATAATTACTGAGATAAATATGTTTGGGCATACTTAAATATGCTATCTTTTTATAGAATATATATATATATATAAGAAAAAAAAATCTAAAAGTTGTCGGGTGCTTGTGGGTCCGCCCATGAATATGATAGACCAATCCTAACAAGGTAATAATAAAGGTTGGCCTTTAGAAATTCTTATCATCAACCTATGCTACTTAGAGAAATCATCAACATATAAGGTTCATAATCGAACACAAGGTAATTAATATCATCCAACAACAAGTTAAACCGTGAAATCAATATATAAGGATGATTTGCCTAAGTTTATTTTTAAAACAACAAAAAATGAATCAAACCAACATATATTCTCTCAATAGTAGTCAATGTCTTTTAACTTACCTCAAAAGACATTGAGGTAAGTTAAATTATATTTTTTTTCTTCAAATATACTATTTAATAGAAGACTGTAAATATATAATTTTTTTAACAACATATGTATTTGAGCTTTGTGCTTGTAGCTAAGACTTATTTATTCAAAATGTCACTTCGACCATAAGCAAACAACTGTTCGTCGACATTCTGTTCTCTTACCAAGTTGTTTGTGAAAGCAATTTTAGGGTGGGGGGGGGGGGGTTGGGGGGGGGAAATCAAAGTTGAAATTTAGTGTTGTTACATCTCTCTCATGTGCTCTAATAATTGAGAATTGACGTTTAGCTTAGGTGTGGTACCATTTCATTTGCAATTGTAAAGAGACTTCTTGGTAAGTCAAAATTGGGCCACTACAATTAAAACCAGCACTGTTTTATATCTTAAATATTATGGCCCACACTTTCTGTCTAATCCATCAATAGGTCCAAAACGCTTACATGGTTTAAATAGCTGTTACGTATTATTTTATAATATTTTCTTTATTTAAAAAAGAATGACCTCTTTTCTTTTTTAGTCTATTTTTTAAAAAATGACCTATTTCCTTTTTTGGTAATATTTTAATTTCAGTTTTTCACATGACATGTTTAAAGTCATAAGATTGAAGGGCAATTTAGTACATTTGACATAACTTTAATTTAAGACCACAAGATTCAAAAGTCTTATTTAATTTTTAAAACTTTGTATCAAGTCAAACCAGGTCACTCTTTGGGAAACAAATGTATCGTATTATATTGTTGTAATGAATATACTATTTAAATAGATTGTATCTTTCTTCATGGTTTTTTTTTTTTTTTTTTTTTTACCGTGGTTTCCGGGCGTCGCTTTGCGAACCCGACTAGCTGTACCCATCGGGTCCCGCTGTTTCAAGGCGGGTCCACCACGGTTAGTTCCACGGGGCCCTGGAGACACGGCCGGTTTGTAATGCCTCCAGTGGCCCTGCTGGGGCTCGAACCGGCGACCTGAAGGACTTTGTCCCAGGCCTTTACCAGCTGAGCTACCCCTCAGGGTTATCTTTCTTCATGGTTACATATCACATATCCATAATTTGAATGATAAATCTATAAAAAGAAAAAGTAATAAGATATGGCATAGAACTATTATAAAAAGATAAAATAGAACTATTAAATAATAAGTAGTTAAAAATAAAAATACGAGATTACACCAAATCGATTGTTATATCAAATGAGTCTTTTAAACTACAATAATCGATACGAAATAATTAAATTTAATGTAATTGGATCAACAGCGTATAATTATTATTATGAGGCTAGTAGGATTCGAACACACAATCTCAAGAAACTTTCACAACACCTTAACCATTAAATTTAACATTTAACTTATATATATAATTTTGGATCGATAATATTAAAAATTAAACCTTTATAGTAATAAGAACCTAAATATCGAATCGATCAAATTTATATCTTAGATCAATATTTTTTGTAACAGTACACCCATCGTTTAAAAATCCTGAATACACATTTGATTAACAAGATGTTAAGGATCATTTGGTGATGTATATAAAAATGTCATAAATTTCTATGTATTTAGTTATATATAACTAATCTTAATATATGCATTATTTTTCCTAATGTATCTTTACTAAACGGCAATTAGATATTTTGAAACGGAGTGAATAATAATACGGCGTCGTTAGAGGGGTCCGCCGTCAAGTCGCCAAATTGCCACACAGAACAGATTCTGTTTCCCACTGAAGATACTGTCTGTGGTCCCCACTCTCTTTATCGAATGCACGTTCTCTTCGCCTACTACTTTACTAATTAACAGCTCCGTCATCAAATTCATTTCACATCCAATCACATTACGCCACGTTGACACTAATTATTAATTTTAAATTTCAAATTATTTTTTTAATAAAATTTTAAAAAATATGATAATGTTTAAGTGTGATAAAAGATGAATATTTCAATCTTAAAAAGAAGAGGATAAGATATTATAATTTTAATTAATGAGTTTGATCTATCATCTATTATTTAAATAAATAAGATTTTGATAACATGACATGCCAATTAAGAGCGAATGAAATTTTTAATGTGTTTAGTATTATTTTAAAAAGAAATCGTGATATATATGTGAGTAATATTATATCATAAATGAAATAAAAATAAGCTTTAAAGTAATCCTTAAAATTTAAGTGGTTATTTAGAAGTTTGACTCTTAATCTTTAATTAATTAATATTGATTGAGTACTTCCATACAGTGGCGGAGCCATGCACCTTACAATGAGGGGTAATCTGAATTCCCTTCGGTGGAAAATTATATGATTTATATATAGTTAAAATAATTTTTTAGGTATATCTAATAGATGTCGAACCCCCTTCGGCTATTTTTTAAAATTTTGAACCCCCCTTATTGAAAATTCTGGCTCCGCCGCTGCTTCCATATACATATATTTATAACTTCCAACTATCTCATTATCCCTCTAGGCTCTATCCCATTTCGTATCCTTCATAATCTCCTATCTACGATCATGTCCCAAATAACATGAAATTATTTCATGTCCTATCTAATTAAATACCTCTTCTCAATATGTTTCCAACAATCATTGTTGTTGGTATCAATTGAGGGTTTGCGAACTTATGTTGAAGATTTTAGCCTAATAGATTTCATGTTACCTCAATTTGAGCTTGGTTACATTTTCTATAACCAATCTCTAACACCTTCACACTTAAATTCTATGCATCTCCTCGTCATATGTTTGAAACATCATAGGCTTATCTCATGTATTCAAATTACAAAAAAGAAAATGCTTAATTAATTTGACCTCCACACTTTAATAAAAGTTATTTTTTTTTAAAATATTGTATAAAAAAGGCTATAATGTAGCATGATTCTTCCATCACTTCTTTTTATGTCAGTCTGCTTTATCCCTTTGGAAAAAGGCTAGTCATTATCATTCTGTAACAGCGCAGTCATTTTAACAAAATTCGAATATAAAAAATCTCCAATTCTCTTTATCTCACTCAGGTGTATCTTAGCTCAACATCAATCATTTCATCTACCTTGCGCATTTCACGACCGCCGGTGGTGATTTTTCCGACGGCAAGCTACAATGGGAGTTGATTACTATAACTTACTGAAAGTTTCTAGGAATGCGAGTGAAGAAGATTTAAAGAGATCGTACAAGAGATTAGCGATGAAATGGCATCCGGATAAGAATAGTCAGAACAATAAGGAAGCAGAAGCGAAATTCAAGCAGATTTCTGAGGCGTATGATGTGCTTAGTGATCCTCAGAAGCGTCAGATCTATGATTTGTACGGTGAGGATGCGTTGAAGTCTGGTCAATTTGCTTCGGCGTCGCCGACTAGTGCTGGTAGTGGGACTGGTAATGGTAGAGGGTTTAGATTCAATACGCGTGATGCGGAGGATATTTTTGCTGAGATTTTTGGTGGATCGGAGGGGTTTAGTAGTGGTTCTGGTGCCGGAGTTGGTCGGAAAGCGGCGCCGGTGGAGAATAAACTTCCGTGTAGCTTGGAGGAGCTTTACAAAGGATCTAGAAGGAAAATGAAGATTTCAAGGATTCTTCTTGATGATTCTGGGTAGGTATACCTTATATTATACGCATATTTACAAGTATTTTTGTGCGTCATCGTTGAATACGTAATTGCACATCTTTGTTCCTATATTAAATATCATTGATGAATTCGAAAAATTAAAATATTTTTTTAATGAAGCATGACTTTGTTTAATTTTAGTCAATTTCCTTTTTCTGAAGCAAAAAGTTAATTTACTTTTCTTCTGAGGTATTGACTGAGATTATTGTACTTTCTGAATCAAAATTGTTCTGTAGCTGGAACAAATTTTCATTTTTAATCATCAAATTGCTGAGATTGAATGCAAATTTGGTAGCAAAAAAAGTAGGTGTTTTGGTATTTGTTTGAACTCTGGAGGATAGAAGTTAAATGCTTTTCAATTGCTGAATTTGCTAACAGCTGAATTGTGTATGACTTTTTTGGGTGTTTCGGCGAAACTGAGGTCCTTTATGCTTCTATGGTTATAGATTCATTGATGTTTAATGGTCAAGATTCACTCTGCTACCTGGTTCAATGGACAAAAGTTCCAATTTCTGTTTTCAAACCGCGTCCTTGGTGGAGTATGGTAGAAGTTTGATAGCTCTTTGACATCCCAATGTGTATCAGCTAGTATCTTGCTTGACATAGCTATAAAGAACATGGTTTGAACTGACTGAAAGGTTAGAACACCTTGGTGTTGCAGCAAAAACCTATTTGATAGAATTGAGCTATGTTGCTCGGACTCTTCAAAATGTCAATGGGTGCGTGTTAGATACTCCAAATAATAGTCAGTATATTTTAGAGAATCTGACACGGGTGCGGCAGCGTTTTTGGAGAGTCCACCCAATGTATGAATTGAGGATGAAATAGGATCATTATCCTATGTTAGTGTTAAGTTTTTGTTCTGAAAGATGAAACTCACTAGGGTAAAGTAATCAACTTCATATTTTTTAATTTTAGTGGTTGAAAACTATTTTCACAACAACTATAGTAGTTGAGACTGGCTAAAGGATCAATACCCATTCACTCTGATTGGACCCATATCATTTCATTACTCAATAATTTGGCTCTGTGATACTAGAAGTTCTCTTCAATTTGTACTGACAAGCTAGCTGTCAACCTAATGCAAAGTTATTTCTGTGTCCATCACTTACAAAAATATCTTTAAGTGAGATTAAATGTCTTAAATGCATCTTGACCAAATGTTTTTCAGCTAATTGAGTGTACTAGATATTTATTTTGTTAACTCTTGTGCTTTTGCACATCCTCCATTCGTACATTGACAAAACAGTAATTCTGTCATTTCTTTGTTACTTAATAAGTCTTAAAGGTTGAAAAAGACATGTGATGTTTTTAGAGAAAATACATGGCAATTCTTTCTGTTAAGGATCAAAAGCTCTTAAACCCAGGCCAGTTTGCAGATGTATATCAAAGTCCCTGTGCTTAATGCTTATTTATGGTCGCCGGGAGGTAGATTGATCTCGGTTTACAATTCCCCTGTCCAAAATATTAATTGTCTCATATCGATTGAGGAGAATGACTTGTTGTCTCCTTATATAGTCTCACATCGTAAGCTAGTTTTTAGTGTTAAGTCAGGCCTAAATTCCATTTTTTTCATGGTATTTGAGCCAACCCTATCCTTATTATTGTTTTACCCAATGTTATATTGTCCACACTCCAAATGTCTAGTTTTGTGTGTGTATGGTCTTTGGTAATCCTCACCTCATGAACTAAATTTAGTGTTGAGCAAAGTTTAATGCCCATTTTCCTTACAGATAGAGCTTATGATCACCTTGGTATGCTGATTGATCATTCTCAGTGTTTTGATTCCCTTGTGCAATGATAAAACTACATTAAAAGCTTTAGTTAATGGGAGGCAAAACTTTTAGCTACTGAAAGCAATAGTTCTTTTTTTTTGGAGGGTCAAGGTGAGCGGTGGGGTAGCAAAGTAATGGCAAAGATTGATGATTGAGTTTTGGGAATATGCGGACTACAAACCATGAATGTTTTTAATTATGAAGTTTCACTCCATTATTCCACTCAGTGGCTCTAACCTCAAGTCCTATTGTAATCACTTTTATTACATGTGTGAATTTGTTTTTGCAGTAAGCCAACAACTGTTGAAGAGGTCTTAGCAATACACATCAAACCAGGTTGGAAGAAAGGCACAAAAATAACTTTTCCAGAGAAAGGGGACTATGAATATGGAGCTGCCCCTGGTGATCTCATTTTTGTGATAGATGAAAAGCCACATGCTCTCTTCAAGAGGGATGGAAATGATCTAGTCATGAATCAGAAAATATCTTTACTAGATGCTCTCACTGGAAAAACTATCAGCTTGACTACTTTGGACGGAAGGGAACTCACAATACCAATCAAAGAGATTGTCAAACCAGGACAGGAGCTGATAATCCAAAATGAGGGAATGCCAATATCAAAGGAACGTGGCAAAAAAGGGAATCTGAAGATCAAGTTTGACATAAAATTTCCATCAAGGCTAAATGCAGATCAGAAATCTGATCTCAGAAGGGTGCTATGCAGGAGCATTGACTAGTCCTATGTTCAACTTAAGGTGTCACTAACACTATCTTGGAGTTGCTGCGGAATGTAAATATTTAGCCTCCTTTCTGTAGAAATGAAATTGTGCATATTAGGATATAATCTTAAGGATGCTAATGTAGCTACTTCTGTAGCTGCTTGCATTTTCTTTTGTTGGATGTAAAAGGAGTAAGTAGTTTAAGAGCTGTGTTGTTTGATTTGGAGGTGGATGCTAAATATCAAGTATTGTAGTTGTGAGTAGTGGCACTATGTTCTAATTGTGTATTCCATCTATGGCAGACCTTTGATGAATATATTGCCTTGGTGCTTTTTGGAATTGGTATGGACGAAATCTCTCCTTCGGAGATTTTTCATTTATCTCCTCGTCAGCTAACTCCATCCGGATGACAGGTTTACTCCAAGGTGCTCTGACTAAATGTCTTTTACTTACACTCATTTATCTTTATCATTATATTGATTCTCCATGATAAAGACGTCGTATGACAATGTCAAAGATACTTTAGTATTTTCATATTTTATATTCTAATGTGGAGTTCAGGGGCATAGGATACACCGATGAATATTAGACATTCTATGTACACAGAAACCTGAAATACCTTTTACTTATTCATATCAAATATACCAATATTAGTGCTTAAATCAGCCTGTTTGGATTTTACTATACTCACAACAAGTTCTTAGTGACACAGATATGACATTTATTCTACAGAGACACCTATCGTCGAGTAAACTCTGCTCATGACATAACTGCCTTTTGGTTTGTTTAGACGTAGATAGCTTTGTGTTTCTGAATCTTCTTCTGTAGCCCATCCTTGTCTGCTCCAACAATCTTGTCAACTACCTTGCCCTTCTTTATCAGTACGAACGTTGGCATTGCTTGAACTCCATATTCTTGAGCTACATCCTGTTTACAGTTCATCCAAGATTTAGAAGAAATTAGTATCCGTATAAATACCAGAAGTGTAGGGAAAAAAGAAAAGGGTTGTGAAGTTAAAGATAATAAGAGTATATACATCCAGCTCATCGACATCAATCTTGACAAACTCAACGTCTGTATATTTAGCAGCAAAGTCGTTAAGAACTGGTTCCATGTATTTGCAAGGACCACACCATGTAGCTGTGAAGTCAATAACAATCTAGTAGAAACAGAGCAAAAGATACCAATGATTAGTACATCTGGTCTCTAATATACATACAATGACATCTATGACACAAGTAACAATTTTTTTACACTATCAGGTCACTCAAAAGACGACTAAATACAGTGATAGTCTTGTGCACAGTTAATGGTTACCAGTTTGTTTGTATTTTTCAAAGAATCAAAATGGAGCTTCCATTTTGTTGAAGAGTGGAAAGCAATGACTTGAGACCTCTTGATTTGTGGTGTGATTGGCATATTATGAGTTTCATGCCAAGTTGATGAGTAGTTAGCACCCATTTTCTTCAAACTTGCTCTTCTGGTTTTCGAAAGATTATCGTTGGATTGTTGTTGAGCTTAGAGTCTTGCAGGGACCCCTTTTTATATTGGTTAATGATATAAAAGAAACTTAAAATTCAATAGAGAATATGTTCATTATGAGTTGTGTTGATCATTCCATCATATATTTGAAGATTTGATGCTATGTGTCTTTTGTTTCTGTTGGTTCTTTTTTTCAGTATTACTAATGCAGGATCTTTACCACTTTATTCTCACTCTGTATTTTTCACCCTGCAACAAAGTTGTTTATTATTATTACTTTATTATCATCTTTAAGAAGTCAAATGTTGCTGCTATTGGTGGAAACAATGTTTGTTCAAGTATTGATTCCTGTTATCTTGAAATAACTTGAGGAGTTAAAATAAAGGGTAGATGGTGTCACTTGTTCCTTCTTTATTCCTTCTTTAGTCCATACTCCAGGTTATGGATTGCTTCCTCCCTAGATAAAATCAATGTATTGGTGTAGTGATACCTCAAACGTCAATAACTTCGTCCAACTCAAAATAAGTAACAAATCAACACCGTTTTTATATTTTTGTTTGTAAGAAAATATGCAGAAGAAGTTCAAAAAAATTAATGTAGAAAAATCAGAGAGAACCCCTCTATTTGCAGGCTACAACCAACAAAGAGTAGTATGAACGTATGTCCTATTAAAGAAATTCACAATCCATCGGAAAAATGACAATTCATCGTAAAAGTCACAATCCCTAGAAAAAGTCACAACCCATTAAATGTGAAAATGTGTTATTCAAATTACATCACGTCTCTTTGTGTCTTTTCAGAAGAATACTTCATTTCCCAATTACACTTTTTAAAGCCCAACAATCCACTACGTAAATGGAGAATGACTATTTGATGAAAAACAGGAATAACAAACTGTGATTCGTAAGTAAAGATTAATTGCATTTGAATAAGTAAGTTTTTTTTTGAACTTTTCGTAGTGAAACATATATCAGATATACTCAATCAGTCGATATATTTGAATTGTCGAGTTTTGGTGTATACGTAGACAACATAAGCTACACAATTAACTCTTTAACCATATTTAGTTCTCACTATTTTGTTAATTTCATCGATGAACACTATTCGGTTCATAAGTGCGTAGAGAATTAGTTTTACAAAATTCTCCTTGAAGCGATTTACACTTTACACTTCACACTTATATAAGTGATTCCTAAATGTGTCATCATGTTGATCAGGGGCGGACCCACGTGGTCTCTGGGGGTTCACCCGAACCCCCTCGGCAAAAAATTACGTTGTAATTATAAGGTAAATTTATGTAGATATAACAATTTTGAACCCCCTCATGAACAAGAAGTAAGTTGTAGTGTAGTGGTAGATCTTCATTAGATTTTGACCCTCACGTCAAGGATCAAATCCCACTGTGGTCATTTTATTTTTTTTACCTTCTCTTCATTTAGTTTTAGAACCAATCTTTCACGTTGTATTTTTATTTTTCGAACCTCCTAAATGAAAATTTTGAATCCGCCACTGATGTTGATACACTAATTGATATGTATTATATCAAACTTAAAAAACATTAAAAACTCTTAACACTTTATCCTTACTATTGAATATTGTCTCACCACGAGAATGGACTAAAGGTTTTTTTTTTTATAATGTTGAACAGTCATCAATGACTTTGTTTGAATTTCTTGAACCTAGATTTTGGGATATACAGTCTTCTAGATGGTCTAGATGGTAGAGTCACCGCCACAATCACTTGTCCTTGGCAATAGTCCCATTCTCTTTGATAATTTTTCAACCATCTCTCTAGTAGGCCTTTTGTGTTAGATCTGACACATTATTTTTTGGCTTTACATAGTTAGTAGTGATAATTTCACTAGAGAGCAGTTATGTAACAATATTATGTCTTTATTGTATGTGACGAGATTTTCCGTCACATATAACGCTTCTAGCCCTTTCTTTTGTAGCTTGACTATCACAATGTATGCATATATGAGTGAACGGTTTGAGCAAAAATGAAATGTCTTTTAAAATATCTCAAAACCATTCAACTTTTTCACCAGCCTTGTCTAAAGCTATAAATTCAGACTTCATTATAAAGTGACAATACACGTCTGTTTAGATGATTTTCAAGACACTGCTCCTCCATATAAAGCTAGAAAGCAATTTAACAATGCACAAACATAAATACCTTCTGTTTGAGAAGAAAAGTTACAAATTACTTCCAATTAACAAATTACATATTCTCCTTTTAATTTTGTTTGACATCTTGCAACCATTTTATTTGTTTCCCCTGGTATTTAAAACTTGCATTGGAGCTCCAACTAAATTTAAATTGCGCACTACTGACCAGTTACAAAATTACTTCCAATTAACAAATTACATATTCTCCTTGTAATTCTGTTTGACATTTTGCAAACTTTTTCTTTTTTTGGTTTCCCACCTAGTATTCGAAACCTGCATTGGAACTCCGACAAAATTTGAATTGCGCACTGCAGACCTATTCGGGAGTGGACATCTTGCAAACTTTTATGTATTTGTCTATAACATCTCGCAATTTGAAATAACTAGGAAAAAGCTAATAACTGGAAATAGTCATTTTTGGAAAGAATGAAAATCTGGAAATTTTGTTAAGTTAGAATAAGTTGAGTTTTCGCCAACTTCAAACGGCCATAACTTCTAGCTTAGGATGAGTTAGAGGTACTTCCAGATATGGTAGGAAAGCTCTTGGGATGATCTTTCCAACGCCACTGAGTTTGCACGATTCTGAGTTCGTATGAATGAGTTATGCCCTTTGGAAATTGGGTTTTGGAATAAGGAAAGTCCAATCCGGATTTTGAAAGGATAGTTTGGTCTTTTCCTTGCCCAATTATTTTATTTCGTTTTTGGTAATTAAGTTAGGGTCCAATAAGAATTAGATCAGTTTATGCTTTTACCAAAATACACTAGGGCTTGGAGAAAAGAGAAAAGAAGAGAAAGGAGAAGAGGAAAAGCAAGATTCGCCAAGAACGATCGATTTTGGTTGTGGATTTCGCCAAGAACACTCGATTTTGCTTGTGGATTTCACCAAGGAATTGATCCTACAAGGTATGTGAGATCACATAGAGTTGAGTTAGTTCACCCACACGCCAAACATGTTTAATTCAACGTATTTTCGTCCTAAAAAGATTGAGAATTTGATGTTCTTGATAATTGTTCTTGAATTGATTTCGTTCTTGAATATAAGTTGGGATTAAGGAGTTTCTTGATGTTAAAGTGTTGTTTCCTTGAGTTGTTTGGGTTAGATTTTGTGTATATGATTTGGGTACATGAATCTAAAGTGAATTTGAGAAAAAAATTTGAATTAAAACGATTTAGGATCAGAAAACGAGATCTCTGGGGAGGGCCAGGCGCGTCGCGCCCCCATAGCGCCAGAGAGGCTGGGGCGGCGCGCCTACAGTGCGCCCAAAAAGAGCCCCAGAAAGTGGGGGGCTGGCGCGGCGTGCTCGGGATGCGCTCAGATTGTCGTTTTTCACCAGTTTTTCGTCATTCAGTCAGTTTAAGTCTTTCTAAAGTGTTTTAACACTTCCTATTGATTCTAACAACTCTAAATGACTTCTAAACCATCTAGAAATCATCCAGAAATATGAATCATAACCTTGAATCCATAAATTCAAATTCAAGGAAAGTTAAGAGTCAAGTCCAGGAAGTTCTTAGAGTCTTTTCAAGAAGTCGTTTGCAAATGCTTTTAACTTTGTTTTAAGACTTAAAGTTCAAGTTGAGTAAAGAGTAAAGAGTAATGTTTGAAGTTCATTTCTGTAAAGAAGTATATGGGGACTATGTATTCCCAAAGAGTTTAAAATATTTTCACATTTTAGCAAGAAAGGGAACTTCGATTCCAAGAGAGCTTTTAAGCTAAGTTGTTGAGTAATTATCTCAAACCAAAGAAAGAAGTTTGTTTTAAAAACATATGAGCTAAGTATATTTTGGGAGTAGTATTGAGCACCGATATGGGGATGAGAGTTCATATTAACTCAAGTCTCCATAAATCATGTAGTCATCATGGGTAGTAAAGGATCATATTTTTTAGATGACTCCTTAAGATGCTTTTAGCATAAGCTAGTGGATCCACTAAGTTAAGCGTTCTATATGACAGGAAAGTATAAGACAGTTCTGGCAACGTGGGCAAGACGTTGTATCACCACTTAGGCTCGTAGTGGTGGTTGTCGGTTAGAGAAACTCCCACATAAACTATATTACATTATTATATGAGTAAAGTTGAGTTTGTTATTACATTTTCTTTAACGAACTAAGTTACTTTCTACTATTTTAAAGGCTTTCTATATATTGCATATGTTTTTATTGCTTTGTATTGAGTTGAGTTATTCAGGAGTTGAGTAAAGCCAAGGTAAGTGTTCCTTTCAGATTCTTTCAAGCTTAAGTTGTGTTTAGCATTCCAACTCGCATACTCGTACATTCAATGTACTGTGCATCTTATTATGATGCAGACGCAGGTAATCAGGATCAGCATCCAGCGCCTCGTTGATCCAGTTGAGCACTCAGAATCTTGTGGTGAGCCTCCTTGCTTTTCGGAGGATCATTTTTATTGCTTTTCAGTATTTAGTTCATTAGGATGTCGTGGGTATTGTCCCGACATCCATCTCAGTTATTAGAGGCTTCATAGATAGACAATCAGATAGTTCATTTGTCTTTATCTTGTTATTGACTTATGTTCAGTTTTGAGTTGCCACATTGGCTAAGTTAAATGTTTATTTCTAAAACATTATGAGTTTAGTTTGAGACAGTTGAGTTATCTTGCATTTGAGTTCTTTTCTTAATGTTTAAAGTCTTCCGCTGAGTAAGTAAGCCAGACCAAGGATTCGCTTGGGCCAACAATGGATCTTGAGTGCCAGTCCCGTCCAGGGTGTAGGCTCGGGACGTGACATTGTCAAACCTCAAAGTTGCTCTGACTACATGTATTTTACTTGCATTTATTGATCATATCAAATATACTTTTTTATGGAAAAGACATATGAACACAAAAAACAGAGACATTTTCTTATTCAAATATAAATGTAACAAAAAATAGTGCTTTAGTCAGCCTCTTTGAAATTTCACAATCAGAACTGAACAAGAACTTGAGATGAATACACCGCTAGTTGTATCAGTTAAAAAATCATAACTGAGACCACTCGATCGATATCATCCACTTGAAAATTCATGCAAAGACATGAATTTTATTCAACACAGGAAGTGTCATTCCTTTGTATTTCCCTTTGGTTTGCTTAGTCTAAGTTAGCTTTGTATTTCTCAATTTTCATCTTTAGTCCATCTTTATCTGCTCCAACAATCTTGTCAACAACCTTCCCTCTCTTCATCAACGTGAACGTTGGCATAGCTTGAACCTCGTGTTCCAGAGCTACATCCTGTTTCCAATCGTCCAAGATTCGAGCAATTAGTATCATTGAAAAGGATTTAAGATATATGCACTGATGTTATAAATCTTTTTTTTTTACAACATTGTGATGTTTATTATAGAGGTTTGCTTGTAATTATCTTATAAGTGGACCTGAATGTGTAAATACGTCAATTTATAGAAATTAAACTAGAAAAAAAGAAAAGGATTGTGAAGTTAAAGAAGTCGTACAACTAATTCATCAACATCAATCTTGACAAACTCAACATCTGTATATTTGGAAGCAAAGTCATTGATAGTTGGATCCATGTTTTTGCAAGGACCACACCATGTAGCTGTGAAGTCAATAACAACCTAGTAGATCAAACAGGGCAAATGATTAGTACCATATAATAATTTACAATTTCTTTGTATCTTTCAAAGAACCAAAGTGGTTATCGGTTTCTGCACTTCTATCTAAATACGTAACTGTTTATTTATAAGATCAGTTTCAATATTTAAAAATGATTGTCAAGCGTCAGCACTTTAAAGCTTATCAGCTATTTACCATTAGCTCATGAAAACAGGCCCTACAATAGGTTAAAATATAGTGATAGTGTAAAAATGATTACCAATTTGTTTGTATCTTTCAAATAATCAAAACAGTTACTAGTTTGAGCACTTCTATCCAAATACTTAATTGTTAATTTATAAAATCAATCTCAAACACTTAAAATGATTTTTAGCACTTAAAGCTTATCAGCTATTTACTATCAGCTAAGCAAAACAGGCTCTACAATTTGTTAAAATAGAGTGATAGTGTGAAAATGATTACGAATTTGCTTATATCTTTCAAAGAATCAAAATAGTTACCAGTTTCAACACTTCTATCTAAATACTTAACTATTTATTTATAAAATCAGTTTCAAACACTTTCAAATGATTTTCAACTCTTAAAAAGCTTATCAACTATTTACCATCAGTTAATCGAAACGGGCTCTACAACATGTGATATATAGTGTAAAATGATCATTACCAATTTGTTTGTATCTTTCAAAGAATCAAAATGGAGCTTCCATTTTGTTGAAGAGTGGAAAGAAATGACTTGAGACCCCTTGATTTGTGGTGTGATTGGCTTCTTGTTAAATTCAGGCCATGTTGGGTAGTAATAACCACCCATTTTTCTTCAAGTTTTTTTTTTTTAAAAAAAAAAAGATTTTCCCTCTTTTTTAACTTCTAATTTTTAAGAGGTTATTTTTTATATTTGATATGTTGGAGCTTAGAGTTTTGCAAAGACCCTATTTATAGAGGTTGCTGATGTACAAATTTTTCTTTCTTTAAATGTAAAAATAACTTATAAATGAGTATAGAATATGTTCATTAGGTCGACCATTACATTTTTTTTTTATATAAAAAATTAAAGATTTTGATGCTAAATTGCTTTTTTGTTTAATTGGTAAAGGTCCTTTGGTCCAATATTTCCAATTTAGTGTCACTATCACTTTATTCTAATGTGTTTTAAATTTTATACGCTGACAATATAACATAATATTACGCTATTGAGGTCACCAAGAAGATAACAACGGGAAGATGTCGAAATTATTTAATTTATTTGGCTGATTTTAACTTGGTACGGAGTATAAGAAAGTTAGGTAGACTTTTGAATCTGTTGTCTTAAACTAAAGATATGTAGAATGTATCAAAATGTTCTATGATATTGTGGTTTTGAACATGTCTTGTGGAAAGTTGAAGTTAAAAAATTGTCAAAAAGAAAAAGAGACATTCTTTATCTATTAATAGACTAAAAAGAAAAATAAGACAAACAAATTAAAATAGGAGTATAACTTACTATGATTAAATGATTTAATTAATAATTGATAAAGTAAAAATAGTATATTATTCAAGCAGGGGCGAAGCTAGTAAGGACTTAAGGGGTTTATCTGAACCCTATTTCGTAGAAAATATTGTTGATACATAGTTACAATTATCTTTTATGTATACATAGTATATGTCACCCTGTTCAACTTTTTCGTATGTTTACTTTTTCAGATTTTAAATCATGTTTCCTTGATAAAAATCATCACTCCACTGTAATTCAAACACATGACATGCATGTATTGACTTTGGGTGAACAGGTAAGTTTTTACTTTTTACCATAATGTCAACCTGGGAAAAAGTTGTTTATTAGTACATACAGCTACTTTATTAGTTATATTCTTCATCTAGTAATTTTATATCTGTAAATAATAGGAACATTATATCTATTAACAATTGTAGTAATATTTTAGAATATTATTACTGGTGATAGAAACAATGTTCTCTATAGTATTGGTTGATATTATTTTGAAAATAGGAATACGATTACAAGATGGAAAATAGCATAAAGTTTCAATTTTAATTAGGGGAAAGTTGGATAGCATTTCGTACTAGAAAATGATAGATTCTATTCTTATATATATCATGCAAAATTATGGCCCTAAAAAGTAAATTCATTGAATCTGAAACTAAAATCACCAATTAAAATAGCTAAAAAATAAATAAATAGAAATTGAGATTTCAATAATTAACATTCGTCGGGGATCTAGGATTAAAACTTAACGGATTTAACCTTCTATGAATTAGTCGTATAAAAAATACTGAGTTTAGTTACCCCGATAACTTTAAGGTAAATTTGTCCGCTGCGCCCATTTGATGCACCCAAACACAACCAAGGGCGGATCTAAACCGTATCTTACTAATTCAACATAATTCAATAACTTCCGTTCAAAATATGTAATTGTGTTTTAAAAGTTCCCTTAATAGATAGAAATAATCTATTATGAACTTAATAATTGTTATGCATGTTCTAAAATTTGAAACTCATGAAGTTAAAATCCTGAATCCGCCTTTTAACACAAGCTAGGAATTATTGAGGACCTAAATAAATAAAAGAATATCTTTAACGGTTTAAACTTTCAGATAAAACGAATTCATAGAATTTTATATATATATATATATATATAAATTGTTTAAAGCTGTCTTGTTAGAATATATAATTGTACTTGTGCACAAAAAAAGCATCTAGAAGACATTTTCGCTAGAAAATTTTGCAATGAAAATAGTGTGCAATTCAATTACAACTTCATATATATATATAACTCATAATTATCAAGGAACAAATTTTGGTGAAGAGAATATTTCCAATTGAATTATAAAGTGAAGTCTGCCACTTTCTTAACATCTGTTCCATTGTGGTCCTTTAGGTACAACAAAAATATTTGTCATGAAAAATATCATGTAAATCATTTAATTAATTGAACCAAAGTTGAGGGAATGTGGTTCCTCAGTTTCTTATATTGAGTTGTGGGTGCTAAGAATAACTCTTCCATCTATGTCGTTTCAAGTTCATCCAAATTAAAGATTCATGTCGTAAGGACCGAAATAATTTTGGTATCATGCGGAAGATAGTATATTAATAAATTAAATAACAAAAAAGAAATAACCCCATAAAATTTACTCAAAATATTCAAATATGTTTTTATAGGTGGTGATGGAAGAAATACCGAGAGCTTTTACTGCTCTTTTAGAATAATAGTAATTATATGTCAAAATTGTATAATTATATCAAATTATATCTAAATCTAATTATATGTGAGTTTTCAAATACGTTTTTATAGATGGTGATAGAGGAATCTAGTGAAAAGTTTTACTCATCTCTTATGTAACAATGTTCCTAATTATTTCTTAAATGACTCTATTAAAGTTGTTTTTTATATTCTCCTGAATTGCTTTAACATTCTAGAAAAAGAGATCAATCTAAACAAGTAAAAAATTAGGTGATAGATTTTCTTTTTACATATTATATATACAATTTTCATTTTCTTTATTAAAAGGGAAACTTCTAAAGCTCCATTTCTCAAGCATATTCTCGTTTTCATTTTAATTCCTTTTGATATATAGCGGACTTAAAATAAGTCAAATCATAAAGGTGTTACATATAATTTATTGTATTTATTTATCATGATTGTATAAAAAAGTCTTGAACAACTTTTATATTTATGAGGTTTGAGGAGCTGGGGAGGAGTAAGGAATCAAGATTTTCTCATTTCAATTTTTCTATCTTAGTTTTCTTATTAGTTCATTTAAAAAAGAATATCTTTTTTTCTTTTTGGTAACTCGTTAATCTCAATTTTTGATGTAGCATCTTTAAAACCACAAGATAGATTAAAAAATATTTTGATACATTTTACGTAATTTTAGTTTTACACTATAAAATTTAAAAGTATTTTTTACTTTCTTAAATTACACATCTAATTAAAACCAGACAAATAAATTGAAGCGGATGAAGTATGAAGTATGAAGTATGAGTTTAGATGAATTCAGTAGTTTTGACTCAAATTTTGTTTTTGTGTTAAAAAATCTGCTAAGTATGTAACAATATTAAATTTCGAACCCAATAATGCAATTGATTAGTAAGATTAGTGTTATGTTGAACTAGGGTTGTGTATCGGTTGCTCTGGTTCTATTTTGGAGTTTATCGGTTTGACTTAGCAGTTATTTGTTTGTAGATCATATATGTTAAACCGTTATAGAACCAATAAGATATTGACTTATTGGTTATTGATTTATCGATTATTGATCGTTATCAGTTGGGTTATCAATTTAACCATTAAGATTTGACACACAAAAAAATCATTAAAAATCACTTAGAAACAAGGTGACAAATCAAATGACCATGCATATGATCAGTTGACAGATCACATCTTGCTCAAAGCAAACAGTGACATATTGTAGAATAACCCAGAGTTTGAGACATTCAGAAATAAAAGTATGAAACTAAACCCTAAGTCTAAAACATTATATACTGAATGGTATAAATATAATCTATTAATTTACTATCGGGTATCGGTACCAATAACCCGATAATAAACAAATCAACCGTTATCAAAATCGCTAAATCAATAATCCATTATCGATAAACCAATAACTTATTTTTGGTTTGAATTATCGGTTTTGATTTTATTTTGAACCGTTTGAACTCATAAAATTCAAATTCTAGATTCGCTTGTATGACTATAGGATGTTGGATTTGGAAAAAGACATTATAAGAACACAAAACTCAGAATTAATACACTTGTTCAAACCAAGTAAATGTGTAACAGTAGTGCTTTAATCAGCCTCTTGAATGTGAAGTTTACTGCTAAGTTCTCTCAATCAAAATGTTATAAAGATATGAAGTTTTATTCTACAGGGTAAGTGTCATTCCAGCAAACTCTGCTCAAACATTTATTGCACACTTTGGTTAATTTGCTTAGATGAACATAGCTTTGTGTTTCTCAATTTTCATCTTTAGTCCATCTTTATCTGCTCCCACAATCTTGTCAACAACCTTCCCTTTCCTTATCAGCACGAACGTTGGCATCGATTGAACCCCATATTCCTGAGTTACATCCTGTATACAATTCAACGAAGACTTGAGACGTTAGACGAATATGATATTGATCTAAAATGGTCGATCACTCAACTAATAGTTATTATCTCAGAAAGTCACATCCTGTATACAATTCAACGAAGATTTGAGACGTTAGATGAGTATGAGATTGATTTCTAAGATGGTCGATCACTCAATAATAGTTATTATCTCAGAAAGTCAAAAAAGTGACTTTCTGAGATAATAACTATTAGTTGAATGACCATATGAGAAATAAACTCGACGAGTATGAAAAATATAGAAAAGGATTGTGATGTTAAGAATTTATACATCCAATTCATCAACATCAATCTTGACAAACTCAACATCTGTATATTTTGCAGCAAAGTCAGTAAGAACTGGTTCCATATATTTGCAAGGACCACACCATGTAGCTGTGAAGTCAATAACAACCTAGAAACAACATAGCAAAAGAACCTAATGATTAGAGTACCCTTTACAATGAGTATAACTTTTATATACTAATAGTTTAAAATATATGTTTACATTATAAGAATTACATATTTAGATGCGAAATAAGACAAGTTACTTGCTATAACATGTTGAGATAGAATGATAACATAAGTTTCTTTAAACACAATTTGTATATATTATTTAAAGGAGTTTAGTTATATATACACCTTCAATGTAAAAGATCATCTAAAGGATATCTACATGTAAGTCTCCTTATAATGCGGGGTTTGTTATCTTGCTACAATAGGTAATGGTGGCCTGATGGGGTAAAAATTTCTTATATTGACGGTATAGGTAACTTAAAACAATAAATACACGATATCATTAGAGAATTAGTTGTTGCAAAATGGTTACCAATTTGTTTGTATCTTTCAAAGAATCAAAATGGAGCTTCCATTTTGTTGAAGAGTGGAAAGCAATGACTTGAGACTTCTTGAATTGTGGTGTGGTTGGCATATTATGAGCTTCAGGCAAAGTAGTTGAGTAGTTAGCACCCATTTTTTTTTTTTAGTTTTTTGGAGTAAAAGATTTTTTGCTCTTCAACTTATGGTTTTTGATAGATTTTCTTTGGCCTGATGTTGGAATTCAAAGTTTTGTTTGGACCCTTTTTATATTGGAAGATGATGTACTAAATTGTGTTGCTTTTTCAAATGTAAAAACAACAGAATATGCTCCTCAATTATGTAGCCATTATTATACAAAGAGAGATTTGATGCTATTTTGCTATGGCTTTTGGTATTGGTGGTTTGGTCCAATATTTCTAATGCAGGGTAGTTTATTCTTAGGACTGAAATAATTAGGTATGATGCGGAAGCTAGCAAAGCATACTCAAAAGTTCATGAGTAAGGAGACAAACGAGAAATATACTAAAAAAACACATGTTTAACGTGGTTCAATCAATCAACGTACGTCCATAAGAGGAGATGATCAAAACACTATATAAATTTGAGAGTACAAAATATCGAGAGAACTAACATCACACAATTCACTTGGAATAGAAAGAGGTTCACACAAGTGATAACTTGTGTCCCATAAATTCTCCCCTAAACAAAACACTCAAAACCCCCAGGATTACATTGTGAATGTTGATTAAGTTAGAAGGAACGAGACTCTATTTATAGAGTCCTAAGCGATTTCCTACAAGAAAAGGACTAGCCAAGTATGGAGACTTTATGTTTTCCTTTTAGAAAAAAGAAAAACCTATTTATGGTTAAAAAAGACTCAAGGCAAATACCCAACATTTATGACATCATCAAATGTTTTGCAGGGGTCTTGAGAGGCTTGGGAGTGGTTTGGATCATTGGTTAGATTTTTAGTTCATTTGAAAATTTTGAGTTGACCACGATAAATATTTGGTCAAAACGAACTTGAATTGGTGATTTAATGATTCCAATAGGTTCGAAACACATTCTATTATTAGTTTGCTTATTTGGTTTCGAAAATTTGTTGTTTTGACATTGTTTCAGCAAATGGTACCACCTCAACAAACCAAGCTCCAAATTGTGTTTTGATTGAACAATTAGATGTGTATCGTAATTTCGGAACAATAGTAAAAAGAATTCATAAATTAAAATTCAGAATTCGTTATTTAACACAAGCTAAGAAACATTCAGGACCTAAATAAATAAAAGAAAGTATTTTTAACGATTTAAACTTTTAGATATAAAGTGATTTATACCATTCAACATATAATATATATTTTCATAATTAGAAGTTCAGATTTTAGATTCACAATATTTTCATGCATGAGAAAAAGATTAATAGTATATGATAAATGAATCCAGTGGGATAATTTTAAAGTTGTCTAGTTAGAATATGTAATTGTACTTGTGCACAAAACACAAAAGCATCTAGAAGACATTCATGAGAGAATTTTGCAATGAAAATAGTGTGCAATTCAATTGTCAAGGAACAAATTTTGGTGAATAAAGTGAAGTATGCCACTTTGTTAACATCTGTTCCATTGTGGTCCTTTAGCTATAACAAATAAAATATTCTTACAATGAAAAACATCATGTAAATCATTTTTTAATTAGTATTAATTGAACTCAAAGTTGATGGTTTGTGGTTTCTCTTTTTCCTCTATTTGACTTGTGGGTTTGTCGTTTAAAGTTTATCCAAATTAATGATTCATGTTGTAAGGATTAGACTAATATGAAAAAATTGTGTTTTACTTTTAGGAAGAAGGAAAAACTCAATTATGATAACAAAATCAGAGCATACACCCTACAATTCTCCCCTTTGACCTGAATTTCTGAGATAATAAATTTGTTGCACCTCTTCACATAATTTTTAACATGCATGTTGAATCTTCATTTCTAACATCTCCTCCATTAAATCTCTTTGTTTTCACAAATAAAAATCTTCGTTACTGTTAAATAGGTCGTGGCTAGGACATGTCACATATGAGTTAGTGAAACTAACGAAAGCTAAGAGAGCTTTATCAAACAAATGTTGTATTCCCTACTCCTCTGCAGTTGGTAGTTTGATGTATGTTATGATTTACACTAGACCAGTAAAGTGTAGCCTAAACTAGCAAAAAGTGTGGCCTTTGATAAAAGGCTACACTTTTGGACTTTAAACAATGCTTTTTAGGGGGTGGCCTAAAGAAGCGTAGCCTTTGACAGTAGGCAACACTTTTTAAATGTCGTCATCACAGCTACACTTATAAAGCATAGCCAAAGAGGTATAAGGGCACGCTTTGTAGTGATGCATTAGCGACACCTTTTTTTTATTATACTACACTTAAAAGCGTTGCCTTTGCTTTGTTATGGTCACACTTAAAAAGTGTTGCCTTTTATATCTCATCTAGAGCAACACTTATAAAGTGTAACTTTTCTTATGTACAAGATAACATTGGACGTCCTACAACAACACTTTGAAGTGTGGCAATGTTGTGTAGAATTTTGTAGCCACAATTTTTTATTTTTAAGAATAATAATTTTTGTTTGCATATATTCAATAATCACATAATTAAATATACAAGTGACCTAAAACACAAAATTAACTAATAATTAAATTGAAGCTATATATTTCAAATAAACTTCGAGAAACATGTCTTGTACAACCAATACTTAGAAAGTGATTGAGTTACAGTTAAACGCCCTATTCGCTATACCGTTAGTGACGCTTATCACACTTTCAATCGGTTAAACTCATTCTCTTACCCGTTAAACTTATTGCTTTCCGCCTTTCAGTCTGAAATTCAGATTGTGACCTACCGCTCGGAGCAATCAAGCTCAGAGAGCACTACTGGGCGGTGGCTTATCATGCTTAAAGATCTCTACTATCAATAAATTCCACAAAACCAAATGCATTCAAACATATATGACAATAGTACAAAAGCTCTTCATCGTTCACTACAATAGATCGAGTTTACTTCTGGCCACAATTCAAATTCAATTACCGACATTTTCCTGCACATTCAAAATAAAATTATAAGTTAGTGAAATAAATCATGTATTTAATATGCTTAAATTCACAGTAAGCCAAACCAATTCATAACAATAAAGATGTGGAAGTGCATAATTGGAGAGTATTCACTGTAGGCCAACCAATTCAAAAGTGGACTGCTACTTTTAGGCCTGAGGAGGAAACACCTATAGTCCCTATTTGGATTTCTCTACCGAAGCTACCTTGGCATTGCTATCACAAGGACATCTTGTCAGCCCTATTGAGTCCTATTGGCAAAGTTTTGTAATTGGACACAACTTCTATCCAAAAAACTAGAGGAAGTGTTGCTAGGGTCAAAGTCCAAATCAATCTTACCAAAGATAGACCTCCTCATGTGTGGATGGGGTTGAATGAAGAAGATCTCAACATATGGAGGTGGCAAAGTATTGAATATGAGCATATTTAGGATTACTGCATGTATTGTAAACACCAAGGACATTTGTTACATGTCTGTACTATTAAGCAAAGAGATGAGGAATTTAAAAAAAGAAAAGAGTTGGAGGATGATAGGAAGAACAAAAACAAAGGGGAACAAGGCAAACAAGATTCCACAAACCTGCAAATGCAATACACAAAAAGAGAGGATGGAAACACCAGCTCACAATACCAGCAACACCAAAAACAAGGAAATAACAACAAGCCAGCTGATGAAGAATGAAGAATGGCAGACTTAGAAGAGGAAAGCTTACAGGCTAGTTCAACATAGCATGGACAGACCAAAATCTCCTAAGGAAACATTACAGCAACAGCAGACTCATCACACAGGTATGACTACTAATTCTGCACTCCCTATTTCTAATAATTTCATTGATCTTTCTATGCAGGATCAACCAAACAATCAAGAAGGAGCTGAAAATCAGAATTCAAAATATAGGGATAATAGAGACACAAATTAATAATAAGTCAACCACTGACTTACCTTCCACAACCAACCAATTGTCAAATAATTTCGACAAGGAAAACAAAAGAAAAAATTCTGAAAATCAAAGCAAAAGGATCACATGTATTGACTCTACTACTCCCCTACCCTAGAACCCCTTTGTTAATTATTTGGATGAGGCTGTTGAAGTTATTGGAGGGTTGGAAGGAGGGTGTCAAGAGAACACAACTAACTTGCAGGATGGGGTATCCAAATGGGGGAATATGTCTCATGCTGGGCATGAGAACACTCACATTGACCATATTCTAGACCATAGAGCCCTTGCTACCCCTCAACATCACATTCAGAATAAATAACAAGTTCCAGACATGTCTCAGGTTAATGCTACAAGTCAGGGTCAAGTGCAGAAAATTCAGGACAACAATTATACTATTTCAGGGAGGCAAGATCTTTTTACTCCTACTAGTGAAACAAAGAAAAAGGATCATCTAGGCCATACATGTGATAACAGTCAGCAGAATGGGAAAGATAATATCGGACTCCTTCCAACAACAAATCAAAAGGTAAACCAAACAAGAAAAAAAGAGAAACAATTAAAAGAAGACAACAAAAGGAGGCTGAGATACAGGGTACCAAAGTACATGAAAGACAAAATCCTAGAAACAAGAACCAGCAGCAACATGATGACAACTCAAACCACATCAAAACAGAGCTTAACTAGCACAAGTGACAACAAACTCACTCACCAAAATACAACAAAGTCTCTAACCTTCCAAGAAATCTAAAAGGGACAACTTTAACTATGAGAATCAGTTTAAGCAATGAAAACTAAAACCATCTCTCACAACAACCATCACAGTTCATAGCAGTAAAACAACAAGGGAAAAAAGTACACAACTACAACGCAAAATCACTAGAGTCCTCCTTCAACACAATACACCACTCATACAACTAAAAATATAAAAAAATTTAGGTATAGAAGCTAAAAGGAGACAATGAGTGACAAAAACAAAGTACATACTGAACTTTCAAAGATTCAAGATAGTAAAATAAGTTCAGAATTTCTTTACCAAGAACACCAGCTCAACTAGAAGAAAAACAATATGCAAACTATTAACAGAGAATGTGAAATACAAAATACCTTTTGAAGAACTGAATCATGAGCTGACCCTGAAGAATGTGGAAGATTTGTGCCTCTTACAGCTTGTGCGCAACTTGCATCAACATGTGAAGCAAGGTTAGATCCAACACACCCTAGTATATCTTGAAAATTCAATCCAGGGTTGTTTTACAACAATTGAGTGAATAAATGTCGCATTACTTCTCTCAATTCTTCTTTTAGAGAAGTGATTTCATTGGCATGCTTTTGTTTTAGATTGTTAATTTCCCTATCTTTCTTCAAAGAACTCGTTGTCACTGATCTACCATAGCACCTAAGTCGACCAGGCTGCTCCTTTCCAAACACTGCCCAATCAGAAAAGTATCAAACATTTAATACAATGTTTAAACATTCAAGCAAACATTCCTATGATCCTATAATAGATAGTCGATCAACAACTTATGAAAATCGCTTTGTATTAGTAATACAATAACTTTTGAAATTTGTTGTCTTAGTAATACAACAGTTTCTAAATTTTACAATGTATTAGTGACACAACGGCTTTTTAAATTTTCTCTATATCATTGATACAACAACAAATACGAAGAGAATTGTTGTATCAGTGATACAAAATGAACTTTAGAAACTCATGTATCACTAATACATAGAGAATTTCAGAACTGTTGTATCAGTGATACATGGGGAAAGATTTTTTTTATCCTTCCCTTTTGTGGTGAATGTTCTATAAGTTTTTCAGCTTCTCCACATTTGATTTAACTAGTTTTGTAAAGCCCTTGGCGGGTAAGCATATGAGAAATAAAGAACACATGGTAGGTTCTGATAGCTGATTAGGAAAAACAGAAGGAAGAAATGCTAAAAGGTTGGTCTGTTTTTGCTGGTTATTGAAGTGCAGAAACACAGTTACAAGCATATGTCTGGTGAGCACAAAACAAGTTGCTTAGCGTAGTGTTTGTTACAACTGTTATCATGTTATTAAGTTTTCAGTAGGAGTTTGTCATTTCCCCACTAAATGTAAACTGGAGAACTGCAATACCCCCAACCCAATCAATAAAAGCACTATGCATCATAGTCCAAGGATATTCAAAAGGTCAAGCAGAAATGTAGTAAGAAAAAATAACTATTAGAGAAACAGTGTTGAGTTATACACATACTAAATCAAGCTGCTGAATGTTTAATCTAAATGTTGCAACCCTTACAATGGAATTGTCCTTTGTTACATCATCTTAAACTTGCTTACCAAACACTAATTAGACAAGTGAGAAGAAAACTTATGGCTAATGACCAATTAACATCATTTTATTATATAATTGGCCTAGAAATAATGAGAGCATCAGAATGACGTTATTAAATCTCCATTAGCGGCCTAAATTTACTCAAGAACTTCAGTATTCCCCTTAAGTATCCATA
Source organism: Solanum verrucosum (assembly GCF_900185275.1). Classification (NCBI taxonomy): domain Eukaryota; kingdom Viridiplantae; phylum Streptophyta; class Magnoliopsida; order Solanales; family Solanaceae; genus Solanum; species Solanum verrucosum. The sequence continues at coordinate 825,408 of NW_026020217.1, forward strand.
GGAGGGAACTCCGTTAGATGTTTTACAGAAGACTCACATAGTTTTTGAAATCAGTTTGCATTCCCTGATGCTACTTTTAATGAAATACATATAGTAGTTGGCATGATGCATCTCCATCACATAGGTGTGGGAGAGTGACAAACATTGGTTTGGGAGCAACACGAACCAAGATTTTGGTTAATAGCATAATCAGCCAGTTAACCTAGGTGACCTACAAAATTATATACCTTCAGACAAAAATGTAACATTTTATTAGGTTCTACAAAAGCTAAACTGCACAATGCACACAAAGACGGAGCCAACATTTGTAGTTTATGCGTTTTGAACTTACCACCGAGCCCATAACTTATTTTGGTTACTGGATTCTCGACTAAATATTTATACATATTTTATCAATTTCCTGATACAAATACAGTCCAAGCAAAAGCTACTAGATTCATCTGAACTCGTTCATAAAATGTAGCTTTGATAACAGTTACAAGGTTTGAAGTTGAAAATTCTACAGTCTAGAGTCATGTAAAACAGTCTAGACCAAGGCATTTAGACCTGCACTTTTTTTAGTCATCTAAAACTGTATAGACCAAGGCATTCCAGCCAGCTACATGATCCTTCTTCTCAGTGTTTATAGAATATCAATTCACAACAATGCATTGCTCAATTACTATCTGGATAGCTGATGATATGGTGACCGTCACTATGCCATTAACTTGATAAAGGAAATGGATATCATATTCAACATCTATCATGATAGCGCAGAAACTTTCACATAATTTGATAAAGGAAATGGATAATATTAATTGTTGTCTTTATCACTTATTTTAATTCTATATTATTTTACATACTTGGTGAGTTACTTCATGTCCTAAAAGTGAGAGATGCTAGTTTTAATATCTTATCTCTACTGTGTGTCCTCTAAATTAAAGACATTCAGCAAACTATATATTCATGTTTGCATAAAAAGACATGGAGAATAAACTGACGTCAATATACAAAATGGGATGATTAGCTCATTAGCACATGCTACGCTTGTCAAGTGATCTTTCACTATGTTGTTGTCAATTAATTCATCTAATCCATGGAAGCGGTACAAGTCGTACGTAAGATCAGCGTGGATCAACCTTCAAACCATAAAACAGATATCCAAATAAGTACTAGGTTATATCGAGTAATTCCAGTACTTTTTTTGGTGTACACCTTAGATATTGGAACAAAGCATCTACGTATGAGCAAACTTCACTTTTCTAAATTGATTACATGAAGTGAAGAATCAAACTTCTAAACTATCATGTAATGTATTGGTTAGCTACTTGTTTGAACTCAAGGGCATATTCACTGTAAGAGTTCAAAATCGATTACATGAACTCAAACTTCTAGACAATTTCAGCCCTAATCGGCTTATAAGCCTAATAAAAAAGAAATTATCAAGTGAAGAATCAGCCCACTTATACTTATTTAGTGATTACGAGCTACACTCCCCAAAATCAACTGATGAAGCTATAATATGAGCTACACTCCCAAAAATTGTATCAAAAACACAAGAATATTAAAACCTTAAAGCTAAAATTTAGACTTTCAACGATAGAATTTGTTACCTGATAAACCCTACTCCAACAAAATCCTGTTTTCAGCGAGAACTATGATGTAAATCGTGTCCTTCAGCGAGAAGGTCTTAAGTTGTTGAGCTCTTCAGCTAGAAATCTGTCTGAAATCATGTTCTTAGATTCAGTTCATCTTGTCAACAACCCCAAAGTAATCAATTCCTTCTTATTCTCCTCTTCTAAACACAAAACAAAAAATCAATCATTAACAAGAAGACTATTTTTAGTACTTACGGAACAGTGAATCGAACTCACGCTTGACGAAATGGTTATCGGAGAAGAGAGTCTAACTCACTCCTGACGAAATGGTTATCGTTATCAGTTCTTCGACTTCAGTTCTTCAGCTATTCAGTTCTTTAACTCTTCAGCTCAGTTCTTTCGAGAAAGAGAGAACTCACTCGTATTTTTCTCACAAATGTTTTATGTATTTTAAATTAATGTTTTATGAATTATTATTTTTGACCAATAAAAATGGGAGGGAGAGTTAAAAATGTTGGAGGGAATGTAATATTTTAGTGAAAATGTTAATGCCACACTTCTAATGTGTTGCTTTTACAATTATAAAAATAGGACACTTTAAAAGTGGCCATATGTCACGCCCCTAGCCTACACCCTGGGCGGGACCAAAACCCGGAGACCATTTCTGGCCCCAAGCGAACCCTTGGCCTGGCTTTCTTAACTCAGCAGAAACCTAACCCAACAGAATAACTCAATGCAAATGCAAGGTTACAAAACAACTTAACTTATAAAATCTGGCCACAAAGGCAACTCGAATCTCAAAATAGAATATTTACATATATACATAGATGAGAGACTCAAAACTAACTGACTAACTGTCTATGAAGCCTCTAAAATACTGAGATGGATGTTGGGACAGACCCCGCAACACCCTAATAAAACAAAACTAAGAACACAAAATAATTGAGTCTTCCGGAATGCAAGGAGGCTCACCACTGACTCTGGAGTGCTCAGCTGGATCAACGGCGTACTGGATGCTGATCCTGGGTACCTGCGTCTGTATCATAATAAGATGCAGGCCAACTGGCATCAGTACATGGAATGTACGAGTATGCGAGTTAAAAAGCTAAACCACAACTTAAGCTTGAAAAGAGTAGAAAGGAACTCTTACCTTGGCTCTGTTCGACTCATGAATAACTGAACTCAATATATAAATCAATAAGACACATGCAATATATAAGGCTTGTAAAACAGTATAAACAACTTAGCTTGTTAATGATAAAACAATAACAACTCAACTTTACTTATATAAAAGAAATATAACTTATGTGGGAGATTCTTTAACCGACAACCACCACTATGAGCCCTAGTGATGATACAACGTTTTACCTCACGTTGCCTAAGGACCATCCTATACCTTGCCGTGATATAGGAAGCTAACTTACTAAGTGGATCCACTAGCTTAACTTTCGTGATCATCTAAAAAGTATGACCTGAGAAATCCCATGTTGGCGCATGGTTCTTATGGAGAGTTGAGTTAATATGAACTCGTGTCCCCAATTCGGTGCTCAATACTACTCCCAAAAATACTTTGGCTCATAAGTGTCTTTAAACACATCTTTCTTTAGTTGAGATAATTACTCAAAACTTAGCCCAAAGGCTCTTTTGGAAAACATGTTTCCTCTCTTACTCAAATGTAAAAACATTTATAAACTTCTTTGGGAATACTTAGTTCCCTAATAGCTTTTGAGAAATTAACTCGACTTTAAACTCTTGACTTAACTCGAAACTCTTGACTTAACTCGAAACTCTTGACTTAACTTGGAACTCTACATTCTTTACTTAACTTGAAACTTGAGACTCTTTACTTAGCTTGAAACTCTATACTCTTTACTCGACTTGAAACTTGAACCTTAAAATGAAGTTAAAACTTTCAATAAAGACTCTTGAACAACTTTGAAAACTTGCTTTGACTTACTTAATTTCTAAGCTTGGCTCTAACTTCACTTGACTTCTAACTTCACTTGACTTGGAAACTAACTCTCCTTGAATCGGATTATGAATTCAAGGTGTTTGATCACATGTTATGGATGAGTTTGGGATGTTAAGATGTACCTTAAAGTATTGGAAACAACTATAAAACATAGGTACTTTACCAAGGAATATGTATGAAAAAGTGGGGAATGAAGGTAACGGGAAGGATTGGCGTCCTTGGCACTCTAAGAGGTGCGGGGCGCCAGCCCTCAAACTTCAGAGGGGCCTGCTGGGCACTCTGCCAGGCGCCAGCCCTCAACTTCAAAGGGGCCTGCTGGGCACTCTGCCAGGCGCGCCAGCCCTCAACTTCAATGGTTTCAGCCCCAATCACTTAGAAACATAAAACCCCTCAACATACAATAGATTCAACTCAAGAACACAACCGGAAACATATCCCTCATCAACAAGAACTTCAACAACACAACCAACAACTCCAACAAACAAAATAAATCTTTTCTTGGAATTAAAAATGAGTTGGCGTGTGGGGGTATGAACCAACCAACACTATGAACTTACATACAATAGATTCAACTCAAAAACACAACCAAATCATGTCCCAAATCAACAAGGGACTTCAACAACACAACCAACAACTCCAAACAACACAACCAATCTTTTCTCAATAATAAAACGAGTTTGGTGTGTGGGGGAAAGAATCAACCCATCACTATGAAGTCACATACCTAGTAGGGATCACCCTCGACGATATCCATGATGATCTCCTTGATTGCTCTTCTCTTTCTCCTCTTCATTCTCTTCTTTCATCCTTTTCTCCCAAGCCCTAGCTCTTTTCTCTTTAAAAAAATGAGACAAACTGATCTAAAATCAGTCTAACACTTTAATATAACCAAAACAATTGATTAGGGAAAAATACCAAAATACCCTTAAAATTTATCGGACGGAAATCCATGACAACTGCCCAACTTCCAAAGGGCATAACTCACTCATACGAACTCGAAATTGAGCAAACTCAGTGGCGTTGGAAAGGTCATTCCAAGGGCTTTCCAAACATATCTGGAAATACACCTAATTCATCCTGATACAGGAGTTATGATTGTTTGAACTTGACCAAAAACTCATTTTTTTTCCACAACCAAATTTTCCAGATTCTGAATTTAGCCAAATTTCCAGATTCTGAACTTAGCCAAATTTCCAAATTCTGAATTTTTCCAAAAATGACTACTTCCAATTTCAAGCCTTTTCATATTCATTTTAAATTGTCGGATGTTACAATATCTCCCCCTTGGGAACATTCGTCCTCGAATGAGGTTACTCTTACAAGGCTAAGGGTGTAACATCAATTCAAACACCCAACAAGCATTCATGCAATAACAACAACAACAACAACAACAACAACAACATGCCCACTATAATTTAAAGAGCATTAAGAAGAAAATTAATACCTTGATCTGCAGATTCAAAGAGATATGGATATCTCTTCTTCATGTCTTCTTCGGCTTCCCAAGTAGCTTCCTCAACAAATTGGTTCCTCCAAAGGACCTTGACTAAGGCTACATCCTTTGTTCTTAACCTATGAACTTGCCGATCTAAAATTTGAATAGGAATCTCCTCATAAGATAAGTTATCCTTGATCCTAATACTTTCAGTTGGCAGGATCAATGAAGGATCGCCTATGCACTTCTTCAACATGGAGATGTGAATTACCGGATGGACCGCTGCTAGCTCCTGTGGTAGCTCCAACTCATAAGCTACATTGCCAACCCTCTTGACTATGCGATAAGGACCAATATATCAGGGAGTAAGTTTCCCCTTCTTACCAAACCTCATAACCCCCTTCATGGGTGAAACTTTCAAATATACCCAATCATCTACTTCAAACTCTAATGCCCTTCTCCTAACATCAGTGTAGGATTTCTGGCGACTCTGTGCCGTTTTCAGCCTCTCTTGAATCACTTTCACTTTCTCCATAGCTTGGTGAACTAAATCTGGTCCTATCAACCCTGCTTTACCAACTTCAAACCATCCAATAGGAGATCTACATCTTCTCCCATAAAGAGCTTCGTATGGAGCCATCTGGATGCTGGAGTGATAACTGTTGTTATAGGCAAACTCAATGAGGGGTAGGTGATCATCCCAATTACCTTTGAAATCGATCACACAAGCCCTCAACATATCTTCTAAATTCTGAATAGTGCGCTCTGCTTGCCCATCAGTCTGAGGATGAAAGGCAGTACTTAAGTTCACATTTGAACCCAAGTCAAAAGATTTCCAGAACTGTGCAGTAAACTATGCACCTCTATCTGAAATAATGGAGACTGGGACTCCATGAAGTCTCACTATCTCTTGAATATACAACTTGGCATAATCTTCTGCTGAAAAGGTAGTCTTTACGGGTAGAAAATGAGCTGACTTTGTCATTCTGTCGACAATCACCCAAATAGAATCATGCTGTCTGCGAGACCTTGGAAACCCTGTGATGAAATCCATATTGATCATCTCCCACTTCCATTCCGGAAGTTCTATTCTCTGAGCCAAACCACCGGGCCTTTGGTGCTCGACTTTTACTTGTTGGCAATTTGGACACTTAGCAACAAACTCTGCAATGCCCTTTTTCATGCCATTCCACCAATAAACTTCTCACAAATCACGATACATCTTGGTGGAACCTAGATGAATGGAATATCTGGAGCTATGAGCTTCCTCCATAATCTTCTCTTGGAGTCCATCTACCATAGGTACACACAATCTACCTTGATATCTCAATGCACCATCTCCCCCTTGTTCAAAACCTAATACTCTTTGGTTCTGAACATTTGCCTTCAACTCAAGCAAAATGGGATCTTGATCTTGCTTCTCTTTCACTTCTGACATTAATGATGACTCGGCCCCATTCGCCACAGCTATTCCTCCTTCTGCGGAATCTATAAGTCTGACTCCCAGGCATGCCAGTCTGTGCACATCTTTTGCTAACTCTCTTCTTCCTTCTTAAATATGGGCGGTGCTACCCATAGACAGCCTACTTAAAGAATCAGCAACAACGTTAGCCTTACCTGGGTGGTAAAGAATACTCAGGTCATAATCCTTGAGTAGTTCTAACCACCTCCTCTGTCTGAGATTAAGCTCTTTCTGAGTAAGCACATATTGAAGGCTCTTGTGATCAGTAAATACATCGACATGCACATCATACAAGTAATGACGCCATATCTTCAAAGCAAATACTACAGCAGCTAGCTCTACGTCATGGGTTGGGTAGTTCTTCTCATGAACCTTCAACTGTCTGGAGGCATAAGCTATAACTTTGTCATTCTGCATTAAGACACAACCCAAACCAACTTTAGATGCATCACAATACACCATAAAACCTTGAGTACCTTCTGGTAGAGTCAAAATTGGAGCAGTAATCAACATCTTTTTCAATTCCTGAAAGCTTTTCTCACAAGCTTCACACCATTGAAATTTCACTGTCTTCTGAGTCAACTTGGTCAAAGGAGATGCAATAGACGAGAACCCCTCAACAAACCTTCAATAATAGCCAGCTAATCCCAAGAAACTCCTAATTTTAGTTAGAGATGTGGGTCTAGGCCAATTTTGCACTGCCTCAATTTTTCGAGTATCAACTTTAATTCCATCACTGGACACAATGTGGCCTAGGAACGCCACAGACTTAAACCAAAACTCACACTTAGAAAACTTGGAATACAAATCCTTGTCTTTCAAAGTCTGAAGAACTGTTCTGAGATGACTAGCATGATCTTCTTCATTCCTTGAATAGACTAGTATGTCATCAATGAAGACGATAACAAACGTATCTAAATAAGGTTTGAAGACTCTATTTATCAAGTCCATGAAAGCTGTCGGTGCATTGGTCAAACCAAAGGACATGACTAAAAACTCATAATGACCATACCTGGTTCTGAAAGCTGTCTTTGGAATATCACATTCCCTTACTCTTAATTGATGATAGCCTGATCTGAGGTCAATCTTCGAAAAACAAGTGGCACCTTGAAGCTGATCGAAAAGATCATCAATCATCGGAAGAGGGTACTTATTCTTGATGGTAACCTTATTCAACTGGCGGTAATCTATACACATTCTAAGGGAACCATCTTTCTTTCTCACAAACAAGACCGGAGCGCCCCAAGGCGAGACACTTGGTCGAATGAAACCCTTATCTAGGAGATCTTTCAACTGCTCTTTCAACTATTTCAACTCTGCTGGTGCCATTCTATAAGGCGGAATAGAGATAGGACGAGTATCAGGAATGAGATCTATGCCGAACTCTATTTCTCTCTCAGGAGGAATTCCGGGTAGATCATCAGGAAAAACTTCTGGAAACTCTCTTACTATAAGAACTGACTGAAAATGAGGCATCTCAACACTAGAGTCATGAACTCGGACTAAGTGATAGACACAACCCTTCGAAACTAACTTTCTTGCCTTAAGGTAAGAAATGAAACGACCCTTAGGCACTGTTGAACTACTACTCCACTCTATGACTGGCTCATTCAGAAACTGAAACTTGACCACTCGAGTTCTACAATCTAATGATGTATAACAGGCATAATGCCAATCTATACCTAAAATGACATCGAAATCTACCATGTCTAACTTAACCAAATCAGCCATGGTGCTCTTGTGATTGATGGAAATGGGACAATCACGATAGACTCTTTCTGCTAAAATAGACTCCCAAATAGGTGTAGAAACACAAAAAGGTTCATAAAGTCTTTCAGGATGAACATCAAACTTATTTGCAACATAAGGGGTTACAAACAATAAACTTGCTCCTGGGTCTAGCAAAGCATACACATCAAAAGCAAAGACTTTGATCATACCAGTGACCACATTCGGAGAGTTCTCTTGTTCAAGACGATTGGTGAGTGCATAGAGGCGGTTTGCTCCTCCGTTTGTACTAGAAGTAGCTCATCTAGGTGCCATCTTGTCTGGGGGAGCAACTGAAGAAGATTGGGCCCTACTGCCCAAATTTCCACTACCTTGCTTTTTCTTAGGGCACTCATTCATAAAGTGACCCTCTTGTCCACACTTAAAGCAGCCTGTCTGGCCCTGACGACACTTCCCTAGATGGACTCTACCACACCTAGCACATGCAGGAAACAAACTACCTCTTTGTGCCACACTACCCGAAGATTGTGCTGGTCTAGCCTTGAAGTCCTTCAAATTCTGGCCATTAAATTCCCCTCTGTATCGGGGTGCAGGTGCTCTAGCAGATGATGGAGCAGGTCCCTTTTGCCTTTGCTGGAAGGACGAATGATTTGAATTACCTCTCTGCTGCCCGGACTCGTTACCGGTCTTAGCTCTCTTATTTCTGAACTATTCTTTGTCCCTCTTCTCTTCCTCAACCTGCTGCACATAAACCATTAACCTTGATATGTCCATGTCCCCGATAAGCATTGCAGCCCTACCTTCCTTACTTGACAACCGAGACAGCCCAGCAACAAACAAGCTCATTCTATTTCTCATGTCCGCCACCATCTCTGGAGCATAGCGGGATAGTTGTGTGAACTTCAGACTGTACTCATGAACACTCAAAGAATCATGCTTAAGTGTGAAGAACTCACGTACCTTGGCCTCTTTCAATTCTCGAGGAAAGAAATGCCCCAAGAAAGCTTCCTCAAAACAGACCCAACTCGCAGGTGGTGCATTCTCAGCTCTGCCCCTTTCCACTGATCGAACCAAGTTCTAGCAACATCCTTCAATTGATACGCAGCTAGTTCAACTCGCTCAGTATCTGACACATGCATCACATAAAAAATCTTCTTCAACTCCTCAATGAAGTTTTCTAGATCCTCAGTAGTGCTCGAACCCGTGAAACTCAGAGGATTCATCCCCAATAACTCACGAATCCTTGAAGTGTCAGCTCTTTCATGTCGAGCTCCCCTTTGCTGACCAATCTGATTAGTTAGAGCTTGACTCAGAATTCTAATTGCCTCTCTGAACTCGGCATTAGAAACTTCCCCTTGATCTTGCACTCCCGGGGCATAAGGTAACTCTTGATCATCAACATAACGTCTAGGAAGACGCCCTCTGCTAACTCTTCGTAGAGGCATGATTATCTGAAAACACGCGCAAGCACAGATTAGAAAGAAACTTTTTAGACATCAACTCTAAAGCACGAAATAAGTATGAAAGAAGTGAGAAATCTTCCAAAATGTTGTAGCCTCCCAATTATAGATGTGGCGCGGTTCACATCGATAACTAGGACTCTACAGACATGGCTTCATAGACTCTCTAGAACTCATGAACTCTGTGCTCTGATACCAAGTTCGTCACGCCCCGAGCCTACACCCTGGGAGGGAACGGCACCCGGAGACCATTTCTGGCCCCAAGCGAACCCTTGGCCTGGCTTTCTTAACTCAGCAGAAACCTAACCCAACAGAATAACTCAATGCAAATGCAAGGTTACAAAACAACTTAACTTATAAAATCTGGCCAAAAAGGCAACTCGAATCTCAAAATAGAATATTTACATATATACATAGATGAGAGACTCAAAACTAACTGACTAACTGTCTATGAAGCCTCTAAAATACTGAGATAGATGTTGGGACAGACCCGCAACACCCTAATAAAACAAAACTAAGAACACAAAATAATTGAGTCTTCCGGAATGCAAGGAGGCTCACCACTGACTCTGGAGTGCTCAGCTGGATCAACGGCGCACTGGATGCTGATTCTGGGTACCTGCGTCTGTATCATAATAAGATGCAGGCCAACTGGCATCAGTACATGGAATGTACGAGTTGCGAGTTGAAAAGCTAAACCACAACTTAAACTTGAAAAGAGTAGAAAGAGAACACTTACCTTGGCTCTGTTCGACTCATGAATAACTGAACTCAATATATAAATCAATAAGACACATGCAATATATAAGGCTTGTAAAACAGTATAAACAACTTAGTTTGTTAATGATAAAACAATAACAACTCAACTTTACTTGTATAAAAGAAATATAACTTATGTGGGAGATTCTTTAACCGACAACCACCACTATGAGCCCTAGTGATGATACAACGTTTTACCTCACGTTGCCCAAGGACCATCCTATAACTTGCCGTGATATAGGAAGCTAACTTTACTAAGTGGATCCACTAGCTTAACTTTCGTGATCATCTAAAAAGTATGACCCGAGAAATCCCATGTTGGCACATGGTTCTTATGGAGAGTTGAGTTAATATGAACTCGTGTCCCCAATTCGGTGCTCAATACTACTCCCAAAAATACTTTGGCTCATAAGTGTCTTTAAACATATCTTTCTTTAACTTCAGATAATTACTCAAAATCTAGCCCAAAGGCTCTTTTGGAATCGATATTCCTTTTCTTACTTAAATGTAAAAACATTTAGAAACTTCTTTGGGAAATACATAGTTCCCTAATAACTTTGGAGAAATGGACTCGACTTTATGCTCTTGACTTAACTTGAAACTTGAGACTCTTCACTTGGCTTGAAACTCTATACCCTTTACTTGATTTGAAACTTTATACCCTTTTACTTGACTTGAAACTTGAGTCTTAAAAATGAAGCTAAAACGTTCACCAAAGACTCTTGAACAACTTAAAAAAACTTGCTTTGACTTACTTAACTTCTAAGCTTGGCTCTAACTTCGCTTGACTTGGAAACTAACTCTCCTTGAATCGGATTATGAATTCAAGGTGTTTGATCACATGTTATGGATGAGTTTGGGATGTTAAGATGTACCTTAAAGTATTGGAAACAACTATAAAACATAGGTACTTTACCAAGGAATATGTATGAAAAAGTGGGGAATAAAGGTAACGGGAAGGATTGGCGTCCTTGGCGCTCTAAGAGGTGCGGGGCGCCAGCCCTCAAACTTCAAAGGGGCTTGCTGGGCACTCTGCCAGGCTCCAGCCCTCAACTTCAAAGGGGCCTGCTGGGCACTCTGCTAGGCGCCAGCCCTCAACTTCAAAAGGGCCTGTTGGGCACTTTGCCTGGCGCGCCAGCCCTCAACTTCAATGGTTTCAGCCCCAATCACTTAGAAACATAAAACCCCTCAACATACAATAGATTCAACTCAAGAACACAACAGGAAACATATCCCTCATCAACAAGAACTTCAACAACACAACCAACAACTCCAACAACCAAAATAAATCTTTTCTTGGAATTAAAAACGAGTTGGCGTGTGGGGGTATGAACCAACCAACACTATGAACTTACATACAATAGATTCAACTCAAAAACACAACCAAATCATGTCCCAAATCAACAAGGGACTTCAACAACACAATTAACAATATCAACAACACAGCCAACAACTCCAAACAACACAACCAATCTTTTCTCAATAATAAAACGAGTTTGGTATGTGGGGGGAAGAATAAACCCATCACTATGAAGTCACATACCTAGTAGGGATCACCCCCGACGATATCCATGATGATCTCCTTGATTGCTCTTCTCTTTCTCCTCTTCCTTCTCTTCTTTCTCTCTTCTCTCCCAAGCCCTAGCTCTTTTCTCTTTAAAAAAATGAGACAAACTGATATAAAATAAGTCTAACAATTTAATATAACCAAAACAATTGATTAGGGAAAAGACCAAAATACCCTTAAAATTTTCCGGACGGAAATCCCTGCCAACTGCCCAACTTCCAAAGGGCATAACTCACTCATACGAACTCGGAATCGAGCAAACTCAGTGGCGTTGGAAAGATCATTCCAAGGGCTTTCCAAAAATATCTGGAAATACACCTAAATCATCATGAGACAGGAGTTATGATTGTTTGAACTTGACCAAAAACTCATTTTTTTTCCACACTTAACCAAATTTTCCAGATTCTGAATTTAGCCAAATTTCCAGATTCTGAACTTAGCCAAATTTCCAAATTCTGAATTTTTCCAAAAATGACTACTTCCAATTTCAAGCTTCTTCATATTCATTTTAAATTGTCAGATGTTACACCATATATGTTAATAGTTGTTGTCAATTATACCATACTGTAACAACACTTATAAAGTGTAGCTTATACCATTAAAGAGTACACTTTTTAAATGTTGCGAATATAAAGTGTAGCTAAAAGTTAAAAACATAGGCTACACTTTGAAAGCGTCCCCAAAAATATTTTAGGCAACACTTTACAAGCGTTGTCCAAAATTAGTGTGGCCGTAGGCCTAAAATGGTGTAGTGCCCCTTGTATTTAAAACATGCATTGGAGCTCCAACTAAATTTAAATTGCACACTGCAGACCAGTTACAAAATTACTTCCAATTAACAAATTACATATTCTCCTTGTAATTCTGTTTGACATCTGGCAAACTTTTTCTTTTTTTTGGTTTCCCACCTAGTATTCAAAACCTGCATTGGAACTCCGACTAAATTTGAATTGCGCACTGCAGACCCATTCGGGAGTGGACATCTTGCAAACTTTTATGTATTTGTCAAACCTCAAAGTTGCTCTGACTACATGTATTTTACTTGCATTCATTGATCATATCAAATATACTTTTTATGGAAAAGACATGAACACAACAAACAGATAGACATTTTCTTATTCAAATATGAATGTAACAAAAAATAGTGCTTTAGTCAGCCTCTTCGAAATTTCACAATCCGAACTGAACAAGAACTTGAGATGAATACACAGCTAGTTGTATCAGTTAAAAAATCATAACTGAGACCACTCGATCAATATCATCCAATTGAAATTCGCGCAAAGACATGAATTTTATTCAACACAGGAAGTGTCATTCCTTTGTATTTCCCTTTGGTTTGCTTAGTATAAGCTAGCTTTGTGTTTCTCAATTTTCATCTTTAGTCCATCTTTATCTGCTCCCACAATCTTGTCAACAACCTTCCCTCTCTTCATCAACGTGAATGTTGGCATAGCTTGAACCTCGTGTTCCAGAGCTACATCCTGTTTCCAATCGTCCAAGATTCGAGCAATTAGTATCATTGAAAAGGATTTAAGATATATGCACTGACGTTATAAATCTTGTTTTTACAACATTGTGACGTTTATTATAGAGGTTTGCTTGTAATTATCTTATAAGTGGACATGATTGTGTAAATACGTCAATTTATAGAAATTAAACTAGAAAAAAAGAAAAGGATTGTGAAGTTAAAGAAGTCGTACAACTAATTCATCAACATCAATCTTGACAAACTCAACATCTGTATATTTGGAAGCAAAGTCATTGATAATTGGATCCATGTTTTTGCAAGGACCACACCATGTAGCTGTGAAGTCAATAACAACCTAGTAGATCAAACAGGGCAAGTGATTAGTACCATATAATAATTTACAATTTGTTCGTATCTTTCAAAGAACCAAAGTGGTTATCGGTTTCTGCACTTTTATCTAAATACGTAACTATTTATTTATAAGATCAGTTTCTAACATTTAAAAATGATTGTCAAGCGTCAGCACTTTAAGCTTATCAGATATTTACCATTAGCTAATGAAAACAGGCCCTACAATAGGTTAAAATATAGTTATAGTGTAAAAATGAATACCAATTTGTTTGTATTTTTCAAATAATCAAAACAGTTACTAGTTTGAGCACTTCTATCCAAATACTTAATTGTTAATTTATAAAATCAATCTCAAACACTTAAAATGATTTTTAGCACTTAAAGCTTATCAGCTATTTACTATCAGCTAAGCAAAACAGGCTCTACAATTTGTTAAAATAGAGTGATAGTGTGAAAATGATTACGAATTTGCTTATATCTTTCAAAGAATCAAAATAGTTACCAGTTTCAACACTTTTATCTTAATATTTAACTATTTATTTATAAAATCAGTTTCAAACACTTTCAAATGATTTTCAACCCTTAAAAAGCTTATCAACTATGTACCATCAGTTAATCGAAACGGGCTCTACAACATGTTACAATAGAGTGATATATAGTGTAAAATGATCATTACCAATTTGTTTGTATCTTTCAAAGAATCAAAATGGAGCTTCCATTTTGTTGAAGAGTGGAAAGCAATGACTTGAGACCCCTTGATTTGTGGTGTGATTGGCTTCTTGTTAAATTCAGGCCATGTTGGGTAGTAGTAACCACCCATTTTTCTTCAAGGTTTTTTTTTTAAAAAAAAAAAGGATTTTCCCTCTTTTTTAACTTCTAGTTTTTAAGAGGTTATTTTTTATATTTGATATGTTGGAGCTTAGAGTTTTGCAAAGACCCTATTTATAGAGGTTGCTGATGTACAAATTTTTCTTTCTTTAAATGTAAAAATAACTTATAAATGAGTATAGAATATGTTCTTCATTAGGTCGACCATTACATTTTTTTATTTATTTATATAAAAAATTAAGATTTTGATGCTAAATTGCTTTTTTGTTTAATTGGTTATGGTCCTTTGGTCCAATATTTCCAATTTAGTGTCATTATCACTTTATTCTAATGTGTTTTAAATTCTATTTATAACATAATATTACGCTATTGAGGTCACCAAGAAGATAACGGATGGAAGATGTCAAAATTATTTAAGTTATTTGGTTGAATTTAACTTGGTATGGAGTATAAGAAAGTTAAGTAAATTTTTAATTAATCTTGTTTTCTTAAACTAAAGATATGTAAAATGTATCAAAATGTTCTTTGATATTGTGGTTTTGAACATGTCACGTGGAAAGTTGAAGTTAAAGAATTGTCAAAAAGAAAAAAGAGACATTCTTTATCAATTAATAGACTAAAAAGAAAAAGACGACAAACAAATTAAAATAGGAGTATAACTTACCATGATTAAATGATTTAATGAAAAAGAAAATACATGTTAATTAATCATTGATAAAGTAAAAATAGTATATTATTCAAGCAGGGCGAAGCAACTAAGGGCTTAAGGGGTTTATCTGAACCCTATTTCGTAGAAAATATTGTTGATACATAGTTACAATTATCTTTTATGTATACATAGTAGATGTCACCCTGTTCAACTTTTTCGTATGTTTACTTTTTCAGATTTTAAATCATGTTTCCTTGATAAAAATCATCACTCCACTGTAATTCAAGCACATGACATGCATGTATTGAATTTGGGTGAACAGGTAAGTTTTTACTTTTTACCATAATGTCAACCTGGGAAAAAGTTGTTTATTAGTACATACAGCTACTTTATTGGTTATATTCTTCATCTAGTAACTTTATATCTGTAAATAATAGGAACCAATACTTGAAAAAGAACATTATATCTATTAACAATTGTAGTATTATATTAGAATATTATTATTGGTGATAGAAACAATGTTGTCTAAAGTATTGGTTCATATTATTTTGAAAATAGGAATACGATTACAAGATGGAAAATAGCATAAAGTTTCAATTTTAATTAGGGGAAAGTTGGATAGCATTTCGTACAAGAAAATGATAGATTCTATTCTTATTTATATCATGCAAAATTATGGCCCTAAAAAAGTAAATTCATTGAATCTGAAACTAAAATCACCAATTAAAATAGCTAAAAAAATAATAATAGAAATTGATATTTCAATAATTAACATTCGTCGCGGAACTAGGATTAAAACTTAACAGATTTAACCTTCTATGAATTAGTCGTATAAAAAATATTGAGTTTAGTTACCCCGATAACTTTAAGGTAAATTTGTCCGCTGCGCCCATTTGATGCACCCAAACACAACCAAGGGCGGATCTACGCCGTATCTTACTAATTCAACATAATTCAATAACTTCCGTTCAAAATATGTAATTATGTTTTAAAAGTTCCCTTAATAGGTAGAAATAATCTATTATAAACTTAATAATTGTTATGCATGTTCTAAAATTTGAAACTCATAAATTTAAAATCCTGAATCCGCCTTTTAACACAAGCTAGGAATTATTGAGGACCTAAATAAATAAAAGAATATCTTTAACGGTTTAAACTTTCAGATAAAACGAATTCATAGAATTATATATATATATATAAATTGTTTAAAGCTGTCTTGTTAGAATATGTAATTGTACTTGTGCACAAAAAAAGCATCTAGAAGACATTTTCGCTAGAAAATTTTGCAATGAAAATAGTGTGCAATTCAATTACAACTTCATATATATATATATATATATATATATATATATATATATGAACTCATAATTGTCAAGGAACAAATTTTGGTGAAGAGAATATTTCCAATTGAATTATAAAGTGAAGTCTGCCACTTTCTTAACATCTGTTCCATTGTGGTCCTTTAGGTACAACAAAAATATTTGTCATGAAAAATATTTTTATTATGAAAAATATCATGTAAATCATTTAATTAATTGAACCAAAGTTGAGGGAATGTGGTTCCTCTTTTTCTTATATTTGAGTTGTGGGTGCTAAGAATAACTCTTCCATCTATGTCGTTTCAAGTTCATCCAAATTAAAGATTCATGTCGTAAGGACCGAAATAATTTTGGTATCATGCGGAAGCTAGTATATTAATAAATTAAATAACAAAAAAGAAATATACCAAAAGAAATAACCCCATAAAATTTACTCAAAATATTCAAATATCTTTTTATAGGTGGTGATGGAAGAAATACCGAGAGCTTTTACCGCTCTTTTAGAATAATCGTAATTATATGTCAAAATTGTATAATTATATCAAATTATATCTAAATCTAATTATATGTGAGTTTTCAAATACGTTTTTATAGATGGTGATAGAGGAATCTAGTGAAAAGTTTTACTCATCTCTTATGTAACAATGTTCCTAATTATTTCTTAAATCACTCTATTAAAGTTGTTTTTTATATTCTCCTGAATTGCTTTAACATTCTAGAAAAAGAGATCAATCTAAAAAAGTAAAAAATTAGGTGATAGATTTTCTTTTTACATATTATATATACAATTTTCATTTTCTTTATTAAAAGGGAAACTTCTAAAGCTCCATTTCTCAAGCATATTCTCGTTTTCATTTTAATTCCTTTTGATATTTAGCGGACTTAAAATAAGTCAAATCATAAAGCTGTTACATATAATTTATTATATTTATTTATCATTATTGTATAAAAAAGAACAACTTTTATATTTATGAGGTTTGAGGAGCTGGGGAAGAGTAAGGAATCAGGATTTTCTAATTTCAATTTTTCTATCTTAGTTTTCTTATTAGTTTATTTTAAAAAGAATATCTTTTTTTCCTTTTTGGTAACTCGTTAATCTCAATTTTTGATGTAGCATCTTTAAAAACCACAAGATAGATTAAAAAATATTTTGATACATTTTACGTATTTTTAGTTTTAGACTATAAAATTTAAAAATATTTTTTACTTTCTTAAATTACACATCTAATTAAAACCAGACAAATAAATTAAAGCGGATGAAGTATGAAGTATGAGTTTAGATGAATTCAGTAGTTTTGACTCAAATTTTGTTTTTGTGTTAAAAAATCTGCTAAGTATGTAACAATATTAAATTTCGAACCCAATAATGCAAATGATTAGTAAGATTAGTGTTATGTTGAACTAGGGTTGTGTATCGGTTGCTCTGGTTCTATTTTGAAGTTTATCGGTTTGACTTAGCAGTTATTGGTTTGTAGATATGTTAAACCGTTATGGAACCAATAAGATATTGACTTATTGGTTATTGATTTATCGATTATTGATCGTTATCAGTTGGGTTATCAATTTAACCATTAAGATTTGACACACAAAAAAATTCATTAAAAATCACTTAGAAACAAGGTGACAAATCAAATGACCATGCATATGATCAGTTGACAGATCACATCTTGCTCAAAGCAAACAGTGACATATTGTAGAATAACCCAGAGTTTGAGACATTCAGAAATAAAAGTGTGAAACTAAACCCTAAGTCTAAAACATTCTAGTTTCGCCTGTGTGACTATAGGATGTTGGATTTGGAAAAAGACATTATAAGAACACAAAACTCAGAATTAATACACTTGTTCAAACCAAGTAAATGTGTAACAGTAGTGGTTTAATCAGCCTCTTGAATGTGAAGTTTACTGCTAAGTTCTCTCAATCAAAATGTTATAATAATATGAAGTTTTATTCTACAGGGTAAGTGTCATTCCAGCAAACTCTGCTCAAACATTTATTGCACACTTTGGTTTAATTTGCTTAGATGAACATAGCTTTGTGTTTCTCAATTTTCTTCTTTAGTCCATCTTTATCTGCTCCCACAATCTTGTCAACAACCTTCCCTTTCCTTATCAGCACGAACGTTGGCATCGATTGAACCCCATATTCCTGAGCTACATCCTGTATACAATTCAACGAAGACTTGAGATGTTAGACGAGTATGATATTGATCTAAAATGGTCGATCACTCAACTAATAGTTATTATCTCAGAAAGTCACATCCTGTATACAATTCAACGAAGATTTGAGACGTTAGACGAGTATGAGATTGATTTCTAAGATGGTCGATCACTCACCTAATAGTTATTATCTGAGAAAGTAAAAAAAGTGACTTTCTGAGATAATAACTATTAGTTGAATGACCATATGAGAAATAAACTCGACGAGTATGAAAAATATAGAAAAGGATTGTGATGTTAAGAATTCATACATCCAATTCATCAACATCAATCTTGACAAACTCAACATCTGTATATTTTGCAGCAAAGTCAGTAAGAACTGGTTCCATATATATGCAAGGACCACACCATGTAGCTGTGAAGTCAATAACAACCTAGAAACAACATAGCAAAAGAACCTAATGATTAGAGTACCCTTTACAATGAGTATAACTTTTATATACTAATAGTTTAAAATATATGTTTACATTATAAGACAATTACATATTTAGATGCGAAATAAGACAAGTTACTTGCTATAACATGTTGAGATAGAATGATAACATAAGTTTCTTTAAACACAATTTGTATATATTATTTAAAGGAGTTTAGTTATATATACACCTTCAATGTAAAAAGATCATCTAAAGGATATCTACATGTAAGTCTCCTTATAATGCGGGGTTTGTTATCTTGCTACAATAGGTAATGGTGGCCTGATGGGGTAAAAATTTCTTATATTGACGGTATATATAACTTAAAATAATAAATACACGATATCATTAGAGAATTAGTTGTTGTAAAATGGTTACCAATTTGTTTGTATCTTTCAAAGAATCAAAATGGAGCTTCCATTTTGTTGAAGAGTGGAAAGCAATGACTTGAGACTTCTTGAATTATGGTGTGGTTGGCATATTATGAGCTTCAGGCAAAGTAGTTGAGTAGTTAGCACCCATTTTTTTTTTTTAGTTTTTTGGAGTAAAAGATTTTTGCTCTTCAACTTATGGTTTTTGATAGATTTTCTTTGGCCTGATGTTGGAATTCAAAGTTTTGTTTGGACCCTTTTTATATTGGAAGATGATGTACTAAACTGTGTTGCTTTTTCAAATGTAAAAACAACAGAATATGTTCCTCAATTATGTAGCCATTATTATACAAAGAGAGATTTGATGCTATTTTGCTATGGCTTTTGGTATTGGTGGTTTGGTCCAATATTTCTAATGCAGGGTAATTTATTCTTAGGACCGAAATAATTAGGTATGATGCGGAAGCTAGCAAAGCAGACTCAAAAAATCATGATCAAGGAGACAAACGAGAAATATACTAAAAAAACACATGTTTAACGTGGTTCAATCAATAGACCTGCGTCCATAAGAGGAGATGATCAAAACACTATATAAATTTGAGAGTACAAAATATCGAGAGAAGTAACATCACACAATTCACTTGGAATAGAAAGAGGTTCACACAAGTGATAACTTGTGTCCCATAAATTCTCCCCTAAACAAAACTCTCAAAACCCCTAGGACTACATTGTGAATGTTGATTAAGTTAGAAGGAACGAGACTCTATTTATAGAGTCCTAAACGATTTCCTACAAGAAAAGGACTAGCCAAGTATGAAGACTTTATGTTTTCCTTTTAGAAATAAGAAAAACCTATTTATGGTTAAAAAAAACTCAGGGCAAATACCCAACATTTATGACATCATCAAATGTTTTGCAGGGGTCTTGAGAGGCTTGGGAGTGGTTTGGATCATTGGTTAGATTTTTAGTTCATTTGAAAATTTTGAGTTGACCACGATAAATATTTGGTCAAAACGATCTTGAATTGGTGATTTAATGATTCCAATAGGTTCGAAACACATTCTATTATTAATTTGCTTATTTGGTTTTGAAAATTTGTTGTTTTGACATTGTTTCAGCAAATGGTACCACCTCAACAAACCAAGCTCCAAATTGTGTTTTGATTGAACAATTAGATGTGTATCGTAATTTCGGAACAATAGTAAAAAGAATTCATAAATTAAAAATTCAGAATTCGTTATTTAACACAAGCTAAGAAATATTCAGGACCTAAACAAATAAAAAAATGTATTTTTAACGATTTAAACTTTTAGATATAAAGTGATTCATACCATTCAACATATAATATATATTTTCATAATTAGAAGTTCAGATTTTAGACTCACAATATTTTCATGCATGAGAAAAAGATTAATAGTATATGATAAATGAATCCAGTGGGATAATTTTAAAGTTGTCTAGTTAGAATATGTAATTGTACTTGTGCACAAAACACAAAAGCATCTAGAAGACATTCATGAGAGAATTTTGCAATGAAAATAGTGTGCAATTCAATTGTCAAGGAACAAATTTTGGTGAATAAAGTGAAGTCTGCCACTCTGTTAACATCTGTTCCATTGTGGTCATTTAGCTATAACAAATAAAATATTCTTACAATGAAAAACATCATGTAAATCATTTTTTAATTAGTATTAATTGAACTCACAGTTGATGGTTTGTGGTTTCTCTTTTTCCTCTATTTGACTTGTGGGTTTGTCGTTTAAAGTTTATCCAAATTAATGATTCATGTTGTAAGGATTAGACTAATATGAAAAAATTGTGTTTTACTTTTAGGAAGAAGGAAAAACTCAATTATGATAACAAAATCAGAGCATACACCCTACAATTCTCCCCGTTGACCTGAATTTCTGAGATAATAAATTTGTTGCACCTCTTCACATAATTTTTAACATGTTGAATCTTCATTTCTAAGATCTCCTCCATTAAATCTCTTTGTTTTCACAAATAAAAATCTTCGTTACTGTTAAATAGGTCGTGGCTAGGACATGTCACATATGAGTTAGTGAAACTAACGAAAGCTAAGAGAGCTTTATCAAACAAATGTTGTATTCCCTACTCCTCTGCAATAGGTAGTTTGATGTATGTTCTGATTTACACTAGACCAGTAAAGTGTAGCCTAAACTAGCAAAAAGTGTGGCCTTTGATAAAAGGCTACACTTTTGGACTTTAAACAACGCTTTTTAGGGGGTGGCCTAAAGAAGCGTAGACTTTGACAGTAGGCAACACTTTTTAAATGTCGTCATCACAGCTACACTTATAAAGCATAGCCAAAGAGGTATAAGGGCATGCTTTGTAGTGATGCATTAGCGATGCCTTTTTTTTATTATACTACACTTCAAAGCGTTGTCTTTGCTTTGTTATGGTCACACTTAAAAAGTGTTGCCTTTTATATCTCATCTAGAGCAACACTTATAAAGTGTAACTTTTCTTATGTACAAGATAACATTGGACGTCCTACAACAACACTTTGAAGTGTGGCAATGTTGTGTAGAATTTTGTAGCCACAATTTTTTATTTTTAAGAATAATAATTTTTGTTTGCATATATTCAATAATCAGATAATTAAATATACAAGTGACATAAAGCACAAAATTAACTAATAATTAAATTGAAGCTATATATTTCAAATAAACTTCGAGAAACATGTCTTGTACAACCAATACTTAGAAAGTGATTGAGTTACAGTTAAACGCCCTATTCGCTATACCGTTAGTGATGCTTATCACACTTTCAATCGGTTAAACGCATTCTCTTACACGTTGAACTTATTGCTTTCCGCCTTTCAGTCTGAAATTCAGATTGTGACCTACCGCTCGGAGCAATCAAGCTCAGAGAGCACTACTGGGCGGTGGCTTATTATGCTTAAAGATCTCTACTATCAATAAATTCCACAAAACCAAATGCATTCAAACATATATGACAATAGTACAAAAGCTCTTCATCGTTTACTACAATAGATCGAGTTTACTTCTGGCCACAATTCAAATTCAATTACCGACATTTTCCTGCACATTCAAAATAAAATTATAAGTTAGTGAAATAAATCATGTATTTAATATGCTTAAATTCACAGTAAGCCAAACCAATTCATAACAATAAAGATGTGGAAGTGCATAATTGGAGAGTATTCACTGTAGGCCAACCAATTCAAAAGTGGACTGCTACTTTTAGGCCTGAGGAGGAAACACCTATAGTCCCTATTTGGATTTCTCTACCGAAGCTACCTTGGCATTGCTATCACAAGGACATCTTGTCAGCCCTATTGAGTCCTATTGGCAGAGTTTTGTAATTGGACACAACTTCTATCCAAAAAACTAGAGGAAGTGTTGCTAGGGTCAAAGTCCAAATCAATCTTACCAAAGATAGACCTCCTCATGTGTGGATGGGGTTGAATGAAGAAGATCTCAACATATGGAGGTGGCAAAGTATTGAATATGAGCATATATAGGATTACTGCATGTATTGTAAACACCAAGGACATTTGTTACATGTCTGTACTATTAAGCAAAGAGATGAGGAATTTAAAAAAAGAAAAGAGTTGGAGGATGATAGGAAGAACAAAAACAAAGGGGAACAAGGCAAACAAGATTCCACAAACCTACAAATGCAATACACAAATAGAGAGGAAGGAAACACCAGTTCACAATACCAGCAACACCAAAAACAAGGCAATAACAACAAGCCAGCTGATGAAGAATGAAGAATGGCAGACTCAGAAGAGGAAAGCTTACAGGCTAGTTCAACATAGCATGGACAGACCAAAATCTCCTAAGGAAACATTACAGCAACAGCAGACTCATCACACAGGTATGACTACTAATTCTGCACTCCCTATTTCTAATAATTTCATTGATCTATCTATGCAGGATCAACCAAACAATCAAGAAGGAGCTGAAAATCAGAATTCAAAAAATAGGGATACAATAGAGACACAAATTAATAATAAGTCAACCACTGATTTACCTTCCACAGCCAACCAATTGTCAAATAATTTCGACAAGGAAAACAAAAGA
This sequence comes from Solanum verrucosum, assembly GCF_900185275.1. Lineage (NCBI taxonomy): Eukaryota > Viridiplantae > Streptophyta > Magnoliopsida > Solanales > Solanaceae > Solanum > Solanum verrucosum. The sequence goes on from NW_026020217.1 coordinate 849,059, forward strand.
AAAAATTCTGAAAATCAAAGCAAAAGGATCACATGTATTGACTCTACTACTCCCCTACCCCAGAACCCCATTGTTAATTATTTGGATGAGGATGTTGAAGTTATTGGGGGGTTGGAAGGAGGGTGTCAAGAGAACACAACTAACTTGCAGGATGGGGTATCCAAATGGGGGAATATGTCTCATGTTGGGCATGAGAACACTCACATTGACCATATTCTAGACCATAGAGCCCTTGCTACCCCTCAACATCACATTCAGAATAAACAACAAGTTCCAGACATGTCTCAAGTTAATGCTACAAGTCAGGGTCAAGTGCAGAAAATTCAGGACAACAATTATACTATTTCAGGGAGGCAAGATCTTTTTACTCCTACTAGTGAAACAAAGAAGAAGGATCATCTAGGCCATACATGTGATAACAGTCAGCAGAATGGGAAAGATAATGATCGGACTCCTTTCAACAACAAATCAAAAGGTAAACCAAACAAGAAAAAAAAAACAATTAAAAGAAGACAACAAAAGGAGGCTGAGATACAGGGTACCAAAGTACATGAAAGACAGATTCCTAGAAACAAGAACCAGCAGCAACATGATGACAACTCAAACCACATCAGAACAGAGCTTAACTAGCACAAGTGACAACAAACTCACTCACCAAAATACAACAAAGTCTCTAACCTTCCAAGAAATCTAAAAGGGACAACTTTAACTATGAGAATCAGTTTAAGCAATGAAAACTAAAACCATCTCTCACAACAACCATCACAGTTCATAGTAGTAAAACAACAAGGGAAAAAAGTACACAACTACAACGCAAAATCACTAGAGTCCTCCTTCAACACAATACACCACTCATACAACTAAAAATATAAAAAAAATTAGATATAGAAGCTGAAAGGAGACAATGAGTGACAAAAACAAAGTACAGACTGAACTTTCAAAGATTCAAGATAGTAAAATAAGTTCAGAATTTCTTTACCAAGAACACCAGCTCAACTAGAAGAAAAACAATATGCAGACTATTAACTGAGAATGTGAAATACAAAATACCTTTTGAAGAACTGAATCATGAGCTGACCCTGAAGAATGTGGAAGATTTGTGCCTCTTACAGCTTGTGCGCTACTTGCATCAACAGGTGAAGTAAGGTTAGATCCAACACACCCTAGTATATCTTGAAAATTCAATCCAGGGTTGTTTTACTGCAATTGAGTGAATAAATGTCGCATTACTTCTCTCAATTCTTCTTTTAGAGAAGTGATTTCATTGGCATGCTTTTGTTTTAGATTGTTAATTTCCCTATCTTTCTTCAAAGAACTCGTTGTCACTGATCTACCATAGCACCTAAGTCGACCAGGTTGATCCTTTCCAAACACTGCCCAATAAGAAAAGTATCAAACATTTAATACAATGTTTAAACATTCAAGCAAACATTCCTATGATCCTATAATAGATAGTCGATCAACAACTTATGAAAATCGCTTTGTATTAGTAATACAATAACTTTTGAAATTTGTTGTCTTAGTAATACAACAGTTTTTAAATTTTACACTGTATTAGTGACACAACGGCTTTTTAAATTTTCTCTATATCATTGATACAACAACAAATACGAAGAGAATTGTTGTATCAGTGATACAAAACGAACTTTAGAAACTCATGTATCACTAATACATAGAGAATTTCAGAACTGTTGTATCAGTGATACATGTGGAAAGATTTTTTTTATCCTTCCCTTTTGTGGTGAATGTTCTATGAGTTTTTCAGCTTCTCCACATTTGATTTAACTAGTTTTGTAAAGCCCTTGGCGGGTAAGCATATGAGAAATGGAGAACACATGGTAGGTTCTGATAGCTGATTAGGAAAAACAGAAGGAAGAAATGCTAAAAGGTTGGTCTATTTTTGCTGGCTATTGAAGTGCAAAAACACAGTGACAAGCATATGTCTGGTGAGCACAAAACAAGTTGCTTAGCGTAGTGTTTGTTACAACTGTTATCATGTTATTAAGTTTTCAGTAGGAGTTTGTCATTTCCCCACTAAATGTAAACTGGAGAACTGCAATACCCCCAACCCAATCAATAAAAGCACTATGCATCATAGTCCAAGGATATTTAAAAGGTCAAGCGGAAGTGTAGCAAGAAAGAATAACTTTTAGAGAAACAGTGTTGAGTTATACACATACTAAATCAAGCTGCTGAATGTTTAATCTAAATGTTGCAACCCTTACAATGGAATTGTCCTTTGTTACATCATCTTAAACTTGCTTACCAAACACTAATTAGACAAGTGAGAAGAAAACTTATGGCTAATGACTAATTAACATCATTTTATTATATAATTGGCCTGGAAATAATGAGAGCATCAGAATAACGATATTAAATCTCCATTAACGGCCTAAATTTACTCAATAACTTCATAATTCCCCTTAAGTATCCATAGGAGGGAACTCCGTTAGATGTTTTACAGAAGACTTACACAGTTTTTGAAATCAGTTTGCATTCCCTGATGCTACTTTTAATGAAATACATATAGTAGTTGGCATGATGCATCTCCATCACATAGGTGTGGAAGAGTGACAAACATTGGTTTGGGAGCAACACGAACCAAGATTTTGGTTAACAGCATAATCAACCAGTTAACCTACAAAATTATATACCTTCATACAAAAATGTAACATTTTATTAAGTTCTACAAAAGCTAAACTGCACAATGCACACAAAGACGGAGCCAACATTTGTAGTTTATGTGTTTTGAACTTACCACCGATCCCATAACTTATTTTGGTTACTGGATTCTCGACTAAATATTTATACATATTTTATCAATTTCCTGATACAAATACAGTCCAAACAAAAGCTACTAGATTCATCTGAACTCGTACGTAAAATGTAGCTTTGATAACAGTTTAAGAGAACAAGGTTTGAAGTTGAAAATTCTGCAGTCTAGAATCATGTAAAACAGTCTAGACCAAGGCATTTAGACCTGCACTGTTTTTAGTCATCTAAAACTGTATAGACCAAGGCATTCCAGCCAGCTACATGATCCTTCTTCTCAGTGTTTATAGAATATCAATTCACAATAATGCATTGCTCAATTACTATCTGGATAACTGATGATATGGTGACCGTCACTATGCCATTGACTTGATAAAGGAAATGGATATCATATCCAACATCTATCATGATAGAGCAGAAACATTCACATAATTTGATAAAGGAAATGGATAATATTAATTGTTGTCTTTATCGATCACATATTTTAATTCTATATTATTTTACATACTTGGTGAGTTACTTCATGTCCTAAAAGTGAGAGATGCTAGTTTTAATATCTTATCTCCACTATGTGTCCTCTAAATTAAAGACATTCAGCAAACTATATATTCATGTTTGCATAAAAAGACATGGAGAATAAACTGACCTCAATATACAAAATGGGATGATTAGCTCATTAGCACATGCTACGATTGTCAAGTGATCTTTCACTATGTTGTTGTCAATTAATTCATCTAATCCATGGAAGCGGTACAAGTCGTAAGTAAGATCAGCGTGGATCAACATTCAAACCATAAAACAGATATCCAAATAAGTACTAGGTTATATCGAGTAATTCCAGTACTTCTTTGGCGTACACCTTAGATATTGGAACAAAGCATCTACGTATGAGCAAACTTCACTTTTCTAAATCGATTACATGAAGTGAAGAATCAAACTTCTAAACTATCATGTAATGTATTGGTTAGCTACTTGTTTGAACTCAAGGCATATTCACTGTAAGAGTTCAAAATCGATTACATGAACTCAAACTTCTAGACAATTTCAGCCCTAATTGGCTTATAAGCCAAATAAAAAAGAAATTCTCAAGTGAAGAATCAGCCCACTAATACTTATTTAGTGATTACGAGCTACACTCCCAGAAATCAACTGATGAAGCTAAAATATGAGCTACACTCCCAAAAATTGTATAAAAAACACAAGAATATCAAAACCTTAAAGCTAAAATTTAGACTTTCAACGATAGAATTTGTTACCTGATAAACCCTACTCCAACAAAATCTTGTTTTCAGCAAGAACTATGATGTAAATCGTGTCCTTCAGCGAGAAGGTCTTAAGTTGTTGAGCTCTTCAGCTAGAAATCTGTCTGTAATCATGTTCTTAGATTCAGTTCATCTTGCCAACAACCCCAAAGTAATCAATTCCTTCTTATTCTCCTCATCAAAACACAAAACAAAAAATCAATCAATAACAAGAAGACCATTTTTAGTACTTATGAAACAGTGAATCGAACTCACGCTTGACGAAATGGTTATCGGAGAAGAGAGTCTAACTCACTCTTGACGAAATCGTTATCGTTATCAGTTCTTCGACTTCAGTTCTTCAGCTATTCAGTTCTTTAACTCTTCAGCTCAATTCATTCGAGAAAGAGAGAACTCACTCGTATTTTTCTCACAAATGTTTTATGTATTTTAAATTAATGTTTTATGAATTATTATTTTTTACCAATAAAAATGGGAGGGAGAGTTAAAAATATTGGAGGGAATGTAATATTTTAGTGAAAATTTTAATGCCACACTTCTAATGTGTTGCTTTTACAATTATAAAAATAGGACACTTTAAAAGTGGCCATATGTCACGCCCAGAACCTACACCCTGGGCGGGACCGTCAGCCGGAGACCATTTATGGCCCCAAGCGAACCCTTGGCCTGGCTTTCTTAACTCAGCAGAAACCTAACCCAACATAATAACTCAATGCAAATGCAAGGTTACAAAACAACTTAACTTATAAAATCTGGCCACAAAGGCAACTCGAATCTCAAAATAGAATATTTACATATATACATAGATGAGAGACTCAAAACTAACTGACTAACTGCCTATGAAGCCTCTAAAATACTGAGATGTATGTTGGGATAGACCCCGCAACACCCTAATAAAAAAAAACTAAGAACACAAAATAATTGAGTCCTCCGGAATGCAAGGAGGCTCACCACTGACTCTGGAGTGCTCAGCTGGATCAACGGCGTACTGGATGCTGATCCTGCGTACCTGCGTCTGCATCATAATAAGATGCAGGCCAACTGGCATCAGTATATGGAATGTACGAGTATGTGAGTTGAAAAGCTAAACCACAACTTAAGCTTGAAAAGAGTAGAAAGAGAACACTTACCTTGGCTCTGTTCGACTCATGAATAACTGAACTCAATATATAAAGCAATAAGACACATGCAATATATAAGGCTTGTAAAACAGTATAAACAACTTAGCTTGTTAATGATAAAACAATAACAACTCAACTTTACTTGTATAAAAGTAATATAACTTATATGGGAGATTCTTTAACCGACAACCACCACTATGAGCCCTAGTGATGATACAACGTTTTACCTCACGTTGCCCAAGGACCATCCTATAACTTGTCGTGATATAGGAAGCTAACTTTACTAAGTGGATCCACTATCTTAACTTTCGTGATCATCTAAAAAGTATGACTCGAGAAATCCCATGTTTGCGTATGGTTCTTATGGAGAGTTGAGTTAATATGAACTCGTGTCCCCAATTCGGTGCTCAATACTACTCCCAAAAATACTTTGGCTCATAAGTGTCTTTAAACACATCTTTCTTTAACTTGAGATAATTACTCAAAATCTGGCCCAAAGGCTCTTTTGGAATCGATGTTCCTTTCTTACTTAAATGTAAAAACATTTAGAAACTTCTTTGGGAAATACATAGTTCCCTAATAACTTTGGAGAAATGGACTCGACTTTATGCTCTTGACTTAACTTGAAACTTGAGACTCTTCACTTGGCTTGAAACTCTATACCCTTTACTTGACTTGAAACTCTATACCTTTTTACTTGACTTGAAACTTGAGTCTTAAAAATGAAGTTAAAACGTTCACCAAAGACTCTTGAACAACTTAAAAAAACTTGCTTTGACTTACTTAACTTCTAAGCTTGGCTCTAACTTCACTTGACTTCTAACTTCACTTGACTTGGAAACTAACTCTCCTTGAATCAGATTATGAATTCAAGGTGTTTGATCACATGTTATGGATGAGTTTGGGATGTTAAAATGTACCTTAAAGTATTGGAAACAACTATAAAACATAGGTTCTTTACCAAGGAATATGCATGAAAAAGTGTGGAATGAAGGTAACGGGAAGGATTGGCGGCCTTTGCGCTCTAAGAGGTGCGGGGCGTCAAGCCCTCAAACTTCAGAGGGGCTTGCTGGGCACTCTGCCAGGCTCCAGCCCTCAACTTCAAAGGGGCCTGCTGATAACTCTGCCAGGCGCTAGCCCTCAACTTCAAAGGGGTCTGCTGGGAACTTTGCCAGGCGCGCCAGCCCTCAACTTCAATGGTTTCAGCACCAATCACTTAGAAACATAAAACCCCTCAACATACAATAGATTCAACTCAAGAACACAACTGGAAACATATCCCTCATCAATAAGAACTTCAACAACACAACCAACAACTCCAACAACCAAAATAAATCTTTTCTTGGAATTAAAAATGAGTTGGCGTGTGGGGGTATGAACCAACCAACACTATGAACTTACATACAATAGATTCAACTCAAAATCACAACCAAACCATGTCCTAAATCAAAAAGGGACTTCAACAACACAATTAACAATATCAACAACACAACCAACAACTCCAAACAACACAACCAATCTTTTCTCAATAATAAAACGAGTTTGGTGTGTGGGGGAAAGAATCAACCCATCACTATGAACTCACATACCTAGTAGGGTTCACCCCCGACGATATCCACGATGATCTCCTTGATTGCTCTTCTCTTTCTCCTCTTCATTCTCTTCTTTCTCTCTTTTCTCCCAAGCCCTAGCTCTTTTCTCTTAAAAAAAAATGAGACAAACTGATCTAAAATTAGTCTAACACTTTAATATAACCAAAACAATTGATTAGGGAAAAGACCAAAATACCCTTAAAATTTTCCGAACGGAAATCCCTGACAATTACCCAACTTCCAAAGGGCATAACTCACTCATACGAACTCAGAATCGAGCAAAGTCAGTGGCGTTGGAAAGGTCATTCCAAGGGATTTCCAAACATATCTTGAAATACACCTAACTCATCCTGAGACAGGAGTTATGATTGATTGAAGTTGACCAAAAAATCAGTTTTTTTCCACACTTAACCAAATTTTCCAGATTCTGAATTTAGCCAAATTTCCAGATTCTGAACTTAGCCAAATTTCCAAATTCTGAATTTTTCCAAAAATGACTACTTCCAATTTCAAGCTTCTTCATATTCATTTTAAATTGTCGGATGTTACAATATCTCCCCCTTGGGAACATTCGTCCTCGAATGAGATTACTCTTACAAGTGTAAGGGTGCAACATCAATTCAAACACCCAACAAATAATCATGCAACAACAACAACATGCCCACTATAATTTAAAGAGCACTAAGAAGGAAATTAATACCTTGATCTGCGGATTCAAAGAGATATGGATATCTCTTCTTCATGTCTTCTTTGGCTTCCCAAGTAGCTTCCTCAACAAATTGGTTCCTCCAAAGGACCTTGACTGAGGCTACATCCTTTGTTCTCAACCTACGAACTTGCCGATCTAAAATTTGAACAGGAATCTCCTCATAAGATAAGTTATCCTTGATCCTAATACTTTCAGTTGGCAGGATCAATGAAGGATCGCCTATGCACTTCTTCAACATGGAGATGTGAAATACCGGATGGACCGCTGCTAGCTCCTGTGGTAGCTCCAACTCATAAGCTACATTGTCAACCCTCTTGACTATGCGATAAGGTCCAATATATCAGGGAGTAAGTTTCCCCTTCTTACCAAACCTCATAACCCCCTTCATGGGTGAAACTTTCAAATATACCCAATCGTCTACTTCAAACTCTAACTCCCTTCTCCTAACATCAGTGTAGGATTTCTGGTGACTCTGTGCCGTTTTCAACCTCTCTTGAATCACTGTCACTTTCTCCATAGCTTGGTGAACTAAATCTGGTCCTATCAACCCTGTTTCACCAACTTCAAACCATCCAATAGGAGATCTACATCTTCTCCCATAAAGTGCTTCGTATGGAGCCATCTGGATGCTGGAGTGATAACTGTTGTTATAGGCAAACTCAATGAGGGGTAGGTGATCATCCCAATTACCTTTGAAATCGATCACACAGCCCTTAACATATCTTCTAACGTCTGAATAGTGCGCTCTGCTTGCTCATCAGTCTGAGGATGAAAGACAGTACTTAAGTTCACATTTGAACCCAAGCCTTTCTGAAAAGATTTCCAGAACTGTGCAGTAAACTGTGCACCTCTATCTGAAATAATGGAGACTGGGACTCCATGAAGTCTCACTATCTCTTGAATATACAACTTGGCATAATCTTCTGCTGAAAAGGTAGTCTTTACGCGTAGAAAATGAGATAACTTTGTCATTCTGTCGACAATCACCCAAATAGAATCATGATGTCTGCGAGACCTTGGAAACCCTGTGATGAAATCCATATTGATCATCTCCCACTTCCATTCCGGAAGTTCTATTCTCAGAGCCAAACCCCCAGGCCTTTGGTGCTCGACTTTCACTTGTTGGCAATTTGGACACTTAGCAACAAACTCTGCAATGCCCTTTTTCATGCCATTCCACCAATAAACTTCTCGCAAATCACGATACTTCTTGGTGGAACCCGGATGAATGGAATATCTGGAGCTATGAGGTTCCTCCATAATCTTCTCTTGGAGTCCATCTACCATAGGTACACACAATCTACCTTGATATCTCAATGCACCATCTCCCCCTTGTTCAAAAGTTAATACTCTTTGCTTCTGAACATTTGCCTTCAACTCAAGCAAAATGAGATCTTGATCTTGCTTCTCTTTCACTTCTGACATTAATGATGGCTCGGCCCCATTCGCCACCGCTATTCCTCCTTCTGCGGAATCTATAAGTCTGACTCTCAGGCATGCCAGTCTGTGCACATCTTTTGCTAACTCTCTCCTTCCTTCTTCAATATGGGCGGTGCTACACATATACAACCTGCTTAAAGAATCAGCAACAACGTTAGCTTCACCTGGGTGGTAAAGAATACTCAGGTCACAATCCTTGAGTAGTTCTAACCACCTCCTCTGTCTGAGATTAAGCTCTTTCTGAGTAAGCATATATTGAAGGCTCTTGTGATCAGTAAATACATCGACATGCACACCATACAAGTAATGACGTCATATCTTCAAAGCAAATACTACAACAGCTAGATCTAAGTCATGGGTTGGGTAGTTCTTCTCATGAACCTTCAACTGTCTCGAGGCATAAGCTATAACTTTGTCATTCTGCATTAAGACACAACCCAAACCAACTTTAGATGCATCACAATACACCACAAAACCTTAAGTACCTTCTGGTAGCATCAAAACTGGAGCAGTAATCAACCTCTTTTTCAATTCCTGAAAGCTTTTCTCAAAAGCTTCAGACCATTGAAATTTCATTGTCTTCTGAGTCAACTTGGTCAAAGGAGATGCAATAGATGAGAACCCCTCAACAAACCTTCTATAATAGCCAGCTACTCCCAAGAAACTCTTAATTTCAGTTGGAGATGTGGGTCTAGGCCAATTCTGCACTGCCTCAATTTTCCGAGTATCAACTTTAATTCCATCACCGGACACAATGTGGCCTAGGAACGCCACAGACTTAAGCCAAAACTCACACTTAGAAAACTTGGAATACAACTCCTTGTCTTTCAAAGTCTGAAGAACTGTTCTGAGATGACTAGCATGATCTTCTTCATTCCTTGAATAGACTAGTATGTCATCAATGAAGACGATAACAAACGTATCTAAATAAGGTTTGAAGACTCTATTCATCAAGTCCATGAAAGTTGTCGGTGCATTGGTCAAACCAAAGGACATGACTAAAAACTCATAATGACCATACCTGGTTCTGAAAGCTGTCTTTGGAATATCACATTCCCTTACTCTTAATTGATGATAGCCTGATCTAAGGTCAATCTTCGAAAAACAAGTGGCACCCTGAAGCTGATCGAAAAGATCATCAATCCTCGGAAGAAGGTACTTATTCTTGATGGTAACCTTATTCAACTGGCGGTAATCTATACACATTCTAAGGGAACCATTTTTCTTTCTCACAAACAAGACCGGAGCGCCCCCAGGCGAGACACTTGGTCGAATGAAACCCTTATCTAGGAGATCTTTCAACTGCTCTTTCAACTCTGCTAGTGCCATTCTATAAGGCGGAATAGAGATAGGACGAGTATCAGGAATGAGATCTATGTCGAACTCTATTTCTCTCTTAGGAGGAATTTCGGGTAGATCATCAGGAAAAACTTCTAGAAACTCTCTTACTATAGGAAATGACTGAAAATGAGGCATCTCAACACTAGAGTCATGAACTCGGACTAAGTGATAGACACAACCCTTCGAATCTAACTTTCTTGCCTTAAGGTAAGAAATGAAACGACCCTTAGGCACTACTGAACTACTACTCCACTCTATGACTGGCTCATTCGAAAATTGAAACTTGACCACTCGAGTTCTACAATCTAATGATGCATAACAGGCATGAAGCCAATCTATACCTAAAATGGCATCGAAATCTACCATGTCTAACTCAACCAAATCAGCCATGGTGCTCTTGTGATTGATGGAAACGGGACAATCACGATAGACTCTTTCTGCTAGATAGACTCCCCAACAAGTGTAGAAACACAAAAGGGTTCACAAAGTCTTTCAGGATGAACATCAAACTTATTTGCAACATAAGGGGTTACAAACGATAAACTTGCTCCTGGGTCTAGCAAAGCATACACATCAAAAGCAAAGACTTTGATCATACCAGTGACCACATTCGGAGAGTTCTCTTGCTCAAGACGATTGGTGAGTGCAAAGAGGCGGTTTGCTCCTCCGCTCGTACTAGAAGTAGCTCATCTAGGTGCCATCTTGTCTGGGGGAGCAACTGAAGAAGATTGGGCCCTACTGCCCAAATTTCCACTACCTTGTTTATTCTTAAGGCACTCCTTCATGAAGTGACCCTCTTGTCCACACTTAAAGCAACCAGTCCGGCCCTGATGACACTTCCCTAGATGGACTCTACCACACCTATCACATGCAAGAAACAAACTACCTCATTGTGCCACACTACCCGAAGACTGTGCTGCTCTAGCCTTAAAGTCCTTCAAATTCTGGCCATTAAATTCCTCTTTGTATCGGGGTGCAGGTGCTCTAGCAGATGATGGAGCAGGTCCTTTTTGCCTTTGCTGGAAAAACAGACGATTTGAATTACCTTTCTGCTGCCCGGACTCGTTACCGGTCTTAGCTCTCTTATTTCTGAACTCTTCTCTGTCCCTCAGCTTCTTTTCCTCAACCTACTGCACATAAACCATTAACCTTGATATGTCCATGTCCCCGATAAGCATTGCAGCCCTACCTTCCTTACTTGACAACCGAGACAGCCCAGCAACAAACAAGCTCATTCTATTTCTCATGTCCGCCACCATCTCCGGAGCATAGCGGGATAGTTGTGTAACATCCGGCAATGTGAAATAATTGAAGAGGCTTAGAATTGGAAATTTTTATTTTTGGAAAGGATTTAAAAATCTGGAATTTTTTATGGCTAAGTATGGAAAAGGTGAGTTTTTGGCCAACTTTGATCAGTCGTATCTTCTAGCTCATGATGAGTTAGAAGTATTTCCAGTTATGGTTGCATAGCCCTTGGAACGATCTTTCCAACGCCGCCGAGTTTGCTCAATTCCGAGTTCGTATGAGCGAGTTGGGGCCTTTGAAAGTTGGGCAGTTGACAAGGAAATCCGTCCGGGAATCATTAAGGGCATTTTAGTCTTTTCCCTAGCCAATTCTTTTGGGATTATATTGTTGTATAGGGCTGATCTTTGGATCATTTTGTTCCATTCTAAGAGAGTGAAGGCTAGGGCTTGAGAGTGAAGAAGAGAGGAAGAAGAGAAGAAGAGGAGAAGAAGAAGAGGAAAATCGAGGAGATCATCGTGGATTTTCGTCGGGGGTGATCCCTAACAAGGTATGTGAGCTTTTAGTGGTGGGTGATCCTTTCCCCCACACACCTAGCCCCTTTTATTCATTAAGAAAGGTCTGGTTATGTTGTTGAAGTTGTTTGTTGTTGTTGTTGGAATTATTGTGGGTTGTGGAACATGATTGGATTGTGTTTTTGAGTGGTATTCTATTGAATGTTGAGGGATATTATGTTTTCTAAGTGATTGGGGCTGGAACCCCTGAGGTTAGAGGATTTAGAGTTGGAGACGTGAAAGAGAAAGTCGGGCAGCTTGCGAGGAGCACGTCCGCGTCGCGGACTTGTTCCCTCTGTGAACAAAATCTGCTCCGCGTCGCGGACAGGACGCGGACTCCACTGTTTTCAGAATTTATGTTCGAAGATTTTCTTTAGTTTGGCTGTCCCAAATCATTCCCAAATCATTCCTAAACACTATGGGGTCCTTCCAAATACCAATCAAGTCCTTGAATCCATAATTAAATTCAAGAAAGTTAGGATCAAGTCAAGTGAAGTTAGAAGTCAAGTGGAGTTAGGACCAAGCTTAGAAGTTAAGCAAGTCAAAGCAAGTCTTTAAAGCTTTTCAAGAGTCGTTACTGAACATCTTAACGTCGTTTCAAGTTTCAAGTTGAGTTAAGAGTTTCAAGTCAAGTCAAAAGTAAAGAGTTTAAGTAAAGTAAGGAGTAAAGAGTCGAGTCCATTTCTCCAAAGTTATTAGGGAACTATGTACTTCCCAAAGAAGTTCTAAATTGTTTTACATTTAAGTAAGAAAGGAGCCATGTTTTCCAAAAGAGCCTTTGGGCTAAGTTTTGAGTAATCGTCTCGATCAAAGAAAGAAGTTATTTTAAAAGCATGAGCCGAAGTATTTTTGGGAGTAGTATTGAGCACCGAATTGGGGACACGAGTTCATATTAACTCGACTCTCCATAAGAACCATGCGCCTACATGGGACTTGACGTATCATTCTTTTTAGATGATCACGTGAGATTAGGCTAGTGGATCCACTAAGCAAAAGTAAGGTCCTATATCGATGGCAAGGTATAGGATGGTCCTTTGGCAACGTGAGGTAAAACGTTGTATCATCACTAAGGCTCGTAGTGGTGGTTGTCGGTTAAAGAACCTCCCACAAAAGCTGTATCATGTTTATAAAAGAAAAGTTGAGTTTGTTATCATTTTATCCTTAACGATCTAAGTTGTTTACATTCTTTTACAAGCTTATTATGTATGGCTTGCGTCTTATTGCTTTACTTTGAGTCCAGTTATTTATATGAGTTGTTCAGAGTCAAGGTAAGTGATCTCCTGTTCTCCTTTCAAGCTTAAGTTGTGGTTCAGCTTTTCCAGCTCACATATTCGTACATTCCATGTACTGATGCCAGTTGGCCTGCATCGTCTTATGATGCAGATATAGGTACCCCGGATCAGCATCCTGTGCGTCGTTGATCCAGCCGAGCACTCCAGAGTCTGTGGTGAGCCTCCTTGCATTCCGGAGGACTCAATTATTTTGTGTACTTAGTTTTGTTCTATTAGGATGTTGCGGGGTCTGTCCCCACATCCATCTCAGTATATTAGAGGCTTCAATAGACAGTCAGACAGTCAGTCAGTCAGTTAGTTTTGAGTCTCTCATCCATGTATATGTATATATATGTAAATATTCTATTTTGAGACTCGAGTTGCCCTTTGGGCCATATTTTCATTAGTTAAGTTGTTTATGTCTTTGCATGACACTGAGTTATTCTGTTGAGTTAGGTTTCCGCTGAGTTAAGAAAGCCAGGCCAAGGGTTCGCCTGGGGCCAGCAATGGTCTCCAGGTGCCGGTCCCGCCCAGGGTGTAGGCTCGGGGCGTGACAAGTTGTGTGAACTTCAGACTGTACTCATAAACACTCAAAGAATCCTGCTTAAGTGTGAGGAACTCACGTACCTTGGCCTCTTTCAATTCTCGAGGAAAGAAATGCCCCAAGAAAGCTTCCTCAAAACAGACCCAACTCGCAGGTGGTGCATTCTCAACTCTGCCCCCTTTCCACTGATCGAACCAAGTTCTAGCAGCAACCTTCAATTGATACGCAGCTAGTTCAACTCACTCAGTATCTGACACATGCATCACATCAAAAATCTTTTTCAACTCCTCAATGAAGTTTTCTGGATCCTCAGTAGTGCTCGAACCCGTGAAACTCGGAGGATTCATCCCCAATAACTCACGAATCCTTGAAGTGTTAGCTCCTTCATGTCGAGCTCCCCTTTGCTGAGCAATCTGATTAGTTAGAGCTTGACTCAGAATTCTAATTGCCTCTCTGAACTCGGCATTAGAAACTTCCCCTTGATCTTGCACTCCCGGGGCATAAGGTAACTCTTGATCATCAACATAACGTCTAGGAAGACGTCCTCTGCTAACTCTTCGTAGAGGCATGATTATCTTAAAACACGCGCAAGCACGGATTAGAAAGAAACTTTTTAGAGATCAACTCTAACGCACGAAATGAGTGTGAAAGAAGTGAGAAATCTTCCTAAATGTTGTAGCCTCCCAATTATAGATCAACTCTAACTCTAGCGCTTCACACCGATAACTAGGACTCTACAGACACGGCTTCATAGACTCCCTAGGACTCATAAACTTTGTGCTCTCATACCAAGTTTGTCACGCCCCGAGCCTACACCCTGGGCGGGATCGGCACCCGGAGACCATTTATGGCCCCAAGCGAACCCTTGGCCTGGCTTTCTTAACTCAGCAGAAACCTAACCCAACAGAATAACTCAATGCAAATGCAAGGTTACAAAACAACTTAACTTATAAAATCTGGCCACAAAGGCAACTCGAATCTCAAAATAGAATATTTACATATATACATAGATGAGAGACTCAAAACTAACTGACTAACTATCTATGAAGCCTCTAAAATACTGAGATGGATGTTGGGACAGACCCCGCAACACCCTAATAAAACAAAACTAAGAACACAAAATAATTGAGTCCTCCGGAATGCAAGGAGGCTCACCACTGACTCTGGAGTGCTCAGCTGGATCAACAGCGTACTGGATGCTGATCCTGGGTACCTGCGTCTGCATCATAATAAGATGCAGGCCAACTGGCATCAGTACATGGAATTTACGAGTATGCGAGTTGAAAAGCTAAACCACAACTTAAGCTTGAAAAGAGTAGAAAGAGAACACTTACCTTGGCTCTGTTCGACTCATGAATAACTGAACTCAATATATAAAGCAATAAGACACATGCAATATATAAGGCTTGTAAAACAGTATAAACAACTTAGCTTGTTAATGATAAAACAATAACAACTCAACTTTACTTGTATAAAAGTAATATAACTTATGTGGGAGATTCTTTAACCGACAACCACCACTATGAGCCCTAGTGATGATACAACGTTTTACCTCACGTTGCCCAAGGACCATCCTATAACTTGCCGTGATATAGGAAGCTAACTTTACTAAGTGGATCCTCTATCTTAACTTTCGTGATCATCTAAAAAGTATGACCCGAGAAACCCCATGTTGGCGCATGGTTCTTATGGAGAGTTGAGTTAATATGAACTCGTGTCCCCAATTCGGTGCTCAATACTACTCCCAAAAATACTTTGGCTCATAATTGTCTTTAAACACATCTTTCTTTAACTTGAGATAATTACTCAAAATCTAGCCCAAAGGCTCTTTTGGAATCGATGTTCCTTTCTTACTTAAATGTAAAAACATTTAGAAACTTCTTTGGGAAATACATAGTTCCCTAATAACTTTGGAGAAATGGACTCGACTTTATGCTCTTGACTTAACTTGAAACTTGAGACTCTTCACTTGGCTTGAAACTCTATACCCTTTACTTGACTTGAAACTCTATACCCTTTTACTTGACTTGAAACTTGAGTCTTAAAAATGAAGTTAAAACGTTCACCAAAGACTCTTGAACAACTTAAAAAAACTTGCTTTGACTTACTTAACTTCTAAGCTTGGCTCTAACTTCACTTGACTTGGAAACTAACTCTCCTTGAATCGGATTATGAATTCAAGGTGTTTGATCACATGTTATGGATGAGTTTGGGATGTTAAGATGTACCTTAAAGTATTGGAAACAACTATAAAACATAGGCACTTTACCAAGGAATATGTATGAAAAAGTGTGGAATGAAGGTAACGGGAAGGATTGGCGTCCTTGGCGCTCTAAGAGGTGCGGGGCGTCAGCCCTCAAACTTCAGAGGGGCTTGTTGGGCACTCTGTCAGGCTCCAGCCCTCAACTTCAAAGGGGCCTGCTGGGCACTCTGCCAGGCGCCAGCCCTCAACTTTAAAGGGGCCTGCTGGGCACTCTGTCAGGCGCGCCAGCCCTCAACTTCAATGGTTTCAGCCCCAATCACTTAGAAACCTAAAACCCCTCAACATACAATAGATTCAACTCAAGAACACAACTGGAAACATATCCCTCATCAACAAGAACTTCAACAACACAACTAACAACTCCAACAACCAAAATAAATCTTTTCTTGGAATTAAAAACGAGTTGGCGTGTGGGGGTATGAACCAACCAACACTATGAACTTACATACAATAGATTCAACTCAAAAACACAACCAAATCATGTCCAAAATCAACAAGGGACTTCAACAACACAATTAACAATATCAACAACACAACCAACAACTCCAAACAACACAACCAATCTTTTCTCAATAATAAAATGAGTTTGGTGTGTGGGGGAAAGAATCAACCCATCACTATGAACTCACATACCTAGTAGGGATCACCCCCGACGATATCCACGATGATCTCCTTGATTGCTCTTCTCATTCTCCTCTTCCTTCTCTTCTTTCTCTCTTCTCTCCCAAGCCCTAGCTCTTTTCTCTTTTAAAAAATGAGACAAACTGATCTAAAATCAGTCTAACACTTTAATATAACCAAAACAATTGATTAGGGAAAAGACCAAAATACCTTTAAAATTTTCCGGACGGAAATCCCTGACAACTGCCCAACTTCCAAAGGGCATAACTCACTCATACGAACTCGGAATCGAGCAAACTCAGTGGCGTTGGAAAGGTCATTCCAAGGTCTTTCCAAACATGTCTGGAAATACACCTAACTCATCCTGAGACAGGAGTTATGATTGTTTGAAGTTGACCAAAAACTCTTTTTTTTTCCACACTTAACCAAATTTTCCAGATTCTGAATTTAGCCAAATTTCCAGATTCTGAACTTAGCCAAATTTCCAAATTCTGAATTTTTCCAAAAATGACTACTTCCAATTTCAAGCTTCTTCATATTCATTTTAAATTGTCAGATGTTACACCATATATGTTAATAGTTGTTGTGAATTATACCATACTGTAACAACACTTATAAAGTGTAGCTTATACCATTAAAGAGTACACTTTTTAAATGTTGTCAATATAAAGTGTAGCTAAAAGTTAAAAACTTAGGCTACACTTTGAAAGCGTCCCCAAAAATATTTTAGGCAACACTTTACAAGCGTTGTCCAGAATTAGTGAGGCCGTAGGCCTAAAATGGTGTAGTGCCCCTTGTATTTAAAACATGCATTGGAGCTCCAACTAAATTTAAATTGCACACTGCAGACCAGTTACAAAATTACTTCCAATTAACAAATTACATATTCTCCTTGTAATTCTGTTTGACATCTGGCAAACTTTTTCTTTATTTTGGCTTCCCACCTAGTATTCAAAACCTGCATTGGAACTCCGACTAAATTTGAATTGCGCACTGCAGACCCATTCGGGAGTGGACATCTTGCAAACTTTTGTGTATTTGTCAAACCTCAAAGTTGCTCTGACTACATGTATTTTACTTGCATTTATTGATCAAATCAAATATACTTTTTATGGAAAAGACATGAACACAAAAAACAGATAGACATTTTCTTATTCAAATATAAATGTAACAAAAAATAGTGCTTTAGTCAGCCTCTTCGAAATTTCACAATCCGAACTGAACAAGAACTTGAGATGAATACACAGCTAGTTGTATCAGTTAAAAAATCATAACTGAGACCACTCGATCAATATCATCCAATTGAAAATTCGCGCAAAGACATGTATTTTATTCAACACAGGAAGTGTCATTCCTTTGTATTTCCCTTTGGTTTGCTTAGTATAAGCTAGCTTTGTGTTTCTCAATTTTCATCTTTAGTCCATCTTTATCTGCTCCCACAATCTTGTCAACAACCTTCCCTCTCTTCATCAACGCGAACGTTGGCATAGCTTGAACCTCGTATTCCAGAGCTACATCCTGTTTCCAATCGTCCAAGATTCGAGCAATTAGTATCATTGAAAATGATTTAAGATATATGCACTGACGTTATAAATTATTATTTTTTACAACATTGTGACATTTATTATAGAGGTTTGCTTGTAATTATCTTATAAGTGGACCTGATTGTGTAAATACGTCAATTTATAGAAATTAAACTCGAAAAAAAGAAAAGGATTGTGAAGTTAAAGAAGTCGTACAACTAATTCATCAACATCAATCTTGACAAACTCAACATCTGTATATTTGGAAGCAAAGTCATTGATAATTGGATCCATGTTTTTGCAAGGACCACACCATGTAGCTGTGAAGTCAATAACAACCTAGTAGATCAAACAGGGCAAATGATTAGTACCATATAATAATTTACAATTTGTTTGTATCTTTCAAAGAACCAAAGTGGTTATCGGTTTCTGCACTTTTATCTAAATACGTAACTATTTATTTATAAGATCAGTTTCAACATTTAAAAATGATTGTCAAGCGTCAGCACTTTAAGCTTATCAGCTATTTACCATTAGCTAATGAAAACAGGCCCTACAATAGGTTAAAATATAGTGATAGTGTAAAAATGATTACCAATTTGTTTGTATCTTTCAAATAATCAAAACAGATACTAGTTTGAGCACTTCTATCCAAATACTTAATTGTTAATTTATAAAATCAATTTCAAACACTTAAAATGATTTTTAGCACTTAAAGCTTATTAGCTATTTACTATCAGCTAATCAAAACAGGCTCTACAATTTGTTAAAATAGAGTGATAGTGTGAAAATGATTACGAATTTGCTTATATCTTTCAAAGAATCAAAATAGTTACCAGTTTCAACACTTCTATCTAAATACTTAACTATTTATTTATAAAATCAGTTTCAAACACTTTCAAATGATTTTCAACCCTTAAAAAGCTTATCAACTATTTACCATCAGGTAATCGAAACGGGCTCTACAACATGTTACAATAGAGTGATATATAGTGTAAAATGATCATTACCAATTTGTTTGTATCTTTCAAAGAATCAAAATGGAGCTTCCATTTTGTTGAAGAGTGGAAAGCAATGACTTGAGACCCCTTGATTTGTGGTGTGATTGGCTTCTTGTTAAATTCAGGCCATGTTGGGTAGTAATAACCACCCATTTTTCTTCAAGTTATTTAAAAAAAAAAAATTTCCCTCTTTTTTAACTTCTAGTTTTTAAGAGGTTATTTTTTATATTTGATAAGTTGGAGCTTAGAGTTTTGCAAAGACCCTATTTATAGAGGTTGCTGATGTACAAATTTTTCTTTCTTTAAATGTAAAAATAACTTATAAATGAGTATAGAATATGTTCATTAGGTCGACCATTACATTTTTTTTTATTCATATAAAAAAATTAAAGATTTTGATGCTAAATTGCTTTTTTGTTTAATTGGTAAAGGTCCTTTGGTCCAATATTTCCAATTTAGTGTCATTATCACTTTATTCTAATGTGTTTTAAATGTTATACGCTGACAATATAACATAATATTACGCTATTGAGGTCACCAAGAAGATAACGGCGGGAAGATGTCGAAATTATTTAATTTATTTGGCTGATTTTAACTTGGTACGGAGTATAAAAAAGCTAAGTAGACTTTTGAATTTGTTGTCTTAAACTAAAGATATGTAGACAAACAAATTAAAATAGGAGTATAACTTACTATGATTAAATGATTAATTAATAATTGATAAAGTAAAAATAGTATATTATTCAAGCAGGGGCGAAGCTAGTAAGGACTTAAGGGGTTTATCTGAACCCTATTTCGTAGAAAATATTGTTGATACATAGTTACAATTATCTTTTATGTAGACATAGTAGATGTTATCTTGTTCAACTTTTTCGTATATTTACTTTTTAATATTTTAAATCTTGTTTCCTTGATAAAAATCATCGTTGCATCACTGTAATTCAAGCACATGACATGACAGGCATGTATTGACTTTGGGTGAACAGGTAAGTTTTTTCTTTTTACCATAATGTCAACCTGGGAAAAAGTTGTTTATTAGTATATACAGCTACTTTATTAGTTATATTCTTCATCTAGTAATTTTATATCTGAAAATAATAGGAACCAATACTTGAAAAAGAACATTATATCTATTAACAATTGTAGTATTATTTTAGAATATTATTATTGGTGACAGAAACAATGTTCTCTAAAGTATTGATTCATATTATTTTGAAAATAGGAATATGATTACAGGATGAAAAACAGCATAAAGCTTCAATTTTAGTTAAGGGAAAAGCTGGATAGCATTGCATACAAGAAAATGATAGATTCTATTCTTATATATATCATGCAAAATTATGGCCCTAAAAAAGTAAATTCATTGAGTCTGAAACTAAAATCACCAATTAAAATAGCTAAAAAAATGGAAATTGAGATTTTTATAACTTTCGTTGCGGATCTAGGATTAAAACTCAAACGGGTCTAACCTTCTATGGATTGGTCGTATAAAAATACTGAGTTCAATTACACTTGGTAACTTTAAAGTAAATCTGTCCTTTGTGCCCTTTTGATGCACCAAAACACAAAAAAGAGGTGGATTTACGTCATGTCTTACTAATTCAATATAATTTAATAACTTTTGTTTAAAATATGTAATTGTTTTTTAAAAGTTCATTTAATAGGTAGAAATAATCTATTATGAACCGAGTAAGTAGTCATGTATGTCCTAAAATTTGAAACCCATCAATTTAAAACCATGAATCCGTCTCTTAACACAAATTAGGATTAGGAATTATTGAGGATCTAAATAAAAAAAGAATATATCTTTAACGGTTTAACTTTTAGATAAAACGATCTTTATATATATATATATATATAATTGTTTAAAGTTGTCTTGTTAGAATATGTAATTGTACTTGTGCACAAACACAAAAGCATCTAGAAGACATTTTCACTAGAGAATTTTGCAATGAAAATAGTGTGCAATTCAATTACAACTTCATATATATAGTGTGCAATTCAATTACAACTTCATATATATATATATATATTGCTCATAATTGTGAAGGAACAAATTTTGGTGAAGAGAATATTTCCAATTGAATTATAAAGTGAAGTCTGCCACTTTCTTAACATCTGTTCCATTGTGGTCCTTTAGGTACAACAAAAATATTTAAATATCATGTAAATCATTTATTAAATTGAACCAAAGTTGATGGAATGTGGTTCCTCTTTTTCTTATATTTGAGTTGTGGGTGCTAAGAATAACCCTTCCATCTATGTCGTTTCAAGTTCATCCAAATTAAAGGTTCATGTTGTAAGTACTGAAATAATTTTGGTATCATGTGAAAGCTACTATATTAATAAATTAAATAACAAAAAAGAAATATACCAAAAGAAATATAATACTATCTTAACATAGTTCGATCAATCAATCTATATATCTAACAGAGAAAAAAAATAATTTACTATATATAAAAGAGAGTTTAAAAGAATCAAAAAAAATAACCCCATAAAATTTACTCAAAATATTCAAATATGTTTTTATAGGTGGTGATGGAAGAAATACCGAGAGCTTTTACCGCTCTTTTAGAATAATCATAATTATATGTCAAAATTGTATAATTATATCCATATATCTAAATCTAATTATATGTGAGTTTTCAAATATGTTTTTATAGATGGTGATGAAGGAATCTAGTGAAAAGTTTTACTCATCTCTTATGTAACAATGTTCCTAATTATTTCTTAAATCACTCTATTATAGTTGTTTTTTATATTCTCCAGAATTGCTTTAACATTCTAGAAAAAAAGATCAATCTAAAAAAGTAAAAAATTAGGTGATAGATTTTCTTTTTACATATTATATATACAATTTTCATTTTCTTTATTAAAAGGGAAACTTCTAAAGCTCCATTTCTCAAGCATATTCTCGTTTTCATTTTAATTCCTTTTGATATTTAGCGGACTTAAAATAAGTCAAATCATAAAGGTGTTACATATAATTTATTGTATTTATTTATCATTATTGTATAAAAAAGTCTTGAACAACTTTTATATTTATGAGGTTTGAGGAGCTGGGGAGGAGTAAGGAATCAGGATTTTCTCATTTCAATTTTTCTATCTTAGTTTTCTTATTAGCTCATTTAAAAAAGAATTTCTTTTTTTCTTTTTTGGTAACTCGTTAATCTCAATTTTTGATGTAGCATCTTTAAAACCACAAGATAGATTAAAAAGTATTTTGATACATTTTACGTATTTTTAGTTTTACACTAAAATTTAAAAGTATTTTTTACTTTCTTAAATTACACATCTAATTAAAACCAGACAGATAAATTGAAGCGGATGAAGTATGAAGTATGAGTTTAGATGAATTCAGTAGTTTTGACTCAAATTTTGTTTTTGTGTTAAAAAATCTACTAAGTATGTAACAATATTAAATTTCGAACCCAATAATGCAAATGATTAGTAAGATTAGTGTTATGTTGAACTAGGGTTGTGTATCGATTGCTCTGGTTCTGTTTTGAAGTTTTATCGGTTTAACTTAGCGGTTATTTGTTTGTAGATATGTTAAACCGTTATAGAACCAATAAGATATTGACTTATTGAGTATTGATTTATCGATTATTGATCGTTATCAGTTCGGTTATCGATTTAACCATTAAGATTTGACACACAAAAAAATCATTAAAAATCACTTAGAAACAAGGTGACAAATCAAATGACCATGCATATGATCAGTTGACAGATCCCATCTTGCTCAAAGCAAATAGTGACATATTGTAGAATAATCCAGAGTTTGAGACAGTCAGAAATAAAAGTATGAAACTAAACCCTAAGCCTAAAACTTTATATACCGAATGGTACAAATATAATTTATTAATTTACTATTGGATTATTGATCAGTTAACCATTAAGAAAAAACCTCAAACCGGTAATTACAACCAATAACCCAATAATAAAAAAATCAAAACTGTTATCAAAATCGTTAAATCAATAATCCATTATCGATAAATCAATAACTTATTTTTGGTTCAAATTACCGATTTTGATTCGATTTTGAACCGTCTGAACTCATAAAGTTCAAATTCTAGAGTCGCCTGTGTGACCATAGGATGTTGGATTTGGAAAAAGACATTATAAGAACACAAAACTCAGAATTAATACACTTGTTCAAACCAAGTAAATGTGTAACATTAGTGCTTTAATCAGCCTCTTGAATGTGAAGTTTACAATAATGTGCTAAGTTCTTTCAATCAAAATGTGATAAAGATATGAAGTTTTATTCTACAGGGGAAGTGTCATTCCAGCAAACTCTGCTTAAAACATTTGTTGCACACTTTGGTTTACACTTTGGTAACTTTAAGGTAAATTTGTCCCTTGCACCCAAACACAACCAAGGGCGGATCTACGCCGTATCTTACTAACTCGACATAATTCAATAACTTCTGTTCAAAATATGTAATTGTGTTTTAAAAGTTCCCTTAATAGGTAGAAATAATCTATTATGAAGTTAATAATTGTTATGCATGTTCTAAAATTTGAAACTCATAAATTTAAGATCTTGAATCCGTCTTTTAACACTAGCTAGGAATTATTGAGGACCTAAATAAATAAAAGAATATCTTTAACGGTTTTAAACTTTCAGATAAAACAAATTCATAGAATTATATATATAAATTGTTTAAAGTTGTCTTGTTAGAATATGTAATTGTACTTGTGCACAAACACAAAAGCATCTAGAAGACATTTTCACTAGAGAATTTTGCAATGAAAATAGTGTGCAATTCAATTACAACTTCATATATATATAGGGGTGTACATGGCCGGGTTGGTTCAGGTTTTTCAAATATCAAACCAAACTATTTGTGTCAGATTTTTAAATTTATAAACCAAACCAATAAAACTCAAGTTTTTCAACCTCGGGTTTTTCGGGTTGTTTCGGGTTTTTCCAGTAAAGTATTCATACAAACATATAATTTACTAGTACTTCAAATATTTCTTTAGTCCTACCAAAATACAACTATCTAAGATGTTTCTTAAAAATATAACACAATATGATATGATTAATGACACTAAAATATCCAACAAAAATAATAATAATGAAATCGCGTAAAACAAATATTGCAAATTAACAAGTCATAATGAAAATGATCATAATTTAAAAGTACTAAATCATGTTAAAATTAAGTTTAATAAGTATTAGTTACATGACTAAATATTAAAGGAAATTAAAATTAGATTATGTATTTTAATTGTCTAAACCAATGTAAAACTAAAGAACAAATATTCAATATTATTGTCATTCTTAGTATTGAATTGATTTTCTTTTTGCATTAATATTAATTTGATTTTGATTTAAGTTTTATTATAATTACCAACATCTGTGGACTATAATCTTTATTGGCCCATTCATAATTCTAAGTTTCAAACTTGAAATAATATATTAAAAGATAAAAACTATGAAAAAGTATAAGAAATATTTAAAAATTATATCAAAGTAAATATTTTTATGTATAAAATAAAATTTTAAAATTATATAAATAATGTCGGATTGGTTTTTTTTAGTTAAAACCAAACCAAACCAAATATAGTCGGGTTTTTTTTTTCAAAACCAAATCAAGTCAAACCAAACCACTAGTCGAAATTTTTTTTCGAGTTGACTCAATTTGCAATTTGATTCAGTTTTCGATTCGATTTTATACACCCCTATATATATATATATGAACTCATAATTGCCAAGGAACAAATTTTGGTGAAGAGAATATTTCCAATTGAATTATAAAGTGAAGTCTGCCACTTTCTTAACATCTGTTCCACTGTGGTCCTTTAGGTACAACAAAAATATTTGTCATGAAAAATATCATGTAAATCATTTATTTAATTGAACCAAAGTTGAGGGAATGTGGTTCCTCTTTTTCTTATAGTTGAGTTGTGGGTGCTAAGAATAACTCTTCCATCTATGTCGTTTCAAGTTCATCCAAATTAAATATTCATGTCGTAAGGACCGAAGTAATTTTGGTTTCATGCGGAAGCTAGTATATTAATAAATTAAATAACAAAAAAGAAATATATCAAAAGAAACATAATACTATCCTAACATAGTTTGATCAATCGATCTATATATCTAACAGAGAAAAAAAATAATTTACTATATATAAAAGAGAGTTTAGAAAGATCAAAAAAAATAACCCCATAAAAAGTTTTAAAAGATTTAAAAAAAAATAACCCCATAAAATTTACTCAAATAGGTGTATGATGGAAGAAATACTGAGAACTTTTACCGCTCTTTTAGAATAATCGTAATTATATGTCAAAATTGTATAATTATATCTAAATCTAATTTTATGTGAGTTTTCAAATAAGTTCTTATAGATGGTGATGGAGGACTCTTAGTGAAAAGTTTTACTCATCTCTTACGTAACAATGTTCCTAATTATTTCTTAAATCACTCTATTATAGTTGTTTTTTATATTCTCCAGAATTGCTTTAAAATTCTAGATAAAGAGATCAATCTAAAAAAAGTAAAAAATTAGGTGATGATTTTTTTTTACATATTATACAATTTTCATTTTCATTATTAAAAGGGAAACTTCTAAAGCTGCATTTCTCAAGGATATTCTTGTTTTCATTTTAATTCCTTTTGATATCTAGCGGACTTAAAATAAGTCAAATCATAAAGGTGTTACATGTAATTTATTGTATTTATTTATCATATCATTTAAAATGGAAAAGTTGTATTTCTCATTTTTGTTGACAAAGTGTATCTCAGAATGTTGCACAACAATATTGTATAAAAAAAATTCTTGAACACAACGGCGTAGCCACAATCACTCAAGTACCCAGAATTTGAGACAGTTTGAAATAAAAGGATGAAACTAAACCCTAAGGGCTCGTTTGGTGTGAGGGATTAGAAATAATAGTGATGGGATAAGGAAATAGTGATGGGATAAAAAAAAAATTATGTTGTTTGGTTGGCAAGTCCGGGATAACTTATCCCGGGATTAATAATTAGTACCGGGATAAGTTATCCCTCCCCATGGGTGGTATAGTAATCCCGGGATAACTTATCCCGAGATAGAATAGGTAAATGACAAATATGTCCCTTTAAATCCTTTTTATATATCATTTTTTACATTTATGTATATTTACATTTTTTTTAATACCATGTATAATAATATTTACTACTCCTTATTTTTATGATAATTATACATATTTTTCTATTAAAAAATTATACTATATAAATATAATTTTTATTTATGAATTTATTTGACTAATTCTTATGTTTATTTTATTTTGATTTCTCATAAATTTTCTTCTCTTTAATAAACTTAAGAGGAAAGTTCTATTTTTAAGCTAAATAAGAAAAAAGTTATATTTTTAAATACACATGGTACTTATCATGGGAATACATAAACAAAAATATTTAAGTTAAAAAAAATAAAAGTTTTATTTTAAAAAATGAATAACTAAAGCTCACAAAGAAAAATTTAAAAAGTTTAAATAAAGTGAAGGGTAATTTTGTAAACAAACAACTTGTTCTTAAAATTTATCAATATATATTATTTTGAATATAACAAACCAAACACTCAATAAGAAATAATCCCAGGACAACTTATCCCATCATAACTAATCCCAACATAACTTATCCCAACATAACTTATCCCATCATAACTCATATTCAAACCAAACGACCCCTAAGTCTACAACTTTATATACTGAATGGTACAAATATAATTTATTAATTTACTATTGGATTATCGATCAGTTAACCATTAAGAAAAAACCTCAAATCGGTAATTACAACCAATAACCCGATAATAAAAAAATCAAAACCGTTATCAAAATCGCTAAATCAATAATCCATTATCGATAAACCAATAACTTCTTTTTGGTTCGAATTATTGATTTTGATTCGATTTTGAACCGTCTTAACTCATAAAGTTTAAATTCTAGTTTCGCCTGTATGACTATAGGATGTTGGATTTGGAAAAAGACATTATAAGAACACAAAACTCAGAATTAATACACTTGTTCAAACCAAGTAAATGTGTAACATTAGTGCTTTAATCAGCCTCTTGAATGTGAAGTTTACAATAATGTGCTAAGTTCTTTCAATCAAAATGAGATAAAGATAAGAAGTTTTATTCTACAGGGGAAGCGTCATTCCAGCAAACTCTGCTTAAAACATTTGTTGCACACTTTGGTTTAATTTATAGCTCTGTGTTTTTCAATTTTCATCTTTAGTCCATCTTTATCTGCTCCCACAATCTTGTCAACAACCTTCCCTTTCCTCATCAACACGAACGTTGGCATCGATTGAACCCCATATTCCTGAGCTACATCCTGTATACAATTCAACGAAGACTTGAGACGTTAGACAGTATGATATTGATTTCTAATACGGTCGATCACTCAACTAATAGTTATTATCTCAGAAAGTCACATCCTATATACAATTCAACGAAGATTTGAGATGTTAAGATGAGTATGATATTGATTTCTAAGATGGTTGATCACTCAACTAATAATTATTATCTCAGAAAGAAAACAAAGTGACTTTCTGAGATAATAACTATTAGTTGAGTGGTCAAATGAGAAATCAACTCGATGAGTATATAGAAAATAGAAAAGGATTGTGATGTTAAGAGTTCATACATTCAATTCATCAACATCAATCTTGACAAACTCAACATCTGTATATTTAGCAGCAAAGTCATTAAGAACTGGCTCCATATATTTGCAAGGACCACACCATGTAGCTGTGAAGTCAATAACAACCTAGAAACAACATAGCAAAAGAACCCAATGATTAGAGTACCCTTTAATTTACAATGAGTATAACTTTTATATACTAATAGTTTAAAATATATGTTTACATTATAAGATAATTACATATTTAGATGTGAAATAAGACAAGCTACTTGCTATAACATGTTGAAATAGAATGATAACATAAGCCTTTTTTAACACAATTTGTATATATTAGTTAAAGGAGTTTAGTTATTTACACCTTCAATGTGGAGAATTTTACACCATCAGATCACCTAAAGGATATCTACATGTAAGTTTCCTTATAATGTGGGGTTTGTAATCTTGCTACAACAGGTAAAGGTGATCTGATGGGGTAAATATTTCTTATACTGACGATATAGATAACTTAAAGTCTAAGTTAAAAACCATACACAATATCATTAGAGAATTAGTTCTTGTGCAAAATGGTTACCAATTTGTTTGTATCTTTCAAAGAATCAAAATGGAGCTTCCATTTTGTTGAAGAGTGGAAAGCAATGACTTGAGATCTCTTGAATTGTGGTGTGTTTGGCATATTATGAGCTTCATGCAAAGTAGTTGAGTAGTTAGCACCCATTTTTTCTTTTAGTTTTTTTTGGAGTAAAAGATTTTTGCTCTTCAACTTATGGTTTTTGATGGATTTTCTTTTGCTTGATGTTGGAATTCAGAGTTTTGTTTGGACCCCTTTTATATTGGTTGCTGATGTACTAAACTGTGTTGCTTTTTCAAATATATAAACAACAGAATATGTTCCTCAATTATGTAGACCATTATATTATACAAAGAGAGATTTGATGCTATTTTGCTTTGGCTTTTGGTATTGGTGGTTTGGTCCAATACTTCTAATGCAGGGTAATTTATTGTTAGGACCGAAATAATTAGGTGTGATGCGGAAGCTAGCAAAGCAGACCTCGAGAGACCATGAGTAAGAAGACAACTGAGAAATATACTAAAAGACACATATTTAACTTGGTTCAGTCAATCGATCTATGTCTACAAGAGGAGATGATCAATTAATTATATAAATAAGAGAGTACAAAAATATCGAGAGAAGTAACCTCACACAATTCACTCGTAATAAAAAGAGTTCACACAAGTGATAACTTGTGTCCCACAAATTCTCCCCCTAAACAAAACTCTCAAAACTCCTCGGACTACATTGAGAATGTTGATAAAGTCGTTAGAAGGAATGAGTCTCTATTTATAGAGTCTTAAACCTTTTCCTATAAGAAAAGTACTAACCAAGTATAGAGACTTTATGTTTTCTTTTTCGGAAAAGGAAAACATATTTATGGTAAAAAAAAACTCACGGCAAATACCCAACATTCATGACATCATCAAATGTTTTGCAGGGGTCTTGATGTGCTTGGGAGTGGTTTGGATCATTGGTTGGATATTTAGTTCATTTGAAAATTTTGAGTCGACCGCGATAAACATTTGGTCAACACGATCGTGAATTGGTGATTTAATGATTCCAATAGGTTCGAAACACATTCTATTATTAATTTGCTTATTTGGGTTAGAAAAATTGATGTTTTGACATTATTTCAGTAAATGGTACCACCTCAAGAAACCAAGCTCCAAATTGTGTTTTGATTGAACAATTAGATGTGTATCGTGAATTCGGAACAATAGTAAAAAGAATTCATAATTTAAAATTTAGAATTCGTGTTTTAACACAAGCTAAGAAATATTGAAGACCTAAATAAATAAAAGAATATATTTTTAACGATTTAAACGGTTAGACATAAAGTGATTCATACCATTCAATATATAATATATATATATTCATAATTAGAAGTTCACAATTTAGACTCACACTATTATCATGCATGAGAAAAAGATTAATAGTATATGATAAATGAATCCAGTGGGGTAATTTCAAAGTTGTCTTGTTAGAATATGTAATTGTACTTGTGCACAAAACACAAAAGCATCTAGAAGACATTCATGAGAGAATTTTGCAATGAAAATAGTGTGCAATAAAGTGTCAAAGAACAAATTTTGGTGAAGAGAATCCATTGAATAAAGTGAAAAATATACTTACAATGAAAAATATTATGTAAATCATTTTTTAATTAGTAGTATTTAATTGAATTTAAAGTTGATGGAATGTGGTCTCTCTTTTTCCTCTATTTTATTTGTGGGTGCTAAGGAATAACCCCTTCATCTATGTTGTTTAAAGTTCATCCAAATTAAAGGTTTAGGTAGGAAGGACTGAAATAATCAAGTGTCATGTGGAAGCTAGTGCAATCATTAAAAGATGATAAATTAGACACCAAAAGAGACACAATATTTTAACGTGATTTGGTCAATCGACCTATATCAATAAGAGGAGATGAGAAATCTACTATATAAAAGAGAGTACAAAATATCGAAAGAAATAACCTTACGAAATTCACTCAAAATAAAAAGAGGTTCACACAAATGGCAGTGTACACTTGTGTCTCGCAAATTCTCTTCCTAAATAAAACTCTCAAAGCCCGTATGACTACATGTCGTTGACACTGTTAGCAGATTTCTTTCTAATCCTAGAAAGGAACATTGGGATGCAGTAAAATGGATACTAAAATATTTGAAGGGTACGACGGACTTAAAAGCCTTTTCATATATCTTTTCACGTGGCATCTTTAAGACCACCAAATTAAATTACATTTTGGTACATCCACATATATTTAATTTTTCTTAAATTTCATGTCAAAACAAAACAAAATAAATAAATTGAAGCGGATGGAGTATGTGTTACAAGTTTAGGTGAATTCAATAGTTTTAGCCCAATTCTTGTTTTCTTAAATTTCATGTCAAAACAAAACAAAATAAATAAATTGATACGGATGGAGTATGTGTTACAAGTTTAGGTGAATTCAATAGTTTTAGCTCAATCCTTGTTTGTGTGTTAAGCAAACTACTAAACATGAAGAAAAAAAATATTGAAGCCAGTAATGCAAATGGTTAGTAAGTTTAGTGGTATTCCGAAATCATAAAGTTCAAATTCTAGATTCGCGCCTATATGACTATATCATGTTGGATTTGGAAAAAGACATTATAAGTACACAAGACATAGAATTAGTACACTTGGTCAAACCAAATAAATGTGACACATTAGTGCTTTAATCAGCCTCTTTAATGAAGTTTACAATAATAAGTGAGCAAGAACCATAGATGAGTTACATAAGCAAAGTTATTTCAATCAAAATGTGATAAAAGATATGAATTTTTATTCTACAACTCTGCTCAAACATTTGTTGCACACTTTGGTTTAATTTGCTTATATGAACATAGCTTTGTGTTTCTCAATTTTCATCTTTAGTCCATCTTTATCTGCCCCAACAATCTTGTCAACAACTTTCCCTTTCTTTATCAACACGAACGTTGGCATCGCTTGAACTCCATATTCCTGAGCTACGTCCTGTTAACGATTCAACCAAGATTTGAGAAATTAGTATTAATCAAGACATCAGACGAGTATGATGTCGATTTCTAAGATGGTCACTCAACTAACAGTTATTATCTCAAAATGTCACCTTTCTTTCTTGATTTCAATTTTTGTCGACCAAAAAAAGTGACGTTTGAGATAATAACTATTAGTTGAATAACCATATGAGAATTCAACTTGATGAGTATGAAAAAAAAAATTAGAAAAGGAATGTGATGGTAAGTAATTCATACATCCAATTCATCAACATCAATCTTGACAAACTCAACATCTATATATTTAGCAGCAAAGTCATTAAGAATTGGTTCCATGTATTTGCAAGGACCACACCATGTAGCTGTGAAGTCAATAACAACCTAGTAACAACAGAGCAAAAATATCAAATGATTAGAAGGTAGATTATCTATTACGACGGTGTAAGGCTAAGTTTATAAGCTAATCAAACTGGTTTATAAGTACTATTTAGTTTATTTACGTGTTTGATAAACACTTTATAAGTCAAAATCCATAAATTGATCATTCTCAACTTATGACTTTTCAGCTTATAATATAAGCATTTTTAGTTTGACCAAATATTTTTATCCTTATATTTTTAAGATTCTCAAAATATCTTACATGGATACTTTAATTTTATAATTTATTGTAAATTTTAAAGGATATTTTAGTCATTCTTACAAAATAACAACTTATCAACATGTTTTACCAAACACATCATCATGTGTTTAGTAACAGTTTCAATACTTTCATCTAAACGCGTAACTGATTATTAACTTATCAACTATTTACAATCAACCAGATTAAAATAGAAAGATAGTTTAAAATGGTTACCAATTTGTTTGTATTTTTCAAAGAATCAAAATGGAGCTTCCATTTTGTTGAAGAGTGGAAAGCAATGACTTGAGACCTCTTGAATTGTGGTGTGATTGGCATATTATGAGCTTCATGCAATGCAATTGAGTAGTTAGCACCCATTTTTCTTTTAGTTTTCTAGAGTAAAAGGTTTTTGTTTTTTCTTAGTTTCTGAAAGATTTTCTTTGGCTTGATATTGGAATTAAGAGTTTTACTTGGACCCTTATAATATTGGTTGTTGATGTACTAAACTGTTTTGCTTTTTCAAATTTTAAAACAACTTAAACTAGTTATAGAATATGTTCATCATGTCGACCATTTCATTATACAAAGAGAGATTTGATGCTATTTTGCTTAGGTTTTGGTATTGGTGTTTTAGGCTAATATTTCATGTGTAGGGATTTGAAGATACGACATACGGATCTAATTCAACCACAAAAGCTAGTTCATGAGGGGGGGGTTGACCAAGTCCATATAAAGAGACCAATTTTCCATTCATGATGTGAGACTTCTTAACACTCCCTCACACGCTCTGGCCTCAACAGGAGCGTGAACACTTATAAATAGGGGCTCAACATCTGTGAACAACAAATTGAGATGGGTCTGGCTCTGATACCATGTGAAGATATGATACATGGGCCAAACTCAACCCCAAAAGTTAGTTTATGAGGAAAGATTTGTCAAAGTATTACCACTTTAGTCTAATGAGTCCTCAATCATATAATAAAGATTGTTACTCTATAAAGTGTCACAACCCAAAAACCATTACACATATTCTCTGCTTTGGCCCAATAAATATAATGGATTTGCTTCTTATTGGGTTACGCCATCATCAAGCTCAAAAACGCATATCGTGTGAACTTGTGTTTTGTCTTATATAAGCACTTTTATTTTCTCTCATATTTAAATGTGAGATTTGGTTAAGGTGTGATGTGTATACCTTTTTTTGAAGCTTCCCAACCTAGAAGCCTTTGGTCTTTCTCTTTGGCCCACCTTCATCAGCTTGTCCTCTATCATGGGTATCACAAACGCCCTTCTTTAGGAATTCAGTATCCTCATTAAGGTTTGCCCCAACATCGTACTGCATGAGTCTGACTCCGATATTGTTAAACTTTGGACATTCAAATTTCATCTTCGTTGTTAGTTGAACTTTCCAACTTATCTAATGATCATCTAGACACTTTAACTTACCACATGTATATATCATGAACACCCGATTCCCGTAAACCTCACATGAAATTTCAATCCTAGGTGACATGTCAAAGTTGAAAAATTGGAAAAGGCTCAAATATGTACGTCATCGAACTTTGAGAAAAGGCTCATTTAAGTCATCCATTAAAAGTTTGGCTCATCTATACCATTTTCGTTTGAGAAAAGGCTCATTGTGTCATTATTTGCTAATTGAAAACAGTTTCGTTTTGCAAAATCATTTTTTATACGTGATCAATTATGATTCGGTCACGTCATTAATTGTAGCATTTTGTAAAGGGAAAAGGCTCAATATGTCATCGAGCTTTGAGAAAAGGCTCATCTATATTATCCGTAAAAAGTTTGGCTCATCTATGTCATTTCAGTTAACAAGTAATGACATGGATGAGTTGTTAACGTCAAAATGCTCAAATATGTCAGTATCGAATATCTACGTGACACAGTAAAAATGAATTAAAATGGTTAGATGATTATTTGATAAGTTAAAATATTCGATTAATAGTTAATGTCAAATTTAAATGTCTATCTATATATTCTGCCTAATTAAAAAGTTGGATACCATTTCGTAGGAGAAGATGAAATTTTTTATTCCTATTTGATCATGGGAAGCTATGCTCTTTAAAAATTGAATTTATTGGATATGAAACCAATTTCTACTGTTGAAAGGAACATCTAGCTAATTTACCACCCTGGCTAGCATCAAATAATTAGAAATATTATTATTTGCTCTGTTATACTCAATGGACGATGTAATAGTTAAATTCAACTAATACTACAAAACTATTGGACATCAATATTGGTATCGAAGTGTGCCTCTTCACAATAATGATTAAAAAGCAACAACATGTTTTAATTAAAGATAAATATAATAATTCGCGGAGTATCTAGGTTACTCATCTTATTCATTCAAACACAATCAGATAGGAATTGTTGACAACCTAATTAAATAAAGACAACCTTAAATAAAAGATTCATCTAAATTGATGCATACTAATATATAAAGAGAGTAATTAATTAGAAGTTCCGAATTTGAGTCTGACCGCAATTATAAAATGTTTTCATATATGAGAAAACGAAATAACGAGATCCATTGAGGTATAGCTATAAAGTTTTCTTCTTAAATTATGTAATTGTCCTTGTGCACAAACACAAAGATGCCTAGAAAACATTCTCTAGCCAAATGGAAACTATACTTCAAATGATGTTAACATATGGAATTTTAATTCCCACAAGAAAGTGTGTGGTTCATTTACAACTCAATATGTTCATGCATTGTGGTGGAGCAATAAGTATTCCTTCATTTTTTAATCAGAGGTATTGGGTTCGAGTTTCTTTGGATAAGGAATTGTCTTTGTTAGAAAGAGTTTTACCCTCTAATGTAGGATTTTTTGGCGCAAATTTGAATCTAGTCGAACTCTAATATAAATATCGAACACCAAACAGCAAAAAAAAAAAAGGAGAA
This sequence comes from Solanum verrucosum, assembly GCF_900185275.1. Classification (NCBI taxonomy): domain Eukaryota; kingdom Viridiplantae; phylum Streptophyta; class Magnoliopsida; order Solanales; family Solanaceae; genus Solanum; species Solanum verrucosum. The sequence continues at coordinate 884,046 of NW_026020217.1, forward strand.
TCTAATTGAAGTGTGACACTTTCTGTCCTTTTCGTAGGTACAACTAAGATGTTTGTGGTGATGAATATTTCACAAAAGAAATACTATTATATACTCCTCCGTTTTAATTTATTATTTTAAATTGACATGAATTTTGAATATCACACCATCCCTAGATATAATTTATTACACTTCTTTTGAGCTAAGGCATATTATTATTATTATAAATTATGAATTTAAGTGCATAAAGGGTAAGTTATTCCCTATCCCATATGCTTTAATTTATGTCAGCATATTTTTTAAATTTGTTTAATTTGGAAAAGAATAACTCATTTTAAAATTTAGAAATAATTTTTATGTAGAAAATTTCATTTTACTCTTAATGATTTGTTTTATATTCATTTAAATGTTATAATATATTTAGATTATAAGCTTCAGAAATTTTACAATCAGAGAGCGAAGTTATGGTGGTAATAAATTCGACAGAACCTAAATTGTGCAAGTTATGTATTTGTGTTAAAAATTATCTACAAATAATCTACTTAGAAATTAGTATGTAAAAAAAATTGTGATTTGAAATCCATTAAATAAAAATCCTGTCTTAATTCACCCTCTACATTTTTAACATATGAATAATACACAATATTATATCATGACTCCTCTCCATTTTCTCAAATTCCAACTTGAAAAAGAGACAAGTGTCATAATTACAAATTAAATGTAAAATCTTAACTATCCAAAATAAGATTATAACCATAGTTAAATTAACAAATATTTCTTTTATTTATTCTAATGTTTTTCTCTAGTAATTCCACAATTCGAGCTAAAAATTATCTCATTTATAAATCTATATATTCAAAAAAAAAAAAAAATCCTTTATTTTCCTACTTTATGTTTGTGGCTTATAATATGTGAAACTTTTGAAGAAAATGGATATATGTATTTAAAACAGAATAATATAAACTAATGAAGTATGAACAATCAATTTAAAGCAAATGAATAAATTTCAAATCAATTATCTGTTATTTGTTCCCCATATGCCATATGAAGCATCATTTTCTTTGAATATATACTTTTTTTTCTTGATTATTAATTTGAACCAAACAATTACTTTCTCCGTTCATTTTTATTTGTTATATTTGGATTGGACACATACATTAAGAAAATAATTATTATTTATCATACGATCCATATTAATTGATGTTTAGTATTACATCTTGAAAATAATTTGGGAAATAAGTAATTAATGTTAAGAATAAAACGTAAATTTTTTTCCATTTATGAAATATTAAAAAAAAAATATTGATGAAACAGGTTCAGTTAAACCCTCTAACCCTATGTCTCTATCCTAGGACTATATATATATATATCATTATCATATAAATAATGTATAACTATGTATCGAAGATGAATATACATCTATATACATTGTTGATACAATAAAATATACATTGCGGACCAATTTTTTCTATCCCAACCAACTAAATCATCCTCTAAACCATCTTAAAATTTCAATATGAGCTCATATCAATATTTTGGATCTTTTAATATATTATTCACTCAAAACAATTCATATTTACGGTAGATCAAATTTTAAAATCGAGCTTTGAACATGAAAGGAGGAGGAGGAAGGAAGAAGGAAAGCAGTAAACAAACAAGGAAGAAGAAGGATGGAAGGGAAGAAGTTATTAAAATTGGTCGAATGACCATTTTATGTAATATTTAATGATAATTAAGTTATTTGTGTAAGAAATTTTGACTCAATGAACATTTTACCTAATTTTCTTTTAAGTAATATTCCTCTTTATTTGTAAAAAAAAATAACAATTAAACACCTAAAAATAATCTTTATAATCAAGACAAGATAAAAAGTAGGATGCTCCCACAGTAAAAAATACTTTTGCGGCTGAATTTTAATTATCATTCATTATATGCGGCTATCTAGCACGACTTTTTTGTTCCTGTCTCATCCTTTTGAGAAAAAAAAACATCCGCTTTCTATTTTTTTATTTTTTTTTCATATTCCATTTTCGATATTTGTTTTGGAGTGCTGACTGAATTCGAATCTTTCACTATAAGGTTTATTCTAAGGTTGACACTTTCAACATGATTTTTTTCATATTCAAAACTCAAACTCGTGACCTCTGATTAAGGATGGAGTAGGTATCATTAAAATTTATCATCATAGTTTCTTTATTTTAAAGATATGATGATGTTTGATACATCTTACTTTTATGCACCATTCATGACTTTTAAATTTATTAAACTATTCAAATTTTAAAGTGATGGTTTATTCTCTATCAATATAATTAACCATTTTATATATATTCCCAACACCATTATAAAATATATATATATATATATATAAAATTAAGTTGACTTCTTAAGTAAATTGATACACTTTATTGACTAAATATAAATAATTATGCTTGATTATCGAAAAGCAAAAAGGAATAATATATTTTGAAGTGCATCAAATGGGTGGCATAGTGATTTAATAAGTGAGTGAAAATTATGAGAGATTTATGATTTAAAATCGATTTAAAACAAAATCTTTTTTCATCTATCAAGATCTTCGTAGGCCAAATTATTATTGCATATCCAAATATTGGTAAGCATAATTAAAATAGAATATTTAGAGTGTAAGTTTTAAGATAAATGTGAAAGTGATGTTTGATATATAAGTCATTTTGAGGAAGTTTTAAGTACCTTAGATCTATCATTGAAGGTAATGATGAGATTGACGAAGATATTACACATTGTATTAAACTAGAGTGGGTTAAATGAAACCTCGTTTTTGTCAAACTACATTGAATATATTATTGCTATTATGTATAGCATCTCTCATTTTATATGGGCTAAATGTCTTAATTCCTTTGACGTTGCTCGTCAAGACATGGCAAAGGAGTGTTACGATTTGATCGATTATTTTATAAAATTTATGTAATGAAATTTTTTGAATTATTCTATTTTGAATAATCAAAGTTATAATTTAAAATCATCCTATCATCTTGATTTTCTTCGATATTGATATAATTCAGTTAGTTTTCAATACTTTCAAAAACATCAATTTAGAAACTCAAATAAAATTTAGAACACGATATCGCACATACTTGTATATGATTTTAATATTTTACCCAAATAGCAAATTGAGGCACTACTATTTCAAAAGCAAATATATGCACCATTCCATTCCAAAATACTCTTTATTTTTCTTGCAATACATACATCTATTAGATCTATTAGACCACGACCTAAAGATTCCTTTTCAGCAAAAACTAAAAATTTATGAATAAACATCAAATCATGATTGGAAAAATTAAACAGCATTGTCTGTAAGGTTAAGCAATATATGACCCAAGGATGCGACCTAATAGTCAATGAAGTGGTTCAGAACCCTTAAGGTCTCAAGTTCAAAACTCCACGAAGACAAAAAAAAAACACTAAGGGATGCTTTCCATTTGTCCTAGTCTTGGTGGACAAAGTTACCTTGTACCTGGTTCTAGTGAGAGGCATGTATCTCGTGAAATTAGTCAAGGTGCACGAAAACTGGCCGAAACACCGTGGTCATAAAAAAAGGTTGAGCAATATATGAGCAAACACTAGACCAAGTCGAACATTGTCTGGGAGAATAATTTCCCAAATGATATATTTGGACAATGTTTAAAAATAGGGATACAATCTAGGTGGATGCCTTAAAACAGGCACATCTGCATAAATCAGCCTTCTGAATGTTATATAACAGCAGGCAGGTTTTACTCACTCAGAATATAGCAGACATTATCATACAATTTCACTTGAGATCAAACTAGTAATGAAGACTCAAAATTGATCAACAAGTTGTAAAGTTCAAAAAAGACACTACACTTGACCCTTTTTTTAATGCTCTTCTGGTAAGACTTAACACAAGCAAAACAGTTGACACATTTAGTGCTTCAGGTTAACCGGGAAATAGCGTTATCACCTTCCAACAAAAAAGGAATAGCATATGCTTCACCAAAACAATCATGAAAAAGCGGGGACATTTCCAGCTTGATCACCTGAAGCATAGTGGCTATAATTCCCATCACCACGGCTACCCCTACCACCCCTTCCCCGATAATTAGGATAATTCCTGGGGTAATAATTACCAGGTTGATCATAGTATGGGTTGTGGTCATCATAGTAAGACCGTCCTCTGCCACGGCCTCCACGGCCATTGTTGTATCCACGACGGCCTCCACCACGATTACCCCTGAAATGCTGATTGGACCTCCGGGGAACCGATTGTTGATTATCAACATTTGCATCCTTCGGATCCTCAACACCTTCTCCCTCATGTCCAACTTCTTCTGGTTCAGCACGTTGCTCGGACAAGTTCTCCTCCTGTTCCCCATCAAAGTAATTTTTATATTGGAAAAAATTAACATTTATAGCCTTTTAGGGTATCTTGTGAATAACAACATTCAACTTGCGAAAGCATTCTCCAAGAAGTACACATGCATACCTGGGGGAGATCTTTTGCAGAGCTATCGTGAATTTCGCTAGATTTATCAGCTTGAGAATTTACATGTTCCCCTTCCTGGGAAACAAATAAATATTTGAAGTTGGATTATGCAGGAACATAAGCTACAGCTAGGACTTCTAAAATGACAAGAAAAAACAGAAAAGAAGTGCTAAAAATGTGTACCTATGCATAGTCAATTGACGAGTTACTACCATTACTAAAACACACAAGTGTCCCATCATATTTCAAGACAAGAAATTAAAAGCACAACTATTGATTAAATTCTAGCATTTACACATTAATACATCAGATGTAGTGAATACATGAAAAACAACATAAGACATCAAAATTTTCTCCAAACACATGGGGAAAGACTATAATATTCTGTTTTCAGATAGTGCTGCCCAAAAGATGGTCAAGAGTCGATACATTATTCTTCTCTGATGGTGAAGTGGTTTGGAGAAGAGACAATGTGTAGTTTACCTTCTACCTCATACAAATAAACCTTCAAAAAGAAGCTGGTAAAGATAGAATATTCAGCATTGACGGTTAATAAGCTTTTCTTACTTTTTGCAGATGGTGAAATCAGTGTTTTCAGAGAAGATAGTAAACAACAAACAACAACAGCATACCAGTGTCAATTCCACAAGTGGGATCTAGGGAGGGTAGTGTTTGTGCAGTCCTTACCTCTACCTTGGATGATAGAGAGGTTGTTTCCGATAGACTCTCAGCTCAAGTAAAAGCATTTCGAAAAGAGAAAACAATAGGAGAGAAGACAAGACAAAATGCTGAAGAAAGCATGACAAAGCATACTAAAAAAAGGAACAGTCCCTACAACAGAATAATATGATAGTCGAAGTGCAAGAAACACTAAATAGTAACAGAAATGGAATAACAAAAAACACAAGTTTGTTTATTTAGTTTTGTTATTTGTTTAAGGAGGAGAGGGGGGGGATCAAGGCACAACATCATTCAATTCAAAATAGAGTATTACACTTCAGGGAAATGATTAAAGAAGGTGAAACTGAACTAAAAACAAAGGAATGTATCTATCAATGATCAAAGACATTTGTCTCGGTGCGTGCGCACGCATGTGTGTGTGCATGAGAGATCCACAACCTTAAACCTTATTGCAGCTAATCAGAAACAGATCCCAGCAAATGCAGCTAGTTAAACTATAGCTTAAGTTGTAATCACTTCAGGAACTGTATTCCAAAAACAAATGCAAAGAGGATAAGCTAATTGTCTAGAAAGAGAGACAAAATAAACTTCAAACCAAGTTCAGGTTGCTTCAGGATTTGCATCAAAAATCCACACTTTCTTGATAAATTTGAGAAGAACTCCAAAGGGGCCAAATTTAAAGGCCAATTAAACAAAATAGAAACAAGAAAATGACCCTTCTCCAAAAGTTGAGAACCAAGAAATGTAGAAAAGGGATAGCTTCTTTCTAAGAAACTCAAAAAGAAGGAAAGATCTCAGAATAATACAATCCAGAATCCCGAATTCACTGTTTCACGAGAACCCAAAAGGCAAATTCCTAAATAAAGCTAATTGCCCACATATATCAAAACACCAAGCATATTCTAATATTCCCAACAAATTATTAAAGCAAGAAAGAGAAAGAAAAGGAAAGAAAAATACATACTAGCTGAAACTCAAAATGTGTTTTGGCCTAGATAAAGATGAAGAAGGAACAGGGAAGTCTCACAGACAGCCTTTGGTGTCTTGTTGGGTTAGAAAGATTGATCACAGCAGAAGATAATAAACAACTAACTTATATCTTTTATAAAGGAACACCAATTAAGGAGGCAGGAAAAAGAAAAGCATTCTCAGCAGTGAATGTAAATAAGTTTTTGTTTCCTTCTCATGAAATACTCTGATCACTTGCAACCCAAGGGTTTGGTCTAGTAGTTGATGATGTGGGAAAAGCAGTGGCGTAGCCACATGTAGTGACAACACTCAGGTGGCCAGTCAAACAACCTTGGTCGAAAAATTATATTATGTAACACCCTTAATGAATTTTTTTACTTCGCCACTAGGGAGAAGAATCATGAGGTCCAAGGTCAAATCCAAGTGGAGGCAAGAAAACACTAGATGATTCTTCTCAATTAGTAGGAGGTACCAGGTATCGGTGCCTGATGGAATAGTTGAAGTGCTTACAAGCTGATCCAGACTCCACATTATAAGAAGACACTAGGATTTACTCTCTTACAAATATATAGATTGATTTTAGCAAAAAGCGAGCATACTTGAAGCAACTTTAGGTTCAACTTATGAGCAATTTATCTATTTATGAAACTTTAGAGTTGTCTTATTGAGGACTTCCCAAGTTTATGATGTGTCCGGATAATAGAAATTGTGCATAGTGGGTATCATCCTTCTTTAGAACAGGAATGCATCCATTGTTTATCTGGAATCCTATTTTCTCATCATTTCATGCATTTGCATGCTTTTATCTAGATCTTATTTTGTAACGCACTTGTGGGAATCGAACCACAAATTTTCATTTGGTCCCTTCTACAACCTCGGTAATGTACTAATTTCCCCCCTTTGCAACAAATAACTACAATGTTTCCTAATGACAGAAGAAAAATGTGATAACCCGAACCACCCCAGAGGATCTCGAAACAAGCCTTAGAATACTATTAACTCCTATTCTAAAATTATTAAAGGGAATATAGAAAGGGTATACAGATATGAAGACAACACATCAGGGTGTAGGATAGTTAATTTAGGGCAAAGAGAGTAGCACATAAACCAAAAGGAAAAATTCAATTAGTCCATAATTGGTAAACCCACATGGCTGGAGCAGATATGCTCACCTAATTTATTTAAGCTAGAATCCAAAACTGGAGCAGATATGACTTGCGTCATTGTAGGACATAATTCATTTTCCTCTTCTACCAACTTCACTCTTAATCCATGTCATTTGCTATGATCCATTAAGAATGTTGATACAATTATCACCAAGACACCACTCACAAGCCTTAAGACTTACCTTTATACACAGCCAAACACCAAAACCGATCTAGAACAAAAAATGGAACATTTTCCACAAAAGCATCTTGCATGAAAATACATTATATATCTTACCAAATGCAGTCCGAGCTACCAACCCAGTCATTTACAACCCTCGTCCATGTCACCCCGAAAATATGGCTACCTTTTGTTAATACACTGGGTTATTTGGTTTAGTTGATGGTATCAAATAATTCCTATACTTAACAAAAATAGTGTTTAATAATCACTTCTAATTAGTAACTACAGTAATCATTTTTATTTCACTAGATATCTATTATTGTTCAAGATAGTGCTCTTGGTATCTAAACTAACAAAAGCCTCAATTTTTCACACACAATAAAGTTCAGCAGAAAAATCCACACCACTCACCAATAAAGTTCATGAACTCTTTATCACACAAATAATAACACAAACAACCATTATTTTAGCAAAATAAAGGGAAGGTGTGTTCTGTTAAGGTATAAGTCCTAAATCCCAACCCCAAATAAAACCAAAAAGGGGAGAAGCACGCAATCTAATAGCAAGGATCAGGTCCCAAAAACCTGACCAGTCAAAAGATTGACCTAAATAAAGCCACATAAAAGTATATTCTATTTCCACAAACCAAAAAGAAGTGAAGGTTTGGGCTTTTGAAGTACAAATTTTAGCATTGATCTGAAGTGTGTTTCGGAGTAAGCAGAATCAGTATAGGGCCTAATTCAACAAATACCTAACTGCTATGTTTACTATAATACTATAGGGAAATAGCAAAAGCAAACATGAGTAATCATCGAAAAAGTCAACAAGTTACAACTTCTTGGATATTCTATCTTAGAGGTAGCCCAAAGTAGCAAGTACCTTCTCTTGATAGCGCTCAACTGGACTCTCCACCTGCCCAGTTGCATTGACAGGCAAACCCGTCTCTTCTACTGGCACCTGATAAGACTCATACTCAGCAACAGCCTGTTCCACTCGAAAAACAGGTTCTGTTGTAAAATACAACGAAGACATGATCTTGTTCAACTTGGATCTCAAACCAGCATCTGCAACGAAACAAAAATATAAGTATCTACAAACGATCACCTCAATCTTAACTAAAAAGGGGATATTGCTATTAGTATACTCCCTCCTTTTCAATCTATACCACATTCGTTTTCATGTTCCAAAATGACTCACATTATCTCATTTCTATACAACTTTCAAGAATACAAATATATTATTGTAAACTGATAAGAAGTTCAAAACTTTGATGAAGTATTAAACTTTTTCACTATCAAGCTATCCTTTCACTCATAAATAACAACAACATACCTAGTGTAATCCTACAAGTGGAGTTTGGACTCTAGAGAGTGTAGGGCATACGCAAACCTTACCCTACCTCCTACCTCGTGGACATAGAGAGGCACAGCTCAAGTGCAGCAAGTCAAAGTATTTACGAAAACAGTAACAACAACATATAAAATGGGACGAAAGGAGTAAACTTTGCACTCACAAGTAGCATCTGATTCTGGTGCAATGTGCTGATCAGACTTTGTTATCCACAGCTTGGCATGCTCAAAGCAAGCTTGAAGGGCGTGCTTGTGCGACAAAGTAGAGTTAACAGGACGACAAATGAGTAGCTCACTAAGCATGGAGATCAAATCCAAATCCTTCTCCGACAACATATCCATCACATCCGTCGACTCATCTTCCGGCATGCAATCATAGTTCAAACAACAAGCCCTCTCATGCATAGCCCTTTTCCACATAGTTGAAACAAAATCATTTTTCCCCCAATTCGCATGAGCAAACATGCTACCAAAATAAATAATGTTAAGCAAATCCTCAACCTCAACACAACTGTTATCGTCTTTTCCAGCTAATTTCTCATCTGGGGAATCCGCAGCAGAAACGAGATGGTGTTGAGTAGCAAGGTTGATTTCTTCCGTTACAGCAGCAGCTAGTGGCTGACGAAGCTTCTCGAGCTCGTCTATGGCAGCAACAACGCTGGTTTTTGAGCGGAAAGTTTCTTCTTGCTCCTTGTTAAGGGTTTTTCCATTAGCGAGAGATTCTTCCATCTGGAGAATGCGGTTGTGTTTCTTGCGGAGGGCACGGATGCGCTTGTTGATCACGTTCAAGACAGGTCCATCGGAGGTTTCAGACGCCGCCGTGGCCTCCATCGGAAGATGAGATTAGAGCGGAGGAAAGGAGGAAGAGGATAAACTGAAGGGATTATGCCGCCGCCGTGAACGGTGGTGTTGTGGAGGGTTTGAGAAGTGAAGTGAAGTGAAGCGGCGGGAAGACTTGGAGTTTAAGGAGAGGAATTGGGGTTCTTGACAGAGTGGACTGGTTTTTCCACTTTCCTCGAAGTAACAAAAAGATTTATTTATTTTTTTGGTAGGAATAAAATGAAAATGGGCCAAAACAACGCGGACGGTAAAATTAGCCCATAAAAATATAGTTCGTCTAATAGATTTAAGTTTGAATGGGTCATTAATCTGTTTACTTATTAGCTTAGTCCAACTTATTGCAGCTCGTCTAAAAATTGAACAAATATGATATTGTATACAATAATAACATACTCAATAAAATCTCATAAAGTGGGGTTTGAGAAAGCTAGAGTATATGCAGGTCTTACCACTACCTAAATGAGATAGAGAAGTTGTTTTTGAAAGACCTCGATTCAAGTAACTAAAGGAAAAACATAATAGCTAATAGCAAAGTAGTACGAAGCAAATATGTAAGGAACCACAACAACAACAACAACAAAGTGTGGTCACCAAAATACAATAAACCACAGATGAAATCAAATACCAAAAGTCAAACACTATATGTATATGTTGATACTACGACCGACATGTAGTTCTATACTTCCACCCAGTCAAAGACATGCATGGGCTAGTAATAAGACAACTCTCAACTACGTACTAACCTTTTACCCTTATTGACAACCTTCATATCCTCATATATAAGGTTATGTCCTCGATAAATTGAAGATGTGGCATATCCTGCCTAATCACATCTCCTCAATACTTCTTCGGCATACCTCTAGTTTTATCAATCCCCCTATATCCAACCTCTTTACTGAGGCATTTGCACATTTGCTTTTCACATGTTCAAACTATCTTAGTCTTCCTTCCTCATTGTGTCCAACACGACATTCACTCACACTTCGTTCCAGATCCTCTCATTCCTAGTATGCCTGCACATCCATCTCAACATCCTCATTTTGCCACTTGCATTTTTTGAACTTGGAGTTCTTGATTGGTCAGCACTTCACTTCACCAACAAAGTCGTCTAACCACCACTCTATAAAACTTAGTTTCAAGTTTTAGTGGTACCTTATTTTCACACAAGACTCCAGAAGCAAGCTTCTACTTCATTCATACCGCATCAATATGACATCATCATAGATCTCCCCATTACCTTGGATCAAAGATCCGGGATACTTAAATATCTCTCTCTTGGTGATAATTTGAGTATCAAATTTCACTTTATGCATGTCTCATGTGTCACATCATTAGATTTACACTTCAAATATTTTATCTCTACACCTACAATTTGTCGTTAACTCTTTGCGAGTCTCTTTAATCAAAACAATGTCATATGCAAATAACAAAAACCAAGGCACCTCACCCTTAATGTGCCATGTCAATTTATTCATCACAAAGGCAAATTGATACAGGCTCAACGTAGATCCTTGGTGCAACCTCATCTTGACTGGAAAGTGTTTAGAGTCTCCACTACTTCCCTAAGTCTCAATCGCCTCTAACTTCTCTCCCATTTCCAGGTTCAGGGGTCAAGCCACCCATTTGATCCTCGATCGGTCATACAACGTCTTCTTCTTCCCCTCCCTCTTAATTCCCATGTCCACCACCTGTTTATGTTGAATAGTAAGATTCCCACTTAGGATAGTCTTACGTTCCTTACAAAGACCTATATCACCCTTCAAAATGAGTAAGCAATCAATATGAGTTCTGACCACGCGCTATAAAGATAATCAAGTTGTCCTCTTTTTCTTTTGGAAAGCATGAATTTGTTATAACCAACTCAACAACTTTAGCAAAATCTAGAAGTGACGCTGCTCCTCCACTCCTAACCCCAAAATCTAAACCTTGATGCACACTATCAAAATCACTAGTGATTGACACAATGTGATCATTGAAATTTCTGGCAATGAATAGCTTCTCGAAATGTGGTATATTCCTCACCACCTCGTCCAAATCCTCCTAGAGGCGTTTTTTAACTCCTCCTCTAAATCCACTTGCAACGCATAAGCACTAATCATGTTCAAAGTAGTGCTACGTGAATATATATATATATATGATCCTCCAACACTTGTTTTTTTTTAAATTATTTAATTTAGGTTTAAAAACCTATGTTTTTTCAGTAAACCAAAAATAATCCCATTCTTTTTTTTTTCATCACCTGTTTTTAGCCTCTCGTCAATGATTCTTTCATTTTTTTAACCGGTTAATCACAGTATATTTTCTTTTTGGAACTAACTCTTTTTTTGGTGCTTTGTACACAGACATTAATTTCTTGGTAGATGTTAATGAAAGGAAAAAGGATAGATATTCTAGAGATGTATCCTAGCTATGGTATTGTCTTTTTTTAAAATGATGTGTTGTCTTTACAAAATTTTTTCGACTTAGTTTTCTTTTTTCATACTTTTTTTAATTAGTGAAAATTCCAACTTCTAACACTACTTACTCTGGAATTGCAACTCACATTAACGCAATGTGGATGCTAAATACTACAATGAAAGAGAATAAAAAGCATAATGGTTCAACAAGACATTATTGGATAAAGGTTGCTTCAGCTAGTATAAACCTGGTGTTATTACTACAAGAATATTGCAGCAATGAGCCAGTTACATTCTTATGATTTTGCCTAAACCTCCACCAAGTGAAGATTTAGTACAACTAGAAATGAAGGCACTAAATTTGCACCATGATGGTGAGCAGACCTGTAAAAACAAACATGCTTCCACCGAGGCATAAATTAACCAGCAATATTTAACTCTGTTCTTAAACCTCGCCACTTCAGGAGCCTTATATCTGGATATCTGTGCAAGCAAATGATAACAGTGAGCAACGTCAACACACTACTCGTCATTCTTTTTGGGAACAATTAGTGAAAAACAAGGATGGTACCTGAATCATGATGTTTCCCCAGTGAGGATACAGATTGTTGATGCCATTTTGATCAATGTTCTACATCTTCAGGAAGGATTGTTTTTCCTCTGTAAACATACTGCATCTCTTCCTTCCATGTCTGCAGTATATCAGACGTCATTTTATAGATTTTCTACGAGTAACTTTCAGAGTTCCAACAACATTAACATCTTGCAAGTTATCATCCTAGCAGGATAAAAGATAAAAGGGAGCACAAGCAAAGCTTACCTCATGTCTGAAGGAAATCCTCGTATTGGGTACATTTGATTTGTGAATATCGTTTCCTTGAGGGCCTCTCTTGTAGTATTTATTGCCAAGCCAATGTCTCTGCAACATTTACCATAGGAAGTAAAATTAGAATTAGGGTTACTAACTGCTCAACAGAATACCCCTTTAACCATGAATAAGCTAAACCTCCTTCTCATCATCATATGTAAGGATGCAGTAAGTTGCATCTCAAGCACTTCCATTAACCTCTAAACCTATGTTACTTGAATTTCAATCACCGTCAACTTCCGGGCTAGGTAAATAAAATACAAGTTTCTCAGAGATATGAAATTAGACAAAAGTGGAAACAAAATGAAGTCATCAATACCACTGTAGAAGTTCACAAACAACGAAGTTCAAGAACCAGAATTATGAGAAACCACGGCTATAAAGTTATAATTAGCAGTAAATTTGTGATTTTTCAACCAAAGAAACAGTAATTAGGCCACACAAAAGATTTCTAAGAGAGTTGCATATAAATTTGGCATGAATGCTGTAATCGATCACCTTGTCTGCATGATTGAATCCTGACTGATAGACTGAATTCCTAGCTATCTCACAAAGGTCACAAGAACTCAGCTTCCATACCTGAAAAATATAAGTTGGTTAAGGACATGTTGATATTTTACTGATTGGAAAAAAAAAATGGACTGACCTTAGCTGCAACACTGTATTCTTCCACAAGGGGCTCTTTTGTCAAGTGGATTTGCAAGGGATCATCAGTAGAGAGTGAGACGTTCATGCCACGGTGGAAGAACATAAGGAATGGATTCCGATTATAGTCAAGGAAAAGTGAATTATTGCTCAGGGGAGACATTGCCAGTCCAACCTGAATAATTTTACAGAAACAGTGACAATAAAGTGAATAGACAGGGGAATGGGAAAAAAAAAGGGGGGGAGGGGGAGTAGTAAAATATGATTGCATCTCTGCATAGCTCAACATTACAAATGTAACATGATAATGAATCAAATCGTCAGATGGACCAAATTTATGGGAAGTTAATTGTACATATAAAACACGCTGCATATTGAATAAATAAAATGTAGTTGAATTGCACACCTACCGCTACCTTAGTAACAACAACATACCCAGTGAAATCCCACTAGGTGGGGTCTGGGGAGGGTAGAGTGTACGCAGACCTTGCCACTACCTCGTGGAGGTAGAGAGGTTGTTTCCGAAAGACCCTCATACCGCTATCTTAGTGTATATCAATAAAAAAAAATTATTAGATTTGTTCAAGAAAGTAGAGAAATAAGATGAAGAAAGGTCCCAGGCCAAAGCTAGATGCAAAACTGCTGGTGAATGTGCAACAAAGTGGACATGCAATACAGCAAGAACAGTTGGGAGCTATTCTAGAGAAACATTTTCTTTTTCAAGTCTATGGATAAACTTGCTTACTCTTTATAATTTGACACCTCGATTGACAGCTTGTATAAAATACTAGTACGTTAAGTTGCCCGTACGTTTTTCTTATCCTTTTTCCTCATGATGGTTCTCATTCCAGTGTGTGAATCCCTCTTTTACACCCTCTATATTTTGAAATTAATCATATTAGCAATGTTTCATAAACTTCAACAAGCACCCAATAGGTCATTACAGCCCTTCCACTGTACGCATGTGTAATACAATCTTCCTTAGACCACCCTAAATGATTTAGTAATGTCATCTAATTGCAAGTAATTCAAAAATAGATCTAAACAAAGCTCACTGGCATAAATCAGTTAATGAGGTAAAGGTAATGAGAAGTACCTGAGCAAGGTAGTAAAGATAATGCAGTACAGGGGTCTTCCGCAAATTGATTCCATGAGAAATGTTATGACATAAAAGAAATCCGGCAGCTAAATGATCAACATCACCCGCCTGTATGAACTTGAGAGCATAAATTTGGGGCACTTGTCTGTAGCTAACTAAAAAAATCAGCTGAAGCGAACACTAACCTCCCCACAGTGTGGTCTTAATCTGATTGTTGGCAACCCTTTTGATTCGCGAAGCTAAGGACATAAGAAATAATTACATAAGATATAATCTTGCTCTGGAAAGAAAGACAACAGTCCACACAATCTTTTAGAAAAGATGTTCTCTACCTTACACGGAGAAAAGGGCGATGGTAGACAGGAAGAAGCTCAATGTATGCTAGCAAACATAAATACTAAAAGAGGTTGATAAACATCACACGATAAAGTTGTAAAATTTCCTTCAAAAGTGGAGTTGTTTATTTTTTCAGCTTCTAGCTAAAATTGTTAAGGGAATAGTTGCACACAAACGAATTCTGTGGGTCTGGGCAGTAAAATTTCTTTTAGAACTCATGTGGGGGAAGTGGGAACTTCAATCCATGTGTGGTTGAAGCAAAGAAAGCCTCAAGGCTCTTGGTTATGAGCTTGACCTAAACTCCTAGTCTTTGTTAAGTTACTGAACAACCAACTTTAATTTGAAAGAACTTGATTGGAATTCTTTATCATGAAAATGTCCAGAAAATAAAATAATTTAAACATCTCTTGCACTATCAATTTAATGACAAGATTTATTCTATTTTTATTTTATTTTTATGACCAAGAAATCACTGAGGGCGACTGGCCACGGTCCAAAACCTGGTGGATAATTGATAGCCCCACTTCTACCCTTCTCCACTTAAATATCAAGCTTTGGTCAGCAGGATTCAAACCCGTCACATCTTGAACATTTCTTCTTTTTATTGAGAAGGAATGAATAACACAGAATGTAGTTTGCTCATGGACAAATTTGAAACAGAGAGAAAGAAGAATGAGAAAAGAGATGAAAAGAAAAAGAGGATAGTAAAATAGGACAAAGGATGCAGCCATGCAGGTAATGTAGAGTGACCATCTGGGTATAGAAATGTTCTGTACATGCATTCACTAAATGTCTTAGTCAAATTGGATTCAAATTTCTCACTTATTTCTTGAGTTTTCAACAAGAAGTAGTTTTGGTATTAACTAAATTTATTCAATAGATTAAATCTGCATATGCTCCATCGTCATCGCTAGGACAGTCACTTTCTTCAGTTCTGACTTTTGATTTTAAGGTACTTCAATTAAACCAACTACTGCTATAGATAATTTTTCTGGAACAAAATTAGGCAGCAAAGGAGGACAAAATTTGATAAGTACATTGCAGATGTAAGTCCTGCTAATATTTGGGATCATGAAGCACCACTGACCTTGTTGAGTGTATACAAGTTCGCATAACAGTAATAAGCATAATAAGAAAATGCTGGATTGAATTGATTTGTCCATTCATCGGGCTTCGGCATGTGCTTGGTAGGACGTCTCTCTGGTTTACTTTCATCATCTACCATGTCAAAACCTACTACCTGTCCCCGAAATAATAGAACTTTAGGCTACTTCAATTGGCTAAAATTTTCTAATACTATGCATGCACAGAATGTATTGAATAAATTGGTTCCTGTATGATGGCATTCTAGCAGTGAATAACAAGAAACATAGAAAAGGATGGCCGCCTTCATTAGAAAGAATAATCTACACACAAATGAAGTTATAGACATTAAAAACTAAAGTAGATTCAACTTGTTTCCTAGAACAAGAAAACTACTGAAACTCAAAGCAAATGGTACCTATAATAATAATTATTGACGAGAAGATGACAGATAAATAGTTTAAGATGACTAGGGATAATGCATTCAGAATAGTCGGGCCTCAAAGTTTCAGGGGACCCAGTCAGAGTTGGCAAATACTGGCACTTAAAAGCTAGCTTGCATTTAGCCTCACATCTGATAGGTGCATAAAACCCAAATAACAAAATAATATTGGTCTATCTCCAATATAACTCGACAAATATGGCCATCAGTAAAACTTTCGGTTATCAGAGAATATCAATCTGTTTTTCTTAACACATAGCGTATACAACTGTGTCTATAGAGGCATAGAGGCATAGAGGCAAATATTCATAGGCACTGCACAACCATAAGCACATTGCAGGGACACCTCGCTGACATCGGATAATTGCCCTCAGAAAAGTGAAAGTAGACTCTGAAGGGAACTAAGCTAATTCCAAACGGGTTGCAACTTTAGTTACAGAGGAATGATGAATGAAAAACAGTATCAGGAGAAGAACCTAATAAGATGCACCAATGAGGATGCATTTATCTTCTTTCATATCCCTTGAAGGAAGACTCGGCAACAAGAACTGCCAATTATCAACATCAATTATTACTTGTCAAACATTCTGTGGTCTGAAGAATTTCTAGACTCCAACAATGGACCTTTTGCCTAAAGCAGCTATGGAGGAAAAGGATGAATATAATACCTAGCTCTTCTACACACACCTTGCTTATGATTTGTATCATAATTAGGGGAGAACTTCTTGGTTACAAGGTGTCAATCTAAGTGAGGGTGGATGGATGTTTTAAGGTATCTCATTTAATGATATTGTCAATAAAAGAGGTAAAAGTTCAAAAATAATGGCATTGAAGTGAGCTTTGAAGCAAAAACGTTCCATCCAATTGAAAACAGTGTAGGGAAATGGTAATAGATTCTTTATGGACACTATGTAAAACCTTTGCCCAATTTTGAGGCATGAGAGACTATCAAAAACTTAAAATCAAAATGCAGAAAAAGATTTATTCAATGTTTCTGTTAGCAATAGCTGGCAGTGGGAGTGTTCACAGTTCAGTTTTTATTTTTTTAAAAAGAAAATCAATTAAGTCGTTTATTCAATCGTTAAACCAAACCAATTAAATTGATGTTTTCTCGCTTTGGTTTTCTAAAACACATTGCAGCCTCATCAAATTTCTCAGTCATAACTCCTACAGAGCCCATGAATCATGGTATTGTAGGTAAACACAATGGGCAACTGCCCATTGACAATCATGTCAGTAAATAGTTCCTTAGCTTTAACAAGTTCCCCAGCCACAACATATCACTAAATCAAAAGAACTAATAGTAAACTGGAATACATCCAGAATGGTCAAAACAAAATATGGTCTTACAGTGCATGTCACAGACTCCAGACAACAATTACAAGCTTATTTTAGTTTAAGGGTGGAGGTCCTATAAGACAACAAAGGCAAATTAGATGAAGAAGTTTCTGAAAAGTTTGTTAGACAGGAACAACATCTAATCTAACTTTGAATTACTTGATCGACCAACAATGCATCCTATTTAATATTTATAGGACTGTTAAACATTGCCGACCTCCGTAAAAGAAAGTGTCACCTGAAAGTCAAAAGTAGTTTCACTTTTCAGACCTTCTCTAAAGGACCCAATAGTAATTATTCTAATTGATGCATCATGGATGATGTCATGGTGATATTAAACTAACCACTTTACTAATGCAGTTTAGCTGTTAAGCAAGCAATTGCCACAACATTCATTTGGGAACATGAGATGCATGTATACTTATCCCAAGAAATAGAAATCACAGAGACCACATAAGTCATATAGAAAAACCAAAAATACATATATGTACTTCCATAGCTGCACTCACTAAAACTCTTGTTCCCAAGATTCATACTGAAAGGCTGCAGTAAGCCCTAATGGGTTTCTTTAAGGTCCATATCAAATGTTATCTTGGACAAACTTCATGGAAAGCAATTTGTAGCATAAGAACAAAATTTTTTTAGATAAAAGTAAGAAATGAGGGGCAAAGGAGATGCTGTTTATTGGCTGCAGTGCACAAAATTGAAATCGACAGATTATAAAAGAGAAATCAGAAATTTTCAAAATATAGCTTTGGTGTTTAGGGTAAACAACGCAACTATAAAAGATTAGAAAGGAAACATACCTGCATTAAGAACAGATGCAAATGAGGATGAGACTTTGGATCAACGGTGACCTCAAATAGTGGAATGAACACATTATCTAGAATATTCTGGAAGGACGTGACAGTTCCCATACTCCTGTACACATTGTATAACCGAGGGAGCTGCAAAGTGTAAAAGTGAAATGCATCATATATCCATAAGCAAATATACCGACATAATCACTGAAAGGATCTAAATTAACTAGGAGAACTGATTTTGTGATTAACTATTACATTCAAGTAGAACTTAGAACTTGCTGCACTAAGACGTAAACTAGAAGCACAGGGGCAGAGCAGCAGCCCCATCATTTATCCACCAAACATCCGCTTACTTTCCTCCTTACCTCTTCCTCTTTCCCTCATCCAGATTCCCATATGGGGAAGGGAAAGTTTGTCTCATTCAGCATTTCAAGTCTATTTTGGTGCTCACTTTATCAAGCAAATTCCTAAATATTCCAACATCATGTCTGAACCAATCAAACCGACACCAAATACTAAGCTAACCATGCTCTCGGTTAGTCACCATTACCAAGCTACCAGGATCAACCATTGGGTCCTCCACTTAAGCACTTCAAAAATAGTTTATACTTTAAAAAAATATCAATGCCCTCTAGAAAAACTTCTAGAACATCCCCACCCACCTAACACATTTCTATATTGAAACGTGAGGACAGAAATGTGTAACAAATAGGAGAGTCTTCAAACCAAGGGATGGGTCTGGCAGTGATATGGAGAGCAATGTGTCCGCAAGGCAAAATAGGAAAGAAAAAGTGATGGGAGGTCCTATACATGTTTATGCAAGTATTTGTAGCTAAGAATTCTCTAACTTTTTAGAAATGTGTAATCCTCATATAATTTATCATATTTGTGTAGATGATGAAGTCGGTAAGGACAGTAGCCCAAAAGAAAAGCAAACCAAGTTAACATAGTAGCGATAGGGTGCTATCAATTTTACAATTTATTCTCCAGCCATCAATCTCTTTTTCATGTGATAGCAATAAGCATTCAGTGGTATACACAGAATTTTTAGGAAGCAGTGTCGACTTTTAGGGAAGGAATGATAAAAGTTCATTTATCATCATAGATATAAGTAGGTTATATTATTAAGTTGGAAGAGCTCTTGAGTTCAATTCTATTTAACCACAATTTTAAGCTTAAGTATGATATATTTTGCAAAAAATATGCTTTGATTGGGGTTTGAACCCCCAACCTCAATCAAAAAAATCTGCCAGCAAACCAACGCGCCAGCGGATAAGTTTTATCACATAGGGTCATTTTGTTATATACTTAGTAAGATTTTCCGAGGAAGGGGTGTCGCTTGACACCCCTTCGCTCAACGTGGATCCGCTCTTGTAGGCATTAGCACGTGATGAAATGGGCCAGAAACGGAAGAGAATCACTAATATAATACTGTGATAACGATAAACATGCACCAATATAACAGAGAACACAAGCCTATTGCAACCACAATACTCAGCCAGCTACACTTGGAAATGGAAGTGGAGAAGAATGGCCAATAGTGGATAGTGATGTATCATAAAAAAAGAAGCTTCTGAAATTAAATTGTCTTGGTAATGAGGAGCAAGTCAAGAAAGTTTGAATTTCGGGTTAAAGACATCATATTCGATCAAGTAGATCGTGACCTAACTTCAAAGGTGTCAAACTCTAAATCTATGGTGAATAATATTGTTCTATACAACTTTCAAAAATTCTGACAATTCAAATTTAAAATTGTGAACTAATATTTTCACTATAAAATAAGTATTCAATATTCATCCATTACTTCAATATACTGCTAGTAGAATAAAAAGGTCAACATCTTAAGCTCTGTGTCCAGTCAAATACGAGAATATAAAATGAAAAAAAGTGCTTAATTTACACAAATATTACATGATCAGCATAACACCCACCTGAATCAACCATACTGCATTTTGGCTATAAAGTTCATTGTTCACAAACCAGCTAGCCAGCGTATCCCATTCACTTTGTTTCCTTCCATAGATGGAGATTCTGTATTCAGCCAACTGTTCAAGAAGAAAGGATTGCCATACATTATAACGGCAAATTGTCCCCATACTGAACTATGAAAGAAGTACTCCGCAAATAAGGTGTGTATTAACAATCAGAGCCTAGAATAAAAAAACAGGAGACAAATGCTAATGCGACAGCTACATGTTATATCTTAAGTATTATTAAGTACCCATAGGTCATATTGGAAGAAGTTTTCACTCTTGAGGGCTACAAACTGCCTAAGCCAATCAAACGGCATTCTCACAAGTTGCAAGAACTACAGTCACATGCAGCAAGCAATTTAAAGATATAAAAAGTAGCCGAGCGTGTTCCCAGTGGTCAATGAAACTGGGATGGACCATGAGAGACTGGAACTCATACCCCAGTAGATGCAAAAGAGGGGGGAAAAAAAGAGGAGAAGAAAGAAGTAGTAGTTTGGTAGTTTTTCTATTCATATTTCTAAACCTTGGTGGATAGAGTTATTTGTGAGGTAGAAGGTAACCTGAACACCCCGTAATCAAAAAAATCTTAAGGTACAAACAAAAACTAAAGATTTTTCTAATCACAAAAAACAAACAATAATTTCCAATCAGCATGAAGCTCCAGGAAAATTCCCGGATAAACAAGAAGTTGCACATCAACAGATTGACAATTATGGATCTGGTACTTCTGAGTACAGCAACAAAATTAGACTTCGATAACAGAACCAATTTCTCATGAACAGCTTGTCATGGCAAAGAGATAAAGATTGGAGCAAATATTCAGTCAGCAGAAGTCATATATTTGCAAACAACAGTTGAATCATACACCATTCCAGAAAAGAAGCCATTTGCGTCAAATTCTCCCTGTCCCTGGTTAATTATCCTAATCTAACTTTGACAGCCAACTTGTTTTCAAGTTTGGTCATCCAATCCGTTCAACAAGTTGTTGTTAGATGTGGGAATCACACTTCAATGAGGCATAATTGCAGCAGTTTGGGCTCTTGCAAATGGTATGCTCTTATTAGGTCAAGTTCAAATCAAGGTAATCAGAGCACAAATGATATTGACAATTGGCAGTATCCTTTCAAAATCAATGACAGTAAGCTCTCCCATATACAAGGTCAAGCAAAGTAAAGATTTTTAGTAGTCTCACAGCATTTAATGTAATATTCTTCTATTTATCAAGAAGTATGTAAAGTTGATCAATGTTCAGTAATTTCAGGAAAACTGGGGCAACAACTGAATGAGTAAAATGGAATTATATTCAGTTTTTAAGAAAATATACACATTTCTTGTTAGGAAAAAAGAGTTGCACATGCTTAAGTCGTCACAATACTGATTAAGGTATGTTGTTGTACCTGGTATTTGCTTGCTTCAAGATCTTGCAAGACTTCCTTAGTGACTTCAGCCAAGAAGCGTCCTGAATAAGACAATATTTTGAAAACGAAGAAATTTATTGTGGACTGTTACCGAAAGAATAATTAGGTGTCATCAAGCAACTGTCAACAAAAAAGAAAGTGCAGCTTTAACAGTATGGTAACAGTTGCCTTGATGGAGGTTCCAAATAAAATTACTCGCTGCAGAGATTTTTAATTGAACAAAATTTTAAGTTAACTGCTGCAGAATGTGTTCAATGGAAACTAAATAAAATTCATATCATATGCTTTATTTATGACAGTTGTGTTACAGGAGCTTCAGGATAAAATTGAAGAAAATAAGTTCGAACTGTGATGTCAAATGACAACTCTGTAGGATAGGTAATTCACTGTTAGAAGTTGTGTTTTCAAGGAACGCACCTTGGATAAGGTTGTCTTGCTTTAGAAAGATTTCTCTGAGTCTGCTTTGTCCGCAAGGATTATATTTGAGATTGAATTTGTCAAACCGGTGAAATGTACTCTTATCAGCATGTACGTCCAACAGATCAACATTCATATCATACCTGCAAATAAAGTGCTTAGAAGAGAAAGAATAAATAGTGGACCTCCCACCCTGGGCACAGATAGCAGAATATTAGAACTTATGCAGAAAAAAAAAGAGAGCAGGGAAGGTTGATGCAAACCCTGTCAAGTCCAAACTTTCAAAGACTTCCTTCAGTGTAAGATATTGTCCATCCCGAAATATGACTACCTGTTTAGCGAAGACTCCTATGATTAAGACCAAAAGAATAGGCATGCCTATATACCCACAGAAATCTGCAAGTGAAAGCATATTCCCTGGAAGCAATAATTTTCCTACCTCATCAGGTTCTTTTCTCAGTTTCGACTTGATGAACCGCAGAAGATGCTTCTGATTCATGCAAGCAGAATGATGCACATGAGTATCAACCTTTCTGATATTGTAAAAATCACGATGAGGTGCACTTTTTTGAGCCAGAAATTCCCGGTCAGCATTTACGAGCAAATGGAGGCGAAATTTCTGTACCATATCAAGAAAATGCTATGAAAAAAACAAGAGAATTAACAGGTGGTACAATATCAAGAAAATGTACAATATCAACAAAATTGGACAAAGGGGGGAAATTAAAGAGAATTGCCAAACCCATCACCTCCTCGAGAAATCTCAACCGATGATGACAATAAGAACGAACGTTTCCTACAGCCATTACTTTGAGGACATGGTGCATATCAGTGAAAAATGTTGTTGCGCTAGCAACAGGGAACAGCTCTTCCGTATCTACAACATGCAAGGTAGGACGTGAAGATCCCATGAAGAAGGCAGACAAGAATAAATGATGAAACAATGTCAAACTACTGCATCCAATCAAATGTGCTCCACTTTTGAAACCAAACATACCGTTTTCACTAGCATAAACACGTACAACTCCGTCCTCCATCTTAAAATGGTGCTGTGTGCAATCCAAGAATTATTATTATTAGAAATTGTGCTTGAGACAGCATCCATACTTTGAGATACTGAGAATACGGCAACCTAAAATCAAACCCTTAACGGTCATAAATGAGTTGAGGATCACAACTCACAGAAGATGCTTCAAAGTGGCCAAAGCTAAATGGATCATGTTTCTTATCCGACGCTTTTGATTCACTTATTGTCTCTTTCATCCATGGAGCAATTTCTTCCCTGTAAACATACTTCTCTCTCAAATCTAAACATTCCCGGATCAACTTCAGTACTTCTTCCTCCTCGACGTTTCCAGGATCTGCAAAAGAAATGATAGCAATTGAAAGAATAATATTAAGTATGAATAAGATCACAATAACACAAAAACTTTCTTAAATTTGAGAGATCTCACTAATAGTAGTTGACACATCCCTCATTAGTTTACCACATAATATTGCATGAGAATACATCATAACAACCGACCATCCCCTCCCAATTTATGTTTTTGTGCACCAAGCCATGTAACAAATGCATTTATATGTTGCCTAAATTGTTTATGACTTGTTGGTATGAGTCCCGAGGGGGTTCGGGCATGTTCGGATCAGTTTAGAATTGGACATGGTACAACAGTGATCACAGAGAGCAAGGCCACAAACACGGAAAAGAGGAATCTGAGGAATCGAGGATGCAGGATTGACAACTTCGTTATCGCAATGTAAGACCTTGGCTTACAGCCTCATCCATAATTGCGAAGCAGGGGCTTTGATGGCGACAAGAGCCCGGCTCATCTGGCTCCACAGTAGTAGCAGGGGTTCCGCGATCACATAAACCCTGGTATGTATATTAAGAGTAATGAGACAGACAACTTCTCTTCACAAATCAGAGTTCTGAGCTACGAATTTGAGTTATTCTAAGAGAGGTAATCACTAATTAGCCAAAGGTAACAATGCTAATTCATTTCTAGAGCTCATTACATGATCTGTGTGGATTTTTGCATCCAAATCAAGAGGATTAATGGGTGAAATTCTGGTATTGAGCTCCAAGGGTCATTTGGTGGCTGGTTAGAGTTATGCGGTGATCAGTAATGCAGGTATTAATTATGCGGGGTTAGTTATTTCATCTTTTACCCAGCATAAAATGATATATAAATTCCCTCGTACATGTATTAGTAATGCAGAAAAAAAAAAACATGAACCAAATATTGTGACACCAATGCTATATTTTGTGTGGAAAAAACCAACCAAACATCATATAACTTATGCTAGATTCTATGTGGGGATCATTTTTTTTCTTTTGATGAAGAAATAAATTTCATTAGAGAAGGGCAAAAGCTAGCCCGTACACAGAAGTATACCAAAAAATAAAAAACCTTACAAGAGGGCATCGTTTTCTATATATAACACCCACCCATCTGTACATGTAGGAATCCTATGGGTGCACCAAACAGAAACAAGGGGAAATAGGCTATCCCTCAAAAGCTCTTCTATTCCTCTCTCGCCATATGATCCACGTGCTAGAGCAGCGACATCCCATTCCCTACATCTTCTCCTACTTCTTCTAAATGCCCGATTTCCTTGGCAACATATAAAGTTTTGTTAGTTTTATTACATGAATAACTCCTCTCTAACCTGCAACCAACCGACTCCTAAATTCCTGAAGTAGAAAACTAAGGATTTGAACCAGTTACTACGAATTGAAACATTATCATATATTTGGACTCACTGGACTACTCGTAATCTGTAAACTATTGGGTCACGGGGTTTGACCAAGTTTGCTAATTGGGTTGACTTTGACCGTGGACTATATTTTGAAAATGGGTCCAATAGATTGGTATAACACTAACATCCTTTTGCATAGATCGGGACACTTTGGGATAAACAACGTGGAAAAGAGCTCATGGTAAGTTAAGATTTGACTTCTAAAGGGGTTTTGTCCTTAAAATATAAGCATATAGGGATTACCTGAACTATTTGTTATGACTATGGGGGGTCACATGCCACAGTTCAGTTATTCATTCACATTGTATATGCAAATATGACTATTGAGCATGTCTAATAAATGGTTCCAATTTCCAACATAGTTATTGGGCATTTTATTACATGGCTTGAGATCAATATTTTAGTATGATAGATACATGGCTCCATTGCGTGTGGACGGGATCCTCCCTCATGAGTCAATAACCATGGAGGACCCTTTGGGAGTGACACGCCTTTGATGCATTTTTTAAATGTACCCCTGCAGTGCTCATTTCAGTTCATGATGTTAATTATTATATTAGCGTTTGATGTTACCTGACATGACTAATATGATTTGTGAGTTTCAATGTATGATGTTATATACTGTAGGATGCAAATTCGTTATGCATTGTACTATTCACTATTTTGTAAAGTCTCGCCACAGCCCTTTTTGGTGGTGGGATATATGACTCTGCTCTTATCCTTCTTTTGTTTCAAAGACATATCGAGTACCAGTGGGCTACGTGCTTGATCATAATCAAGACTTGATAGTGCATGATGTTTTGATGGGATCTCAACTCCAACCACTTTCATAGGGGTCGTTTGGTTGGGAACAAGTTATCCTGGAATTAATTATCCCGGGATAAGTTATCCCACACATGGTGGGATAACTTATCCCATCACTATGGTATAATTAATGGGATGAATAATCCAAGGACTACCTAATACCTCCAACCAAATGCAGGATAAAATAATCCTACATTTTATCCCAAGATTATTATACCTTATACCTCACACCAAACGACTCCTTAAGGCTAAATGTTTACTTATGATGTTCAGTTGGGTTAATTTAACCCCTGTATTTAGCACTGGACAATTTCTAGACTTATACTAGTTTGAAGATTGTACAGGAGCTAACAACTTTTGCTTATGCTCTCTGCAATCCCTGTTGCCTATTCTGTAATTCTGCATCTGCTTGATGCTTTTTAATGAAATGCCTTGCTTCATCAAAAAATAAATAAAAAATCAAGACTTGATAGTTGTTCCAGTGGTGAACCAACCATTATCGCTCTAAGATACCTAGGATATCTTCAGGTTGTCCTTTCTATTTCAGGTTGTCGGGTTATGACCCATTTGTACTTTTAGATACTCACAAGTAGTTGCAGCAAGTTGGTGTCAGCTATGGATTATTGGGATTTCGGGTTGAGACAATGATAGTTGTGCATTGGATAATCACACGTATTACGAATTATACATGTTTCACCTTGATTATCAAGGAAAATAATTTATTATGAGATATTCATAAGCAACACTTGCTAGAGGATATAGTCTTCTAAAACCCGTAGAGAACAAGAAGATGAGAATACCATGTGTTGTAGCAGGCAAGGGCAAAATGTTGTTGAAGAAACTGGGATCATTTTCCACAATGTGTATAGATGTTTTGTCTACCTCTCCAACATCATGATCTATGTTAGATCTTGCCTCAGGTACGGCCATTTTATGCTGAAGATGAATATGACTTTCAGTCAAGGCAGAAACAGAAAATTCTTCTTCGGTTGGACCGATATCCTACAAAGTAATGGGAGCAAACGAAGTAACTTCATGAGAGATTTCAGTTTTAATATATCTAATTGTCCTAATCTTAAAACCATAGTGGCTGGTGGGAGGATAGCAATCCGATGCAGCTGAACTACCTTAAGTCAATAAACTGAAAAAAATAATCATCAAATGTTTGTGAAACTAATGACATGCAATTTAACATTTGATCAGTCGAGATGAGAGACTCTAAATATCCACGGCAGGAAGAAATAATAAGTAGAATGCTCAGAAGCTTTGAAAAATTGGAGACAATGCTAGGTTGATTGGAAGCAGCACATATGTCAATTTGGTCAGTATGACAATATACCATATGCAGTCTTTTCTTTATCTTCCTCTTGTATTCTTTTAGCAAATACATTAAACAATTCTCATCATCATGCACTGATGCACACATGCCACACAATATCGAGAATGATTTGACATTCTTATTTTCTCCCTTATTTTAACCACATGAAACACACACCTGAGAGAATACCTAAATTCAGAGAGTCAGAAACAAACTTAACACTTTGGTACAACACCAATGATATACTACTTGAATACACTCAGTGCCTCATTGGCATTGTGGTTCTTTGTGAATATAATTACTTAACCTATAAAAAACACTACTCCTACAAATCCAGTGAAGTGTAACTTCACATTCATATACCTAGAACTTCAGGCTTTATAAATCAACATTAAATGTCAGAAATTAAATATTTAAACGCTAAAACACCATTGGGTGTAAGGAAGAGAAAGTTAGATGAGATTATACTTAGATATGCATATATGTCCATAAATATGGCAAAAGCTTGTCAGAATTCACATTTGAGCAGTTCAAAAATTTTACATTTTCGTAAGAGTAAACAACATCCTCTGCAGCAAC
Organism: Solanum verrucosum; assembly: GCF_900185275.1. NCBI lineage: Eukaryota > Viridiplantae > Streptophyta > Magnoliopsida > Solanales > Solanaceae > Solanum > Solanum verrucosum. The sequence continues at coordinate 911,958 of NW_026020217.1, forward strand.
ATCAAACTCGCCTTTGTCGTCATTAGAGTTGCCAACACCTTCAACTACAGAATCAGCTGAAAGTTTCGAAGTCATTGGCTTCCCAACAGATTCCACTCGCATTGTCGGATTCAAGCTACTCACAACTCTTTCTTCACCTGCAATATGACAAAGTATGGAATATATAATGAATACTCACAAATCTATCTTCACCTCAAATATGACCTGTCTCAATCCATCTCATCCCAACATATTCTCATAATATTACGTATTGTGATTATTGTAAAAAATCCATCATAAATTAACTAATCTTATACTGGCTATCAATCACACAAATAAAATTCAAAAACTCTTGAGTTCAAAGCACGTACCACTCTTGCTTTTGTTTCGAGGAGAAAATGAAGTCGAAGGAACCAAATTAAGTCTCCCCATGGAATTCGACGATAGTATCTTATCAGTCCGATTTAAACTCGAATCCTCATTCATCCACTCATTCGATACACGAACATTAGGCATTGACGACGAAACTCTGTAACTTCCCAACACATTACCATCATTATCATCATAATCATCATCATCATCAATATTATCAATCGAAGTCGATAAGTTACTGGTGTAAACATTCCTAGTGTTAACATTTTCAATCTCATCTTCATTGAAATCAAACTCTTCCGGTTCGGAATCGGAAACAGGGAGACTGTGTCGACGTTTCTGGCGAAGCTTGATGAGGCGGTCGAGAACTTCGTCGACGCTGTATTTATGGAGGTAGACGGCGGCGATAGCCATTACGGAAGCTCCGAAGAATGCTGCTATGGCGAGGTGCATTTGAGAAGCTGATGGGCCTAACATTTTTTGGTTTGTTGAAGCAAGCAAGTGAGAATTTGTGGGAGTGATTAGCGTTTTGGGTTTTATAGGGTTTCACTTCCTGAGGTTTATGTTAAGTTAACCCTGGCTTTATTGTAAGTTCTAATATTGGCCGCATACCATATATACTATATACGATACATTTCAAATTTCCAGATATAAAAAAATATATTACTATAATCTTTTTATATATCTTTTAAATATTTGTAATACATAAAAATAAAAAAAAGGATGTTTGATTTATCGTCAAAATTGAACAGTTTAACTTGTAAAATTTGAATATGTCACATAAACTAAGACAAATGAAAGTGTTTTTATATTTTATAATGTTTAATGGGTAAGTGAAATATTATTCAAAGAATATTTATATATATTCTAGTAAAATATTATAAAAATAAAATACGTAAACGGCTCCGAAGGTGGCGATTGGTGAGGGATGAGATGGTCAAAGCCTCAGGGATGTGGAATGGGGTATGAGGTTCGATGGTTTATAAGGAAGAAATTTTGTAGAGTTGCTATTGGCAGGATTTGTTTTTCTTTTTTTAAGTGGAAGTCCGCATTAGAGTTTCGACTAAATTTGAATCGCGTATTGCAAGGCTTATTCGAGGGTGGCGCTCTCAACAAGATTTTCCTCATATTCAAGATTCGAACCTGAAACCTCTGATTAATGATAGAATAATTTCATCACTACACCATGATCCATTGATAGCGAAATTTGTTTTAAAAGACGCCAAGATTTGTGTTAGGATTTTGCAAACTTAGGTGTTGCATACTATATGGAAAGGCCAATCAACTTTGCACAAATAGTTTTGTCAATAAAAAAATTCAGTGGGTGTCACGGCCTCACGAGCCTGATGTGGTAATGGTATTCACGTGTCTTTTCGGTGCGGGTGTTTATGGTTCGTTTTGAATTGGATTTTGATATAAAAAATTAAAATTAAATTAATCTAACTAGTTTTTAAGTATTAAAATTAAAGTAAATCAAATATAATTTATATCCATTGATTTGGTTTAGTTTTTAAGAAACATAATTATATTATTTTTTTACAATTAAAAATAAATTCTCATCAGTTTTCAACTTATAATTAGTTATTAACATTTAATTGTGTTAAAAAAAATAAAACTTTAAATATAGTGGCTATAATTTTCTTCATTATGGAGAAAATATTTTAAGATTTATAGGCTTTAATTGAATAAAGTTGTTAAGAAATATATGGAGCTTAAGGTGTAACGTTCATTAGCCTATTAAACGGCATTCATTACTCTCTTTTTATTTACGAAATTCTTGAGGAAATTCTCTGCAGTCTAAGGTCCATTTCTTGATTATTATTATTATTTTGTTTACTTACTTTTAATGACATAATAGAATTGTTTGATCTTCCTGCAAATTGCTATCCGATTCATGATTTGAAGTTTATGTTTTATATGAAATATTCACAGAATCACAGTCAAATATTTATAGATATTTAGTGAATATTTTAATATATAGAGAGAGGTTGAGCAAAAGTTATTGTGTTCCCGTGAATCCACACTCAACCTATGTTGCTCGGACGACTCTCCAAATATGTACGTTGGATCCTCCAAGAATACACTGTTTTTGAAGAATTTCCGTCAGCATTTTTGAAGAGTGCGAGCAACATGTTGGATCCGCGCCATACTTATTTTGTTTGGGGTTTGTGGCAGTTATTTGACCAAATTGATTTTGTGTTACGGATTTGGGAGAATGTGAATGATTCTAGGTTTGTTGAATTTGTAACATGATTTGTTTAGGGCATAGCGATTTTAGTGTAGTCCAATTTAATTATGGAATTTAGGCTTCTTCGAGTCTGTTATGTCTCTAGATTTGACAAAATTATGAGTTTTATTTACTTTGTTGGGATACTTTATCGTTTATCAGTAGGTAAGATTTGCATAGACACTACACTTCTTATACCTCATTGTGCGGGAATACACTGAGTATGTAGTTGTTTGGATACTTTATGATAGCTCTATAGTATTCATTCTTTTAAAGACTCCCAATCCATATAAATAGAAGAATCTTTTTAGTTTAAGTGTCTATTGGGCTATATCATGTTTTGAACTTTTGATCATCATTTGTTAAGTTGTTGAGTAACAAAAGTAATGTAGTGCATTCATTGTTGTTCATGGGATGTAGATTGATGTTTTAAGTTCCTCGTTGTTTGGTTTTTTCGACTTCATTACAACAGGGAGATGGAAAGAGTTCTCAAAAAATTGAGGGGATTTGCAATTACTACCATAAAAAGATCAACGAAAAGTATTCAGAATAGACGACAGAGGAAGAAGCATGGGCGTGAGGAAGTACTTGGTACTACGATCATTGAGGAAACAATACCTAACCCCGATTTGAAGTTACAAGTTGGAAATGACATAGTGAAGGAGAATCATGATTTAAGGGTTCATGTTGGAGATGACATAGTATTCGAGATACTAACGTGGCTCCCTTACAAGTCTATCATGCGATTCAAGTGTATTTCTAAAGCTTGGAATACTTTGGCACAACATGATCCCAACTTTATCAAGTTACATATTGTTCGTTCTCATGCGTATTTCCTCAGCCACCCACCTCTTCTTTGACCTAGGTATTCATCACCAAAAAATACCTTAACACATATGAAAAATGCTCTTTGATATCAGATGGTGATGTTGCTATCATTTAGTTTTATGATTGTAATTTGCAAAATGGTGTGAGAAGGCAGACTTTGTTTTAGCAACAACGAACTTGTGTAATGCATACCTCTTTTTTTGTATCGTTGTGTTTATGTGAAGTCCCCAGACCATACGCGTGGGATTACACTGGATATGTTGTTGTTGTGTTTATGTGAAGTTCATGAAGCACTTGATGCAGCTAAGTGACAACTGTTCAGCAAAAATTTGCAGAATGAATTCCCCTGCCTCTTCGAAACTCATAATGCAGACTTATTAAAGCTTCAGGATGTAATATGCTTGATTCTAGTTCAAGGTCATATATGTATATTGTTAGAACAAGAATGATAATAGTACAAGGAATTCAAAATAAAAAAACTTGTTCGGCTTAGAGGCACGTTAATATGTTTCTTGAAGATAGTAGGAGTCTCTCTCACGAGCAAACGAAGAATAAATAACAACTCTATATGTGGGATTCAACTAAGCCACAAAACATGTAGCATTCAAGAATGTTGTTCTTCCATTCTTGACTTGGTGATTTCACCTTTTGATTAACGTCTCACAAATATTTCTCAAGGGAAAGTAGTTATGACTTCTGAGTGCTTATCTTTTCAAACAAAAGAACCTCTATTTTTGGACAAAAGTTTTGAAAGAGAAGACTTTTAATTATATTATATTTATAATGTAAAACTAAACCAAAGATGATTGTTACAATTCACATTCATGTATTTTGTATGTTTTTCGGTAAAAAAGTTTTACAAGATGAATTTGTTTCAAAATTAATTGAAATACTAAGTCTTACATATAACAATACTTGTCTTGCCCCCAAATCTAAACATGTCTATTTTTGCAACATATACAAAAATAGAGAAAAATAAATGAAGGGATAATTATCTAACTAAACAAACTTAAACACTACATTTACCAAACTTAACAAAAGTTTTAAAAATTACCAAATGCAACAAGAGTTTTTTTAAATTCGCTATGTATCAATGATCTATATACCAGAGATATAATAATTTGCTTTGTATCACTGATATAGAGTGAATTTTAAAGACAAGGGGTGTACATTGAGAGAGCTACATCATTCCTATGCCCTAAGAAGTTGTCGCTACGTTTGATAATTAATATACAAACTAAATCGCTATTTTGGTAATTAGGCCTCAAACAATCTCTATTTACGAAAATTCCAAAAGTATGAAGGTGACACTTACATTTTTACGCTTGGAGCTTATGCCCCAAATTCTAGGACTTACTCTCTATGAATCTACGTCTTTAATTTGCACCCTGAAGCATTTTTTGGTACGCCTGCCCCGAGACTCGCCCCAAAAAACGTTTTTGAAAACACTGGGTGACACCTTGAGCAATTTCTTGCTTGGATTGAGGCAAATACATCTCATTTGGGCCTAGATTCCTTTTTGTGGGCTTTCTTCTTAGTTGCTCTAGGCCTTTGTCATCTCTGGCCTACCAGAAATGGTTTTTTTTTTCTAAACAAAAACACTGGTAACCCAAACATCACTTTAGCTACTATTAACCTTTATAATTTCATCTTCTCAATAGAAAAATACTTTAATCTTTTTCTCGTAAGAAAATAATGTGATAAGTATTTATGCATTTTTAATTAGAAGTCTCATATTCAAATTTTGGGTATGAATAGCCCTTGTTAAGGAACATGACTCCTAATCTAATCGAGTTTCAATGCAGATATTGACCTAGAAAAAAAAATGCCGAGAAATTAAGTATAGATTCTTCATTAATATATGGGTCCATTAAGTAATTATAATTTAATGCTAATAAAATTAGATTGGTTTTTAAAAAAATTGAAAATTTGATATATACACTCCCCTAAAACCCCGTGACAAATAATCAATTGTTTTTTTGCACCCTAAATTATGGTCGATATTACTATCACAATTCTAGGGCCCATTGTTATAGGGTTTGTCTCTTTCAAACAAATGACACTTTCCCTTTAAGTACACAAACAAGAAAAAGATAATTTTCTATTATGAGTTTAATTATATTGACTGCTTAAACTTGTAGACGTCTATAATGTTACCAGTCAATTATAGATGTCTAAAAGTGTGTGGCGGGATGAATAAAATCATTATATTTTTAATCAAATATTTCATATTCAAGTCATTCTAATGAAGAAACTTTAATAAGGAGCATTTTCTTTCTTAGTAAATTTTATGTGATATAAATTGTAAATGAAAAAATAAAAATAAAAACAAGTATAATATGTTACAACCCGGTCAAAGAAATCTCCATTTAATTAACTTGATTTCATACGCAAAATACAAACAAGAAATTCATCTTTTATGGTGTAGCTCTTGGGTGTCTGATCAAACGTTTCGAATGTGAGTTTATGTAAATTTAAATTAATTGAACCACTAAATTATTATACAATAGTCTATTTATCAATTTACTTTTTTTAAAAAAAAGCTCTATTACCGGAAGACAAATCACTATTTAATTAACTTGACCACTCATATACACAATCTAGAGTCAAAATTTGAAGTTTATGAGAAAATTCTAATTCTTTAAAATTAATGAGACGTTCTAAATTAATAATATGTACATATTCAATTGCTTACTACAAATTCAAAATTTGAATCAAAATTATTAAATTCATCAAAATTGTAACCAACATACTAACTCCGCCCCTCACACTATATACCAAAAAGATGTTATGTAACATCAATCTTTGTCATTATAATTGGAAAACAGCGTAGCAATTATAAGTGTCATCATGTGCAGGCCTTATTAACCCAATCATATATATATATATATATATGATTGCCAATTTTTCAAGAAAATTAAAATACACAATAACAGTTAAAAACCTCCTACTGGAATTTGATATTTTGACATATAAATATATATATATTCTAAAAACAAGTAAATAATGACAAAAAAAGTCAAAGATTTCATTTTCAGTGGTCCAAATTTAATGGAACTATGAAAGCTAATTAAGCCACTAGAAAAAAATAATTCCATTTTTATTGGTTAGTTCATAAAGTGGGGTGGTATGAGAATTCTAAGTGAAAAACTTAGTGGGAAGAATATATTTGGAATTACTAACAATGCCAAATACAATAAACAAAAGTACATCTTTCCTTTAAGTCAAAGCATTATGATTTTAGACGATACGTGTTAGGATCAAATGCTTATTATTATTATGTCAAAAACTATACTCTAGTTGATAGTAAGAATGTAACTTTTTAATTTTTAATTAAATTAACCAAGCAAACACTATGTTCGATCACGATTTCGACTTGGGATACTTCCAACCCCCCTTATGCAGAGGTTGATATTACCCAACAATTCTCCTCCCAACACCTATCTCATGCAATATGTTTCTTTGGGAATCGAACTCATAACATTCTGTCAAAATTAAGCTATAGCTTATAGTTCAAATTACTACAAAGTACACCTTTACACTCAAATTATTTATCGTTTTAGATGCGTTTTAAAAAATATTAATTAATTTGTTTTTTGATATTTTACTTTTACTTTTGTCTTAAAATATGGTTTTTCTTCATTAAATATTTTTTTTTGTTTATATGTCATCATCCTATCATTAAAATATTTGTAGACTTGGGGAACAATTAAGATCAAAGATAAAATGGGAAAATAATAACTAATTTCATCTTAACCTTTTTAAATGAAAAATACTTTGAAATAACTATTTTAAAAAATCACGACGAATAATTTGAGACAAAGAAATTAAATTATAAATTATATGTTGATGAGATGTAAAAAAAAAATGCCGATAATTTTATTATTTTTATATTTCACTTGAGTGTTCAATACCCTCCTTAAGACTTTAAACAATTTACATTTGTATCGTATAAAATTTATTAAAGAAAGAAAGCATTCTTCTTAAAAAAAAATCATTTTCAAAATTCGAAATCGAGCCCCTAATTTAAAATGGAAGAATTGTATAAAATAGCAAACTATTAATTCAAATTAAATGATATAACCACAATTTCATTTAATTGTAATCCATAGCAAACACTTGCCATTTGCCTCTCTCCCCAGAGAATCTCGCTCGCCACTCTCCCAGATTCGCTCGCCTCTCTCACTTTATACAAACACAAATGTATAAAATGTGTTTGAATAAAGCGAGAGAAAATTGTATATACAAATATAAATACATATATTTTCGTCCTATACACTTATAATTATACAAATTATACAGATCTTTCTCTACCAGTTCTCTTTTGCCTTTCTCTCTTTCTCGCTTTATACAAACACAAATTATACAAATTACAATGTTAATTTGTGTTGTATAAAGCGAGAGAGAGATTTGATATACAAATATTTTATTTCGATTTAATTATATACAAATTCAAATTTTATGCAGATATACAAACACAATCATTGATACATATACATAGTAGGTTCATATATACAATTATCTAACCGATATACATATACAATCGCTGCGCTTTTATACAAATGAGAGGTCTGCCAGCGATTTATACAAATTTGATGCTTCATAGCAAACATAAAATTTGCTATGAAGCGCAATTATGCAAACTATAAATATAGCATACAAATATGATTTTTATGTTTCTAAACCTAAAATTTACTCATGAAAAATTGAGCATTATATCCATCCTACCACATTTTCATCTTAACATTGTACCGTAAACGTAAACAAACAAATTATTGTATAGTGATAGTCTCATTCATGTAAAATTTGGTTTGGATACACGTCACGATATCATCTAAATTTACTACTAGTATTAATCATTTAAATGTGAACATGATATTGTTTGATCTCTTTTCTCTTTTCTTTTTTTCCAATATTTGTTATGGTATCATTATCAATACTTTTTGTTCTTCTGTCTTGATATCAAAAAGAAGGATGTTGTTTAGTGGATGACACTTTTTTTTTTTAATTTAGTTTTGTGTATGAAAAAAAAAAATTGACACCAAATGCTTCCCTCGGCTCTACATGATGCAAATCTAAATTAATAAAACTTTAATAGATACTGAACATCGAATGAAAAATTAAAAATGTTCTTAGTTAATGTTTATATTATTACTATTACTTAACATCTAAGCTTCTTGCATCTGTGTACTGATAATTTGTATCTAAAATAATATTTATATGATTTTTTAGGAGTAAATTAAAGCTTTCTTCATTAAAATTCAATCCCTTAAAAACAGGAAAATCTTTAGAATTCCTACGTAACTGATTGATTAGCTTTCATTTCGTCTCTATTAATCATCAAATAAAAATGTGATTAATTCGTTATCTTTTCCTTAAATTACAATTTTCAAATAGAAATTAATTAAGTGGGAATTTCCTTACGTTAAAATATTACTTCCTTGAAAATTAAAAAAGCATTTGGCAAGTTGTTTCTTCCCAAGATTTGTGAGTTGTCGAGTCATGTTCGATTGGTCAATATATTTAATTTTTTCTTTTTTATGATAATACAAAAATAAGTAAAAATCTCACGTATTTTGTTAGAATTTTTTAAGTTAGTACTTATTAAGTCATAAAACTTAGTAAAGTTAATTTTTCTACACTCAATTCTTATCCTAAGTGAGTCGTGTGAAATGAGTGATCAGCACTGTAAAGCAAAAATACCAAATCAATCAATTGTTGTGGCCATTACTAAAAATAAAAAATATTTCTTGTTAGAAATTTCCTGAAAAGTATTTAGTGATTATTTTTATAGATATTTTAATTGAATAGGTGATGGAAAAAAATAGTAGTGTTTTTGTACGTTGAAAAAATTAGGAAGCTTTTCAGTATTTCGGTGAGAATCTATTTTGCTATTACTATTGTTTTCTTCTTCATTATTTTCAGTATGACTTTTTTGTCACCATATACATTTGCTTTACATACTTGATTTTTTATATGTTTTACTTGAGCCGAATATATCCCTTCTACATTCACAACGGAAGAGTAAAGCTACGTACACACTATCTCTCTTAAACCCCACTCGTAAAATGTTACTCTAGTTCATACATTTTTTTGGAAATGTTTTTTCTGTGTTCGGTAGCATTTTCGAACTATAGTCTAAAGTTTAGAGTAGAAAAAAAAAACAATAAACACAAATCCAATAAAAAGAAAAAAAAAAACATATCTTACTTTTCATTAAGTAGATTAATAATTTCCCTCCTTTATTCTCATATTTATACATACATCTCTTATCTATAATCAAGTAAGTACCACTAATATATGCTAATCAAATACTAGTTACAAATTATGAACTTAATTAAGCACAAATTCCTTAATACTTCATGTCATGAAGTTCATGAACATCAGCATAACCCTTGATTCCATCATCAACAACTATTCTAGTCTTATACTGATATCGACGAGCAACGTATAGAAAATAGAACAAATTCAACACACCTAACCCCGCGATAAGATAGTAGTAATTGTCTACCCGACCCTCATTAATATCATTCGTTAACCAATCTGGATGTCCATGCCCTCCTGTAGTATTATGCAAAAGGTTCACTAGTAAACTGCTTATATAACTTGCACCAGCAACTGTGCAAGAAAACAGAGAATTAGCCACACTGCTCATATTTTCAGGGAATTCCTTATTGTAAAACTCAATCTGTCCAAGTATGTTAAAAGCCTCGGCGAATCCCATTAATACTAGTTGTGGAGCTAACCACATGACTGTAACAGGTGCAATCCCATCAGGACTATTATGAGTTATCGCGGAATTTCTTCTTGCCTTTTCAGTTATCCCTGCTACAACCATTGATAAAATTGAAAAAACCATCCCAATTCCAATTCTCTGTAACAATGTGATCCCACCTTCGATTCGTGTTATTTTTGTAACAGATGGCATGATGAATCGATCGTAGACTGGTAACCATATTCCTACTGTGATCATCGATATTACAGAAAGGGAACCTGGTGGGATCTGGAAATTAGGGCCGAGGTGACGATCCATTTTTAGAGCTCGTGAGATTGTGAATGTGCCCTGTTGTCCAATCGCTGTGAAACATATAATTCCTGCTGACCAAATTGGGATTATTTTGAGTATGCATTTCAATTCTTCGATTTGCTGGATACTGCATAGTCTCCATTTGTTTGAACAAGTACCATCTGTGTTCACTTCATCCTCCATCACTATAGCTGCTTTGTTCAACCACCTGGTTGATCAATAGAACAATAGTATTAACTGCTGCTAATGTGCATGGAGCGGCTCAATAGAATGAGTGACCTAAAGTCAAAATTGTGTAAAGTATATTTATTATTACCTGTACTTATGGGTTAGAGGGAGTTTCTTCACAATGGACCATTCAGGTAGCAACGGATCATAAAAGACCCCGTTACTCTCACATTCATCAGGAAGCATCAGCTTGCGTTTCTTGTAAGACGCGACAAAAACTTGAATGAAGCTCGAGAAAATGCTTCCTTGAGGCTTGACATAAACGTACACTTTTGTCCCGATGAAAAATAAAATGATAGACAGGAAAATGAGTATCGTAGGGATACCGAATCCGAGTACCCAGCTCACAGAATCTTGAATATACACCACAACTGTAACTGCAATTATCAAAACCAATGTAAATGAAGTGTAATACCAGTTAAAGAAACTAGCAATTCCTTTTCTTCCTTCATCTGTTGTTGAATCAAATTGGTCTACACCAAATGGGATACTACAAGGCCTTATTCCAGCAGATCCAATGGATAAACATCCTAGGCCCATTACTAGAAAGCCCATTTGTGAATTGTTGGGCTTCTTGCATTCATGTTGGCCCATTTTGCAAGGAGGAGGGTGTAGCTTAGGTAACCAAGGTATCATGGTTAATGCCAACATTCCCTGTCAAATAATCAAAAAGAAAATTAATTACATATAATGTCGAATGGATACTATGTTGTCTACGCTAGTCTCCTTATGTAATGACTCTTAATTATTAATTACTAAAAATAAATAAATATTTACATAATTAAACTAATATTAATTGATAATAATAATAATAACAGCTAACTTGTAATTGCATATTAAATTTAATAATAATTCTAGTGTCATGTCTCAACCTAACTGAAAAGTATATACTTTTAATAATTGCAAAGTTTCTTTTCTTTTTTTGGGGGGGAAATGGACACTTTGTGCATGAATTGAGTGGTACATACCCTTATCTTCTGGTGAAAGCGCATAAAAAAGCAAGATATTATTTGAGAAATAATATAAAGTAAATATTGTTTCACTTTATATATCCTGGTTGTTATTTAAAGAGTCAAAAAATATTTTTTAAAATATTGGAATTGCTTGTTAATTATTATTATTTATAGTACATATTATGTAGGTTTTAAGTGGGCATTTGAAAATAAAAATATGAAAATTTAAGAAAATAATAATATCTGTTAAGACTTTTTTTATAGTTCAAAACAAAAAAATTATTGAGACTTTTTATCATGTTTACCTTTTATTTAATGAGGCTCGCTCTTAACTACTCTAGAATAATTTAAAAATAATCAGAAGGATAATACCAGAGAAACGTAATATACCAACAATTCATTTAATATGGACTAAAAGGAGCACTAGAGAAAATGTAACGTACCAATTCATTTAAAATGGACTAAAAAGGAGCACTAAAGAAAACGTAACGTACCAACAACAACAATCATACCAGTAGAATTCTAGTGAGGTCTGAAAGGGACAGAAAACGTGACGTACCATCATTTCGAAAACGGAGGCAAAAGCAATAGTCCAAAATCGACCAATATATGCATCGCAAATAAAAGCACCAAGTAATGGTATGAAATTAGTAACGCCACCCCATATATTAAGAACATTGGAGGCAGAAACTTGGTCCAAATGAAACACTTCTAATAAAAATTGCATAAAATTTGCCAACAACCCTATTGATGCCAATCTCTCAAATGTCTCATTTCCTACCAAAAATAATAAAAACGTATTAATAACTCAACATTAACTTCACCTACAAATGAACTAACAACTTAGTCAAATATGTCCACATAAAAAAACGTATACACTTAAATAAACATTTTATTAGCTGTCATTTTGAAAATTTTCTATGTATGCATTAAAAACAAACTTAGATATTTAGGTGTATGAATTATGAATTATGATTAATTTGAGCTTAATTATCATAAATCATATCGATATAAATAGTGTGATCAAGATTCACAAAGAGTTTTTGAAAGCTTCAAGCTTAACAAATAGATTATTTTTTTCATCTATTTAAACTTCGATGGATAAAGTACTTATCGCTACTCTACACTGAAGTCATAAATTTTAATTAAAAAGTTAAAAGACAAAAAAAATGCAAAACTTGTGTAATGAGAGTGTTAATACACCTAACTATTCAAGTGAATCAATAATTTCTATAAACAGAAAAAAAATTATTAATTATTTATATAGTATAACTTTTCGACAAAAGAATTTATTTGAGCTATGTATATATTGACACTATCCATACTTGAGTGGATGAGAAATAATAGGCATCAAATAACCAAAAAATGTGCAAGTTAAATAATTGAGCGTCTAAGTTGATTCGAATATCAGAATTATTATAAAAAGAAAAAGATAGAAGCTTTTGAAAGAAAGATCAATAATAATCACCTAGAACATAAGGCATAGCTCTCCATCCACCGGGCTTTCTCCGGCGTGTTTTGGACGGAGAATCACTACCGGAGGTCTGTTTTTCCTCATCGGAGACACCATTTTCCGGCAAGGGAGAGGACATTGAAGACTTGTTATTTTTTTTGTCCTCCATAATGATATAATATATAGTACTATATCTTTATTTTCTTCTTATTGTGTGTTTTTTTTTCTTATAACTAGCTAGGAGTTATATAAATATATATATAACTACACTAGTACAATATTTTCTTTTAATTGATGACTACTTCATCTCTTGGTATTTATAGACAAAACTTTATTTGATGAGACAATTACATGCATTATTGTGAGAATTAAATGGCGTGTATGATTTTTAGACTTCTGGGAAGGTACAAGATAAATGATTGTGTGGCTTACGTATGTTGAGTAAGGTAGACTGATATTTATGACCACTTTTTCTTTGTATTAATAATAAATTGGTAGAGCGGTGTTGGGTTTAAGTAGGAAAGAAAAAAAAATCTCTCATTAATAGAAGAAAGAAAAAAAATTGTGTTATTATATTAGAAAACACTTGAAAGTTGGCTTTTAAAGGGTTAAGTAGAGGGTATCACCCCTCGTGCCGTCGTCGTTCACTTGGTTTCATTTTGATTTTGACAAATGATGTGATTGACTGAAGGGTTAAGTAGAGGTTTTGTGTGATTTCATTGTTGAGTTTTGAGTTCACTAAAGTTATTGAAGTGTGAGGTATTGTTACTTCGTTAATAGGGATATTTGTTTTATCCTTGGAGGAAATAATCCACAACCCCAGGTTGAGGGGATTGAATTTCTTAAGGACGTGCACACAGTGAATTCTCTAGACTCGGATGATTTTTTTCTTTTCATCCTAAAAATATTTTTGGTTTACTATTATGAAAATAGGAGATTATAGAAACTAATTTTTATATGGTAAGATTGCAACAGTCTATTAAAAACAACTTTTTTATTTTTAAATAAAATTGCATACATATATTATTTTTTAAAAATTTTAGTGAATATATTATTATTATTGTTATTATAGTTGTTATAGAGGGATTTACTATTATACATCTATATAACATCATTCCTTGATATTCTTGTTTCAAGAAAGACGGACGGCATGATTAGAACTAAAGGACTTGAATCAAAAAGTTAATTATGAAATAAAGAATAAAAGCACAAAGAAAGTGACAATAATAAAGTAGAGAATTCATGAACTAATACTATTTTCTCGGTCCCATTTTATGTGAGGTAGTTTGACATGGATTTAAGGAAAAAAATGAAGATTTTTAAAATTTGTGGTCCAAAATGAATGATATAAATTTGTGTTGCTGTAAATCATTTCACTAAAGGTAAAATAGATATTTTATAATTAAATTGTTATTTAAAATAGAAATATTTCATTCTTTTTTAGATTAACTAAAAAAAATAAAAATAAGTCACATAAATTGTCTAAGGAGACCAATTATTAGTGAAGATTGGTTTTAGCCTTTTAGGAATCACGAGAGCAAACTAAAATCAAGAAAAAAAACTAAGGAGTTGGAACTTGAATTAGTCATTTAAATATTTTCAAAAATGAAAATTCCTTCCGTCTCATATTAATTAATCGCATGCATATTAAGAAATCATAAACAAGAAGATAATTTTATTAATTCATCCCTTAAAAAATTTCTTAGAATTTTTACAAACAAATGTGAACACTTTTAAAAGGAATTAATTGCAAGGATAATATAGGAAAAATATAATTAATATTTTCTTAATTCGGTAAGGTGGTCAATTAATATGGGAAAATTATATTTTTAGAAAGATGATCAATTAATATGGGACGGAGGGAGTAGTATGTAACAGTAAGGATAAAATAGATATAATTGATAAATTATCTCTTAATTTTCTAAACTGAACAAATAAAATTGAACATACTATATTTAATATTTTGGAGAAGTAAAATGAACAGAGAAAATATATAATAAAAACATGCACAAAATTTAGTATTTCATTTTTAATATTATAGAAAATACTAACAAAAGATATGCATACTAACTACGAAAATCAAAATTATTTGATATTTTTGGTGGTTGTAACTTAAATCATTTATTTATTTGAAGGGGTGCATATATCACTAAATGCATTTTGCCATTTGAAATTGGAAATTGGAAAATGCTGTTACAACTAAATACATTCCCTTCGCTCATTTTTATTAATTAGTATTTTATATATTTTACACGTTTTTAAAAATATTATACTAATATAAGTATTTTATCATAGTATTTATATCAATTGGTATGTTGTTTCTAGTTCTTAAAAAATGATTTGATAAATAAGTAATATTGAAGGTAAAATAAGAAAAAAAATTATTTTTTTTCTAATATGTTGATGAAGATAAATAAAAGTAAAAATCCAACTTCCAAATACTGAAAAAATAAAAATGAATTAAGGAATATAAATAAATAGTTCGTGTAATAATAACAAATAAAACATTTTTTATTTTACTCGTGCAAACTCAATTAATCATCACCCAATTTGGGGGGGGGGGGGGATAATTACCACAATTTAATAAATACTACTATTAAATTTATATTTTTTTAAATACCTAAATTATACTACTCGAACTACGGTAACATATGACTACCCAACTATCCTAATCGTCGATCAACCTCCATACTTTCCTATCTAGGATTATATCATCAGTCAGTTAAAATTGTGTCATATCCCCCCCTCCCCCCTCCCCCCCCCCCCAACTCGACATACTTTTACATGTTCTAACTCGTGTTATAGTTAGCCTCTTACACTTTTTCACTAACATATTCTCGTATCTCCTTTTCACATGTCTGAATCATTTTAATCTCGCTTTTCTGTTCGACGCGAAGGACATATGCTAATGCCAGACATCCATCTGAAACGATATTTGTCCCATTACATCAACTTTGGAACGACACTAAAACATGCTAACATTTGGATTTTGTTCCATATACTTACTATTAATATAGCTGGCATGCATATATATCTAGAAAGTAGAAATTATATAATATAATATACTGTGGTCCACTTCACATTCCATCTTTCATTCATGATATAATTAATTAATATTCAAAGCAAATATCTTCAAAATGAAATAATGTATAGTTCAAATCTTGAGCAGAATAATTTGAGAATATTATGTATATTATATTTTAATGGAAAGAGCTAACATGTATCAATTGAATACTGATTATTAAGTTAAATTTAGAGTTTTTGCCTAAAATCATTTCTGAAGTATGATCTAAACCTAAAGTACATCCTTGTGTTATATAAGTGAACAAAAAATATTCTTGCACTATTCAAAAAGTTGCAAGATTCATCCTTTTGTCTATTTTTTTTAAGGAACTCATGCCACCAACAAAAAATGTGTCAGGTCGAATGAATATATGTATACATGGTTAAGATAGTCAAGTTGGGTGGTTTTTTTAATCTTTAGAAATTGAGGGCTTAAATCATATTCAGACAAAATATATTCAAATTCTAAATATTCTTTGTAAAAAATATGTCCAAATACAACTCCAACTTCAAAAATTTCAAATAAAGTAAATTATTATTTAATTTTCACAACAAAACGCCTACATAATTTCACTAAATTTTCAGTATTTTTATATATTGTATAAAATGTGAATTGCATTGTATATATAGTATATATGTGCTATATATATTTTTTATTAAAGAGAATCTCTAAATAGTTGCACATAATATTTTTAAAATGAATTTTTCTCATAATCTTTCTAATCATCGGAACCTACTGTATAATAATTCAAAACTTATGTATTGTTGCAAGTCAAATTACTTGATGATGCTAAAAACATATAAACTAACAACACACAAAATTTAAATTATGAGAATAAAATATTTATTTTCTATCCATATCCTTATTCTTTGCAGGTAACATTGATCTTCTCGTCGTAATTAAGACATGATCAAATTAAAAAAATATTTTTTTGATTCAATCAGTTTCTTAATAAAAATAGACTGAAGGATGATTCTTGTTATTTTTTAGATAGTATAAAAATATTTTTTGCTCACTTAGATAATATAAAAATGTACATTATATTTGAATCATAATTGAAGAATAACTTTAGCTAAAAAACTCTTAAATTTACGTAGTATGCAAGTGTAATAAGTAGCCCACAATGTCATTGAATTTGTGATATTTCCCATGCATACATATTATCCAAATTAGGCACACCAGTCAAGGCTTAAAAAAAAAACTATATAGTATTATTATTTGTTATTCATATATGATGTATCACAATCAAAGTTTATCTCTATATGTAAAATCTTTTTTCCTTTCTCTTTTTATAATTTCAAAGAGTTATCTAGAGATTTTGCTCTATAGTATTTACATCGTTGGTGGTTTATGATATTACACGTATCTCTCTTACTTTGGTTTCTGTTTTGTAATCATATTTCTTTAAATCTATTAGAAATCAATATAAAATAATTATGATTTGATAAATATGAAAAAATTGATATAAAGAAGGGTAAATTTGTTAAGTCGTAATTGATTTATATTTATTTTCAAAATGTTTAAAGAATAATTACAAAAAATATCAAAATAATGAAAATAGACGTAATATCGTAAATCATAGAAAAAATAAATATTATAAAGTGTAACCGAAAGAAAGGTCTACGAGATTATCCTTTTAAAAATAAAATAAAAAACTAATTAATTTAACATATTTGGAGTAGTACGTAGTTGACTTACAGTATATTTTATTTTTGAAAAAAAGTCAATTTTAATTGTAAGACATCCAACAAAATAATACACCACAAAAGTATATTAATTCTTTATATATACATATGTATATACATATGATATGCACATGTTATACATAATTTATGTATATTTTTTTGTATACGTGGTTAGCGGTTGTAATTATTTTTGACGAACGCTGTTATTTTTCTAATTTTAAATTACTATACCACGATGTTGAATGCCACGTCGGAACACTTGGAACTTCACTACCCAAATTAGAGAAATTACAATTAACAAATCCATAATCCCATTGACATAATAGTGAATTGGTGATCAACATTCAATCAACATATAGTGGGCTGCTTTTTTAGTAGTCGAAGAAAAAATTTTGCACTAAAATTGCTAATATGTGTTGTTTTGTTGTATTTTCGTAACGTAGGAGTAAGACTGCGTACATTCCACTAATATATTGTTATTATATATATCTTCAAAGGTCAGAGTCAGAGCTACATATATTTAAGGGGTGTCGATTAACACTTCTTTGTCGGGAAATTTTTCTGTGTAGCAAGTTTAATTTATTTTATATATATATATTGCATATTGACACTCCTTGACTTTATGCGATTCTACCTTTTATATTTTAACACCCCTTAATTGAAATGTAGCTAATTACATTGTATCCATGTGTATCAATGATTAATCATAATTGAAATCGCGTGAATATATTGGTCGATTTTGGACTATCGCTTTTGCCTCCATCTTTGAAATGATATTATCTCCGTCTTCATACTTCCTATGTCCCAATTTACATGATTCACTAATTTTTTTGCTTTTTCATAATGGTCTTAAAACTTTATTTGTTGTTTTATTTGATAGGGAATGCTGGCATTGACCATGATACCTTAGTTACCTAAGTTTCACCCTCCTCCTTGCAAAATGGGCCAACAATGCAAGAGGCCCAACAAGTCACAAATGGGCTTTCTAGTAATGGGCCTAGGAATTTTGTCCATTGGGTGTGGTGGAATTGGGCCTTGTAGCATCCCATTTGGTGTGGACCAATTTGATTCAACAAGTCACATATGGGCTTTCATTGGTATTACACTTCATTTATAGTAATTTTGAAGGTGCTTTGTAGTACTGTGCTCATGTTCTTATCTCTCATTTTATTTTTCATCGGGACGAAAGTGCATGTTTATGTGAAGCCTGAAGGAAGTACTTTCATGTGCATCGTTAAAGTTTTTGTCGCGACTCACAAAAAGATGTACACTTAAGCTTTCAGATGAGCGTGAGAGTAATGAGGTCTTTTATGCAATTTGATTAGTATATTGTTCCTTGTTAATTCTAGGGATATGCTTAAGTTGATTTCTTAGAGTAAAAGAAGTTAACAATGTTAAATAAAAGTCATATTTCTTATTTGTATCTGTTGAGATTTTCAATTTAATTCAATTTAAGTAGAAAATTCTCTTTATGAACTTGTAAAAATCACCCCCCCCCCCCCCCCCCCCCCCCCCCATGAAAGTTATCTACATGAGAGATAATTTTCTTTGATAACATAGTCCAAAAACATTTACCAACTTTAGTTAATTAATAAATAAAAGAAATGAAAGTATTTGATCCACGCATTAAATTTGGTATACACTTTTTTTCTTTACAAACATTATCCTCTTAAGTAAAAATATCACATGAGAATGCAGGAATCACACAACACTACACTTCTGATCAATAAAATAAAATAAAATAAATTGAGGTAAAATATTTTTTTTAATGTGAAACTCTATAGAAAATTATAATACATTTTTCCTAAAAAAAAGTTAATCTTTAAACTTATATCTATGTGATATTTTAAATCCTTACATGGCTTGATCAAAAAAGGTAATATTTGTATATTATTTCATTTGACTCCACATTCGTTATTATTCCAATGGCGAGGAAAAGCAGGAGTGGTGCACGAATCCAATATTTATTTATAATTTGTTTTAAAGTGAGGTTCATCAAATAATTTTAAAATTTTAATCTAAAACAAGTTATATATATATTCGTGTGATATTAAATGATTTCATTGACATTAAAATAACTACTTGATAAATATAATTAATATTCGTAAAAATAATTTTAAGAACAATGCCGTTTAATATTAACAATTAATGCAAACCTATGTGTTAGTGAAAAACTTACAAGATAACAAAAATACAAGATTACAATTGAAAATGAAATGAAGAAATAAAAAATTTCTTCAGGTTGAGGTGCGGATATCTCGTTCTCTTTAAGGAGATCCAAGCCCACTGCAACAAATGTTTTTCCCCGATCCAGCAGTAGTCCTCTTTGACTTGTCCCCTCCAGGATACAACAACCTTCACAAAGTATAACTCAACAACTCTGGACAAGAGCTGAGTCCAAAGCTCTACAAAAAAGAACACCTCCCTTCAACTAATAAGAACTCTCTTTTTGACTAATTACTCTTTCACTCTATATTTTTTCTTGCGTGTTGTATGTACCAAACCAAATGAAGAACACCATTATTTATACTAGAAGAAGTCTTCCTAGGAATAAATAGGAAGATAATGGAATGGTAAATAGTGAAGATAAATGGCATTAGGAGTTACATATGTTACATAGGTTACAAAGAATAATGGAGGAATAAAAAATAGATAATGAGAGGGGTAACTAATGTCATCAATAGCTGATGAACATGCTGCCAAGGTTCCAACGTTCACTGGAACGTTTCTGCCAACATTATATGACCACAAAGTCAATGGCCAAATGCAGGAGTAATTAGGCAACATTAAGACACCAAAATAATGAGCAAATTTAATATAAAAAATAATATTAAAATGCTCAATAACCAACCATCCCCCACTCATTTTAATATTAGCCAAGAGAGTCTATCAGTTGAAGAAAGACTACTATGCATAATGAAGGTATGCTCAGCATTGAACCTCCACTTAGTGACACAGTAATTTCTACTCCAGAGTTGTAGTGGTTTCAGACTTGAACTATGACTGCTTAAGGGAAATAAAATATCACTGCTCACACATAATAATCAAGGTGTTGACATAAGCTTTAAAGCCAACACGTTATGGCCATGTGCTATTCCGGTTTCATGAGTGCTTTTGAGAATAAGCCAAATTCTCATAAGAAGCGACCTACTTCCACACGTCACATAGGTGAAATCTATTGAGAGTGCTCCTGTAAGCTTAACACTCCACCCATACGGGCTACATATATTCATTAAGAGTTTTACCAACTCAACCTTCACAAACTACAAGAAACAATGCACTCACATCATAGGGAGGAAAATAAAAAGATAGTGCATTTTTCACAACAAGTCATTATATGATTAGTTTTTCCCTTTGAACCTAGTTATAGGATCTCTAGTCCCCAGGTTGGGTTTCCTTATATATGACTCAAGGATTTGTAGGCTTCAATCCCATCCCCTTCGATGTGCTCCAGACCTTTTTTATTGTTAAGGCCTTAGTAAGAGGATCTGCAAGATTATCACAAGATTTGACATAATCAACATTAATGATACTATTTGTCAAATATGATCTTACATTACTGTGTTTCCTCCTTATAGGTCTGGATTTACCGTTGTAATAACGATTTTGAACTCTACCAATCGCAGCGGTGTTACTACTATCACAATGAATTAAAATAGGAGGAATTGGTTTTTCAAAATAAGGTATTTGAAATAATAAATCTCTTAACCAATTCGCTTCCTCACTAGCTGAAGCTAAAACAATTAGTTCAGCCTCTATGATAGAGTTAGCAATTATAGTTTGCTTTTTTGATCTCCAACAAATAGCACCACCACCTAAAGTAAAGACATAACCGGTGGTAGAACAGGAATTACCTGATAAAGTGTTCCAATCTGCATCACAAAAGCCTTTAAGTACAGCGGTATATTTTTTATAGAACAAACCACAATTTTTTGTTCCAATTAAATATCTCATAACTCTTGTTATAGCATGCCAATGTTCATTACCTGGCTTGCTTGTAAACCTGCCAAGTACTCCTACTGCATATGCAATATCAGGCCTAGTGCAATCAGTCACATATCTCAAACTTCCGATTATTCTAGCATATTCCTTTTGATTTATTACATCATTTTCACTTTCAACAGGAAATAAGTGAACACTTGAATCAAAAGGAGTAGCAACATGCTTGCAATCATGAAAGTTATATTTTTTCAAAATTTTCTCAACATAATGTGACTGGTCAAGGAAAATTCCATCACTTGTTCTTGTTATTTTTATTCCAAGAATAAAATTTGCCTCACCAAGATCTTTTATATCAAAATGGCTTCTAAGAATATTTTTAGCTTCATCAATAACATTTATGTTAGAGCCAAAGATCAATAAATCATCAACATATAGACAAATAATCACATGTGAATTATTCCAAGACTTATGATATATGCACTTATCACACTTATTTGTTTTAAAATCATTTTCAATCATGCAGGAATCAGATTTTTAATGCCATTGCGTATGTGCATGTTTCAAGCCATATAGAGATTTAGTAAGTTTACATACTTTGCTTTCTTGGCCTGCTTCAACAAAAGACTCGGGTTGATCCATATAAATTTCCTCATTTAGATCTCCATTAAAAAAAACAGTTTTTACATCCATTTGATGAATGCAAATAAAAAATTGCAGCCATAACAATTAAAAGTCTTATAGATGTAATTCTTGTTACCGGAGAAAAAGTATCAAAAAATTCTAGACCTTCTAGTTGTTTAAAACCTTTTGCAACTAGTCTAGCCTTATATTTATCAATAGATCTATCCGATTTCAGCTTTTTTCTTAAGACCCATTTGCAACCAATAGTTTTACAACCCGATGGTAAATCAACTAACTTCCAAGTTTTATTAGAAATTAGTGATTCCATTTCATCATTTACAACCTCTTTCCAAAAAATAGAATCATGTGAAGATAATGCTTCTTTCAAAGTGAGAGGGCCATCTCCAACATTAAATACACAAAAATCAGGACCAAAATCTTTTTCTACTCTAGCTCTTTTACTTCTTCTTAACTCAAAATCATTTACTTCTTTATTTTTCAAAGTAAAAGTAGAAGAACTAGATAGTGACAGAACATTTTGTTCAATCCTTTGACCCCCACTATTTTTAGAATCAAAAGGAAACTTATTTTCATGAAAAATAGCATCACCTGATTCTATCACAATATTATCTTTAAGATTAAAAAATTCTATAGGCTGTACTATTTGAAGCATAACCAAGAAAAGCACAAGCAGTAACTTTCTTACCCAATTTTGTAATCTTGGGATCCATTAGCCTCACAAAGGCTAGACAACCCCAAACTCTTAGATATTCCAAACTTGGCTTGTAATTTTTTCACAATTAAAAATGTGTCAATTTAGACTTTTTTATGAGGCACACGATTCAACACATAACAAGCAGTTAAAATAGCTTCATCCCAAAAATTTAAAGGTGCATGTGACTCAATAAGCATGACATTAGTCAATTCAACCAAAATTATATTTTTCCTTTCCGCTACTCCATTAGATGAAGGAGAGTAAGGAGGAGTAGTTTCATGAATTATCCCAATGATCTAACAAAAGAATTAAACTCATTTGACTCATATTCATGGCCTCTATCACTTCTAATTCTTTTTATTTTTCTTCTGAACTGATTTTCAACTTCATGGAGATAAACTTTAAAGTTTTCAAAAGCATCACTTTTATTTTTCATGAAGTAAACATATGTAAACTTAGAAAAATCATCAATGAAAGTGATAAAATATCTATTACCTCCACGTGTTAAAATTCCACCAAGTTCACAAATATCAATATGAACTAATTCTAACAAATCAGTTTTTCTTTCAACTTGAAAATGAGGCCTTTTAGTGATTTTGGCTTTACTACAAGCCTCACACTTTTCAAAATTCTTTTTAACCATTGGATTAATCCTAAACTACTCATGATTCCAACAGAACGGTCATTAATATGACACAAATGAGCATGCCCAAAATTGGTAGAAGAAAGCATGTAAACAAAAGTAGAAGCTTTATTCATTTCAACATTCAGTTTGAACATCCCATCACATGCATACCCCTTTCCCACAAAAGTACCCTTCTTCACTATTACATATTGATCAGATTCAATAATCTGTTTAAAGCCTGCTTTATTAAGAAGAAAACTAGACATCAAATTTTTCCTCATAGAAGGAGTATAAAGTACATCTTTCAAAGTTAATACCCTTCCATAAGTAAAACACAATTCGACATCTCCCGTTCCAAGCACTTGAGTTGTGTGAGAATCACCAAGCATGATGGTTTTGGGCTCCTCAAAATGAGTGTATTTTTTAAACCAGTCTTTGTCATAACAGACATGACGGTTTGCACCAGAATCAGCCCACCATCCATCAAAAATCTCAACCATGTTTATGTCGAAAATCACCACCACAAAAGGTTCTTCGATAACGTTTGCCTGAAGGTTAGGATCACGTTTCCGAAATCTGCAAAATCGAGCAATATGCCCACTCTTGCCACAAACAAAGCACGGCCCCTTATCTTGAACTTGTTGATTTTGTGCTTGGTTATTTTCACCATTATTTTTCTTGGGGGGTCTACCATTATTTTTCTTGAACTTTTTCTTCTTAGGCTTCAAAGAAGTATTTTTGTGAGTTTCAGGAGTAGCATTATTTGAAGTAATTAAATTTACTTTCGTTGTGATGTTGTTCTCTTTTGTTTGTAAAAGTGCTTCTTGGCCTCTTGCCTCTTCTTCCATGCGGATTTTCATTATCAAGGTTTCAAGGTCGGTTTTCTTTTGCTTGTGGCGCATAGTTTTTGAAAATCCTTCCAAGAAAGTGGAAGTTTATCCACTATGCCACAAATAATAAGGTTATCTCCAATTTTAACCTCCTCGGACCTAAGCTCTCCAACAATCATTATAAAGTCTTGAGCTTGGTCTACCACTGATTTATTGTTCACCATTTGGAAATGAAAAAATTTATTGTTGAAGAAGAATGAAGCTGACGATTGGAACATGTCAAAGGAACAGGTCCAACGCAGCTGACTGACGTGTCTACAACAAGTGTTGATGAAGAAGGAAGTTGACATGATGAAGAAGGAAGCTGACGATTGGAACATGTCAAAGGAATAGGTCCAACGAAGCTGACTGACGAGTTTACAACACTGCTGTAGAATTAAAGTCGTACTAGGATTAGACTACTTATATTAATTAGGATTATATTACGACTAGGATTAGATTATGATTAGGATTATAGTACAACTAGGATTAGATTATTTATATTTGCATTATTATTATTATATAGTAATAATAGGTATTGTAGTAGGACTCTAAGTATAGTTAACTTAGGACTCTACAATTCTGTCCTATATAAGGAGGTTGTAACTCAACATTATTTTTATCAATACAATCCTTGATTTCTCTAATCCTAGACGTAAGATTTCTACATCTACTAGCCGCATATTTTTTCGCTCCCGCCTCTTCAGTATCATACTTACTCTGCAATGGTTTCCAAATTTTCTTTGCACTAGAGTAAGTTCTATCATAATAATCATAAAAATTATCAGATTGACAATTAAAAAGATAATACCGACACTTATAGGAATCACCATCATACTTTTCCACTTTCTCATGATGAGAAATAAGTTTATCATCATCCATAGAAGTATCATCAACTTTATTAGGATTCTTCTCAGTTAACACATAAGAAACATTGAGCAGACTTAAGTAGAAAAGTACTTTACCCTTCCATCTTTTGAAATGGTTACCATTGAACCGAAATGGCTTGTTAAGGTCTCCCATCTTGACATCCGCAATTTTTTCAATTGTAGCCATTAGTGAATCTCCTTAAAATTGTTAGTGAAAAACTTACAAGATAACAAAAATACAAGATTACAACTGAAAATGAAATGAAGAAATAAAAATCTCTTCAGGTTGAGGTGCAGATATCTCGCTCTCTTTAAGGAGATTCAAGCCCACTGCAGAAAATGTTTTTCACCGGTCCAACAGTAGTCCTCTTTGACTTGTCCCCTCCAGGATACAACAACCTTCACAAAATATAACTCAACAACTCTAGACAAGAGTTGAGTCCAAAGCTCCACCAAAAAAGAACACCTCCCTTCAACTAATAAGAACTCTCTTTTTGACTAACCCTTTCACTCTATATTTTTTCTTGTGTGTTGTATGTACCAAACCAAATGAAGAACACCACTATTTATACTAGAAGAAGTCTTCCTAATAATAAATAGGAAGATAATAGAGTGGTAAAAAGTGAAGATAAATGATATTAGGAGTAACATAGATTACAAAGAATAATGGAGGAATAAAGAATGAGATAATGAGAGGGGTAACTAATGTCATCAATGACTGATGAACATGTGCCATGCTGCCAAGGTTCCAACGTTCACTGGAACGTTTCTGCCAACATTATGTGACCACAAAGTCAATGGCCAAACGCAGGAGTAATTAGGCAACATTAAGACACCAAAATAATGAGCAAATTTAATATAAAAAATAATATTAAAATGCTCAATAACCAACAATATGTTGCACATAAACTTCATGCGAGACCGATGCCATAGAGTATTCGAATGATTCTCAGAAATACACATGTCGTGTCTTTGGTCCTTAACCTATCGAGGTGATCGAGAAAAACTTTAATCTATTTTTTTTTGGTTGTCTCTTTGATATTTTGCAACATGACAAGTAAATCGATAAAGTTTCCATATATTTCATATTGCCACTCTCTTTCTACTAACCCACTACAAGCCTATTTGGATTGATTTAAACGTTGGTCAAATCTCTTTTAAGTTATTTTTAACTTTTGGAAGTGTTTGACAAAGTTAAAAATAACTTAAAATAAGTTAAAATAAAAAGTAAGACTCTTACTTTTTATTTTTTAATTTAAAAGTCATTAAAATTTGAATTTTTATTTTTTTACTTAAAAATTACCTTTTTTAAGCCAATTCAAACGGCGTCTACTATATGATTGAGTTTTTTCCCCCAAATTGATTGTTATTGTTCATCACAAAAAAATTTGGCAAAGTGCCCCCCAACAAAAGAAAAACAAAAACAAATAAGGAATATAATATTGCTATGTAGTTGGGTTTGGCATAGGAAACACCAAACGTTAAATATGATGTTCATTATTCATGTGAGTTGTGACTATGAGATTGTTTGAATTGACTTAAAAGTTGGTTAAATTTATTTTTAAGTTAATTTTGGGCTTTTGAAAGTGTTTGTCAAATATAAAAAATAACTTAAAATAAGTTAAAAAATATTTGACGAGGTAAAAAATGACTTAACATAAGTCAGAAACCAAAAATAGGTACCCCTACTTTTTATTTTTTGACTTAAAAATCATTTCACTTTCTATTTTTGACTTAAAAGCTACTACCTCCGTCCCTAATTACTTGTCCATATTGACAAATCAAGAAAGGACAATTTTTTCTTTACCGATTATACCCTCAGTTAATTACTTTGAAAAAGGTAGAATTTTTTAAAATATTAGTAAGTTTTTAATTCACCCACTTCATAATTAATAGGGGTAAAATGGTAAACTCATTGTCAATAATTATTTTCTTAATAAGTGTGTCAATTCAAAAGTGGACAAGTAATTAGGGACAGAGAGACTACTTTTTTAAGCCAATCCAAACGGGCACTATATCATAGACAAAAAAAAATTTCCGTTCTTTCATATTTTATAAGTTTTTTCAGGATGAGAGGTGGAGTAGGTGATAGAGATAAAGAATGAAGAAGATGAAAAAAAAAAGCGCTCCTCACGCACTAAAAATCGGTGTAGCACACAAAATGTGTTAAGTCAACACAAAATATCAAAGTGACACAACAAAACTCTAATTGAAATGTTTAAGTGAAAGTTGATGCTAACTTTAAGGGATTACAGATGAATTCTGTCATTTATTTATATTGAACTAAAGAGAATATTAAGTATATACTATTTTTTCAAGGCACACATGTTTTTTTTATTTTTATGACCGAGGTATTCAGGCTAGCTTTCACACATCTCGATTAATTCTACGAGATATTTATCACTTGCATCAAGTAATTATGTCCACTTGTTTGTTTCCATTGATAATTCTTGCCATCTAATACCTTCAAATTCCAATGTTCATAATTTGTGAAATTATAAAGATGCAAATAGTAATCACATGTAATTTAGTGAAATCACTTTTTACTTTTAAAGTGTGAACGAATTTCTTAAGAAATACGATGTCAAAGCTAAAAATACTACATATAATATGGATAGAAAGGAATATTATTTACGTGAAATTTAATTAGAATATTAACTCTAGGCACCAAATAATATACATTGGAGTAGTGATTAGGGGTGTCAAAAATGAACCCAAACATAGGTAACCCGTCCAAAATTTTAAGGGTTGGGCTCAATATAATTTGAATTGGGTTCAATCTCAACTCATTCAAGCCTAACCCATTTTAAGAGAATCCTCAATTGAGCCTAATTCAATCTCCAATTTCAACTAGTTTTAAAATTCTTTACTAAAATATGTTCCTATATTTTAAAGGTATTAATTATTATTTATTTAACATCTTTTAGGATTTTATCTATCCATTTGTTACTTTTTTAAAAAAAAATCGTGAGCTGAAATTCGAATTGTGATTATAAAAGTTAAATATCACTATGTTAAAATTATTGAGATTAATCGGGTCAAATTGGACGGGTCAAGACCCAACCTGCTTTTTAGCCCATTTGAACCCAACCCATTTTAGCCCAAAGTAAACTTGGGCTGATCAAGACCCAACATGATTTCAATTTCAACTCATTTTAATATCTCCAATTTCAACCCAACACACATATCTGACACCCCTCGTAGTGATCTTGGCTGAAAAAAAACTCCTAAATAATACTCCTCCATATAAATTATTACGTGAATATGATTATGATACACTCCTTAAAACAAAATATGTAAGGTTATACTTTAAAGATTACTTTCCACTCAGAGCGTATTCATGATTTTGAGATGATGGACGTACTATTACGAAAAAGTGGATCTAAGATATAAATTTGATCAGTTTAACATTTAGGTTCTTATCACTAAAAATCATTAAAAATTTAAAATTATAGGTCCAAAATTATTCTTTATCTATCCAAACCACTTAGAGAGGCGTTTCCCAATTTTAGAAAGGAAAATAAAACAAGATAAATAAAAGATTTAAATTTCTAGCCTCACTTAGAGAGGTGCACAAAATCATCATCGCACGACATTATATGATGCTTTCAGTGTGGTTCACACATCTATGTTTAAATATTTTTAAAAATATAACACTACTATTTATGATTTCAAGAGGAGAGCATGGTAATAAGTGAACCCGATGACCCCCTCCTGGATACGCCTCTGTTTCCACTATTATATTTTTGATTAATTTCAAATAATTTAAAAAAAATGTAAAATAGTTAAGAAGCTCATTAAATCAAGAATAAATATGAAGAAAAAAAGTCCAATTTTTTTTTAAAACTTCACATAATTCACTTATTTTGAACTATAAAAAAATAATCTCAATAATTCACTTAATATAAACTAAAAAGAATAATCTTGAAAAAATGATAAAAAGAGAAATACAATCAATAATTTAAAACGGAGAATATAACTTTATATGGAGTGCTATCAAACAAGAAACAACTAAAAACAAAAATAGCCATATCATAGAACGTGTTTTCATTGAAAATCATCCACTAAATTACGTTAAATATAAATATTCTTATTAAGACAAAATGGGAAAGTCCCTGCCACTAAATTATTAATTCCAATAAATATTTATTTTAACCTTTTGTGTTGAAAAAACAAAACAATATACTGTACTTGTGTTCTCAACTATTTAATGGACATTGATATAGATGATAAAACTTCCCTTTTTAACTTTGGAGTCTATAAGCAAAATGAGATAATTTGTTGTTGTCAAATATTTTACTTTAAAAAGTAGATTAGAGACCTTCAATTATTGTGGATTATTATTAGAATATATAAATATAATTTCTTATATATAGTTGTACACTAGGATTAGTACATTTTTCTACTTTTTGAAGAAATGATTGTGAAGAGACACTCATGAATCATGGTGATTTTTGATAGGACCTATTTGTGGCAATGTCGGTGAAAATTTATTATAATAATTATTATTATTATTAAAATATTTTCACATTTTTTTCATTATTATATAGGGAGGTTGGGAGAAATGCTAATAAAATACTGATAATTCTTTGTTATTTTAAATTTGTTAGTCGATAGACAAATCATTAAACTGTGATTTTACTTCTTTTTAACTTCACTTAACGAGTCAATAGATGATGAGGCTTTGGACTTACTTAGATCTTTTGAATTTACCTTGTACTCTTCATGAATTGAATTGGAATCATTTTCAACGAATTCATAAGAAGTGATTCCACTATTTTTATCACGTTAGGATAAAAACATAAGATGCTAACAATACTTTTCTTTATCTTCTGAGTTGTTTTGCAGAATCAATTGTCGTAGGTTTTTGATCTTTATTAGAACTCGATGAAGAAAACGAGATATTTTTTATGACCTTGTTGAGAATGATTTGTATATTAAAACTCAATGATGATTATAAATAATAACGTGTCCACGTGAACACATATATACCTTTTAAATACATTATTAACTAGTGCAGGGGGTAAATATCCTCCATAAAGTTTGGTATCGTAACAATAATTTCGGTCAAAATTGAAGTATTTTTCAGACCTTTTTTCCTAAAAATAATAATTAAGGAATATTGTTATAAAAGAACTACTTATTTAAAGGGTATTTTTATTTTTAAATATGCAAACTCAGCTGCTTTTTAGGCTCATCCTTTTACTTTTAGCCCTTGCTAACGAGTTGATGGATCAAATCAAAGCCTTTTTAGATCTATGTATCTTAAACATCAAATCAAATATTATATGAGAAAATAAAGATGCGGGTCCGTTTGAACATGCTATATGAAATCAGATTAATATGAATTTAAACATATAATATAAATTTTTTATGTTGTATTTTTTTTTATAAAATAAAAATCCCACAAACTATGATAAATATCAATTTTTCTCAGTTTTAACATAGTCTGATGAAAAAGATAAAGGGAGAGAGAAAATTGCAAAAAATTGAAATTGAAAATCAAGAGAAGTTTTGTGATGCAATGTAATTATTAAAAAATATTTATATAACATGTAATTAGAACTCTATAATGTTAATAGGGTGTAAAACTCTCTTTTTTTTTTCTTATATGACCAAACAATAATTATTTTTCTAGTGCTACTACATCTTAACAAAATCCATATAACATTATTTATGCAAGATTTTATCCCAAAAATGTTTTCTCAACCCCTTTAGATAATAAATAAATGTGCTTTATAATTTTCCCCAAACTAGTAAATACTAGTATAAAACTAAACACTATCTTAATCCAAATAGTTGCCAACAGGGCCGGCTCTATGTATATTTTAATAAGGCATTGGCCTTAGGCCCCCAATTTCAGGGGGCCTCAATTTTTTACCAAGAATAAATTATGTGTTAATTTTTATAAAAAAATATTGATTATTTACGATAAAAAGTAGTATATATTTAAAATTATTATTTTATTCTCTTCAACCCCATTCAAATAGAAGAAATCAAGAAAATATTGTTTTATTTTCTTCCACTCTCTACTAATACTCACATTATTTTCTTTTTAACTCCTTTTACACTCTCTTCTTTAAATTGTTGATAAGTTAGAGTAATATTCTGTCAAAAACATCAATTAATAGTCGAAAAGTATTGAACAAATTGAATTGTAAATTCTTTTTCCATTTCTTCTTAGATTTTCAAGCATTACAACAACCATAGTAAAATGTGGGGTAACCAAATTATCAACTTCATCAAAGCTATGGTTCTAACTCTTATATTTATTTGAAATCTGTCAACTTATTACTTGTAGAACTATGTTAACAATTCATAAAATGATTGCCCAAGTAAAATAATATTTTTCAACGTTGAATTAATAAAATCTTATTTAAAACTAATAATTGAAAAAGAAATCGAATAAATCATTTATATATAAAAAAAATATTAAGTAATACTTTGCACTTAAAAATGTAAGAAAAATAAATTTTAAATAAATGCATGTGAAGTTTATTTAGATTTTAGGCCTCTAATTAAGATTTCGCTTTAGGCCTCCGATTACGTTGAGCCGCCCCCGGTTGCCAAAGGCCATAGACATATATATGTCAAGGTTCTATTTTCACTTGTTTCCTTCTCCATACTGAGAGACACAGGCCTTACCCTTAGAAAAACCATATCTTGAAAATACTGGTCAGAATTGGGATCTTGGGTAGCTCACATATTGTTATTGGGACGTGTGGGAAAGAATCATTTTTTTAATATAAACTGTGTTGCTCACAGTTATCAACTCTATCAATTGTTTGCATTTTACGCTATTTCTTCTACTGCTGCATTGTTCTTTTCTTGTTTTGCCTTTTTCCTTCTCTCTTTCTTGTTTTAAGTTTATTGGGATTGTTTTGTTCACCATTTGTTTGAAGAAATGCCTGAACGATGGTTTTGACCCAGTTCGCTAGACCTTATAATTTCTGCTCATTTTTGAGTTTACCTGCTACCCCTTGTAAATTTTTTGTCCTAAACCCAAGAAAAAGAGTTCATTTTCAGAGAAAATCTGGGGGTTTTGAACTTGTTTTGGGTAAAAAGATGTGTTCTTTGAAGTTTGTTGAGCTAATTAGAAAGGGAAAAGAAGAGCATAGTGTATGTTGTTGTTGCTGTGGAGAAGGGTCGCTAAGTGAAGGTGATATGAAGTTAGAGGCGGAAATTTTAGCCTTTATGGAGAAGTCTCAGAACCCAGATGCATTTCCAACTAGGAAAGATTTGGAAAAAGCAGGAAGAGTTGATTTGATTGAGGCTATTAGGAATAGGGGTGGATGGTATTCGTTTGGTTGGGACTCAGAAGAGGAACCTCCCACTGACCAAGAAAATGTTCCTGAGGCTGAGGAAATGGATTTTGATATTGAGGAGTTACGAAGAAGAGTTGAGAAATATCAAGAAAGTGATTCTGGTTCCGATTTTTCGTCTGGGGATTCTTCTCAGCCGGCTTCCTCATCTGGTAGATCACTGTGAGGTTTCCTCCTTGCAAAATGTGCTTTTGTTTATTGTTCATAATGTTTTGTCTCTTTTGTGTGTTTGTTTATCTTGGTAATTGTTGATAAAGAATAGTGTGTCACTCTAAGGATTTTGCTATTAGTAGAAAAGTTTTTACTTTGAGCGAAATATAGAAGTTATAAGAAGGATTTTTTTTTGTTTCGAAGTGTTTATTGTGATTCGATTTGTTTGTCATTCATTCATCATGGATTGTTTATTGTATCTGGAATCCTTTGTGATAAGAAGGTGCCACCAAAATTTAAAGGCAAGTTCTACAGAATGGTGGTTAAACATACCATGTTGTATGGAGCGGAGTGTTGTCCAATCAAGAACTCCCACGTTCAGAAGATGAAAGTAGAGATGAAGATGCTGAGATGGATGTGTGGGCATACTAGGAGAGACAAGATTAACAATGAAGATATCTGGGACAAGATAGGAATGGCCTCAATAGATGACAAGATGTGGGAATCGAGGCAGAGATAGTTTGGGCATGTGCAGAGGAGATGCACGGATGCCCCCGTGCGGAGGTGTGAGAAGTTGGCTATGGATGGTTTCAAGAGAGGTAGAGATAGGCCGAAGCATCCGTGCGGAGGTGTGAGAGGTTGGCAATGGATGGTTTCAAGAGAGGTAGAGATAGGCCGAAACAGTATTAGGGAGAGGTGATTAGACATGCCATGTAGCTGCTTCAGCTTTCCGTGGACATGACCTTAGATAGGTGGTTATGGAGGACATATATTAGTGTTGGAGGTTGTCCTTTGAGTTTGGTTATTATTTGTGTTTTTCTTACACTTTGATTATCGTTGTATCTTGCTATGACTATTGTTTAGGATGATTTGTCAGGTTGTATGTTGTGTCTTCATTTCTATTATTTCTTTCTCTATACTTTGGACTGTTTTTTTTTCTTGAGCTGAGGGTATATAGTAAACAACCTCTCTACCTATCTCTACCTATAAGGTAGTGGTAAGGTCTGCATACACTTTATCCTAACCCTATTTTTGAGATTACACCAGGTATGTTGTTGTTGTTATGTGAAAATTTGTTAAGTGCTTCCTGAGTAGAGAAATATCAAGAAAGTGATTCTGGTTCTGATTTTCCGTTTGGGGATTCTTCTCAGCCAGCTTCCTCCTCTGGTAGATCACTGTGAGGTTCCTCCTTGCAAAATGTGCTTTTGCTTATTGTTTATCGTGTTTCCTCTCTTTTGTCCATTTTTTATCTTGGTTCTTGTTGATAAAGAATAGTGTTTGTCACTCGAAAGATTTTGCTATTAGTAGATAAACTTCTACTTTGAGCCAAAAATATAAGGATTCTTTGTTTTCTAAGTGTTTATTGTGATCCAATTTATTTGCCATTCATCGTTGATTACATCGGGTTTATGTGAAAATTTGTTAATTGCTGTAGTATCTTACTTTCCTTTGCCTTGTGTTAGAGAAGCTGTGGTTGAGGAAGATAGCGTGGTTGAAGGGATATTGAACCGATTAGAGAAAGAGAGAATCTCATCTCTTGGTATTAATACTAGCAAATATGGATATGGAGCTAATCATTCAAGTAGGGATAACATTGATGACAGAAGCTCTGGAACCAGTACTACAGGTAGAGATCCATACAGGACTGACCTGGGAAAAAATGGAGGCCTCACGACATGTAGCCCCAAGAAAGGCGGTTTAAGTGATTCAGGAGGTCAGCTTAACCACAAATACACGCCAGATATGTGGAGATCATGGAGCACTCAACGTGCATGCCCTGAAGGCACAGATTTTGAAGGTATTCGCTTCCCTGAATCTAATCATGTTCATAGTTTGTAGCCTCAATTTGACCCCTTCCATGCACAGTTGGTGAGGTAGATTTTGATATGAGACCAAATGGAGGTAAAACTGAAACTTCAAGAGATGATGTATTTACCGTCACAGAGAATAGTTCTGAAACTCCGGAAAGATGGATATATAACAACCATAATGATATAAGTACTCGTCTTCAGCATTTAGAGCTTGAGCTATCCTCAACACTTCGCTCCCTGAGATCCAAGAGCCAAGAGTTCAGTTCAATGGAGGTAGAAATCTGCATCTCCTGTTTGTTCAGAATCGCATCTTTCTTTTGCCATGCATCATAATGTTAATTTTCCTACTACGATATGCTTTTATGTTATGTTTTGTTATGTAGCATGGAGATTTGACTAGCTGTATTTGTTGCTGTAATGCGATTCTTCCACCCAAACAATTGATGTCGGTTGCTTCTGTTAAATATGTTTTTAAGTCTGCCCAGTTCTTGTTCTACCTCAAGATATTTTCTTATAGGACCTCTCAGAACACAGGGAATTCACTCCTATCAGGGATTTGAACTCAATAACCTGATAGGCTGATGCTTCTTCCTTGTACTCCCACATCCTCTCCCAAAGAATAGAAAATGATCTAACAGCAAAATTTTCATTTCACCTGCCACCAAGGAGAGAATTGTATTTGAAGTTTTCTGTTGGTTGGTATTTTTGCGGGATGAAGCTCGTCACTGTTTAGAAATGTTCTCTCAGGTTCTTGGAAAATCCCCTAGTGATTTTCAGAAGCTTTCTGATGCACGGGAGTTCCAGGAGAATGATGTCATAAATGCTCAGAAGAGATTGCGGGCCATACGTGCAAAACTTGCAATACTTGAGGGGAAGGTGGCGTTAACATTGACGTCTGTATCATTTCTCATTCCTTTATCATTCATTTTATACTATATACCCACCAATACTGAATCCCCGCACCCTACTCTTTCAGTGATGCAGAGAAATTGCTGGCAAAGAAGCAGAAGAGGATTGATGGTGCTAGGAAAGCTTTACAGTTTCTTCGTACTACTCAGATTGTTTGGCATAACTCTGCCTCAGAGGTTCTTCTAACAGGCTCTTTTGATGGATGGACAACTCAGGTTTGATCTTATTCCCCATATGTGATAAGAAATACTTGGGAGGCAACATTTTGAAATAGGAGGAAATTTTTTGCTGACAAATAGTTAGAAAATACAAATTTGATGCATTTCTCATTGTTGGTGTCAAGACGTTGTTTCTGTATAAACTTAATTTGGAAGTAGTCAAAACCAGAAATTTTACGAAGGGTGTTCAGGGTTTAATATATATGTATAAGAAGTAATAGTCAACTGGCCGTCCTTGAGCCTATGTGGGTTCTCCTAGCTACTACACAATGTTCTGTACAAGAGCCAAGAAGTCGTCTGTTTAACAGTATAATGTTTTTTTCATTAATTTTTCAAACCACTTGTGTCTCCTAATATTGAAAACTCTGCAGTTCTATAAACCCGCTTTCACAATAAAAACAAAATTTTGTGGTAATAGTTTCAATGGGCTTCTTGTCCTTTGTTAATAGAATGATATGTTGTATTGACTTACAGAGGAAGATGGAGAAATTGCGCACTGGTGTTTTTTCTGTTAGCCTAAAGTTGTACCCAGGCAGCTATGAGGTGTGTAATCCCTGTAATGTAAAGTATGAACTTAATATTAAAGGTTATAGTGTATTTCAAACTTTGAAGTCGTTGCCGTCATCTCATTCTTTTGTTGCAGATCAAATTCATTGTTGATGGCATATGGAAGGTTGATCCTTTGAGGCCTGTTGTTCACAACAATGGACATGAAAATAATCTTCTCATTGTCACATAACAGCAAGTCGCAGAAAAGTTACTCTAGGAACTGATAGATTAGTAACTGATCCTATGTGTTGTTGTCTTGTAATTACTCCCAAGCAGCGAATGTCACGAAAGAATCTGATTGACGTGTAATAGTAGGTTCCATCGTTGAATTTTGTAGTTTCCTTTCATTCTTTGACACACACAACTGGTACAGAATCTGATTCTCAGCCATGTAAAGTGAGCATGTGCTCCAAATATCTGAGCTAATTTGGATCAATTATTCTTTCCAAGGCAGTGATATTCTTTTCTGTATCATGTTTTCCTATCTATTTACTGTACACATTTAGCTGGTTTGTTTGAAACGAGTCTATGAAACAGCCCACAGAGGTATAGGTAAGGTATGCGTACAACCTACCTTCCTTAGACCAACCCCACTCGTGGGGTTACACTAGGTATGTTGTTGTATTCAGCTGGTTTGTTGCTGATTTTTAGAGGAGAAATGTTGCATACACAGATTGTACATTGACATTGCTTGCAACAAGGCAATTGATAAAGAAAATGCCTTGTGATTATTTTGATAAGCAACATAGTGAGCAATTACATTTCAAATACTGAACATCGCTATATTAGAAACTGGACTTCAAGGTATACGTCCTGATAACAAATGTAAAACCACTGCCACAATAAACTCTACCAACACATGGTTTCCTGGACTGTTCATTGCATAAACTTACAACACGAGGGCTAGTTTGATCGTTTGTATCTCCTAAACCAAGCTGACCATGTTCACCCCAACCCCATGTCATTACTGATCCGTCATCTGCTGAAAAGTTGAAATAATACAGAAGTGAAGACGAGTGAATATGCCATTAATGGTTTGTAACAATAAACGTTTGCATCAGATCCTCACCTGTTACCACGGCAGAGTGCTCAGCTCCTGCACCAATTTGGACAACCTTTTTACTATAAAAGTCGAGGACTCTTTGCATGACACCTTCATCTTCTGTGCAAATGAGACAAAGTTGTGTTCAGCTTCAAGAGTGCAAAATGTGTGTGATGGAGCCATGGGCAGATACTTGTTACAATATGATTTGAAAGTTCAAATAGAATAAACCATTAAATAGTTAGGCTTAATTGTTATTACCTTACATTTGGTGTGGATAAGAATAAGTGTTAAGATTTAGAGGACCCTGAATTTGCCTTAAAACTATTTACCAGTACTGAAATGAAACAGACCTATTCAAATGAAATAGATATGGAAGATTCATATCGATCTCAACTAGTTTGTGAGTGAGACCTAATTGGCTGACTGATTAAGCCATCAAATAGCAAAAATCATAGATTTTCAATTTGATAACAAGTCTTAGAGACATTTAAGAGGGTGAAAACTGCAAGTTTGTGTCCAATAAATGAGGCTTGACATTATGTTTTGGAGAGTTGACTCCCACTAAGCCAAATTATTGTTGGACTGCTGTTCTTTTGTATGCAACTGAGCTCAGTAGACTCAGCAAACATTAACTCTTTTAATAGACTTTTGGGTCGACAACTGATATTCTTTCCATTTCAGGTTAAGAAGTCTACTGTTTTTCCTCTTCAAATATTAACTACACACAGGTAACCTTAACTCTTCTGTGGGACTTCTGAATGTATCTGATATTCTTTCCATCATATATTTGGAAAAGTACTTTTCCCCTCTTTTAATATCATTGAATTTGATGAAACACAGCAGGCAGTACTATCCGTATTTTGGTGCTTCCTATAAGTTTATTACTAATAGAGGTCATAGTAATCGGCCAAACCAACAATAACAATATACCCAGTGTAGTCCCACAAGTTGGGGTCTGGGGAGGGTAAGATGTACACAGATCTTACCACTACCTTAGTGGGTTAGAGAGGCTGTTCCCGCTAGACCCTTGACACAGTGACGCATTACCAAAGCAGGCTAGAAAGCAAGGTACCGGGCGAAACAGGGATTTGCAAATGGATGGTCAGTATGACAACTCGTGACCACATATAAACACATGATTTTATGAGAAGTTTAGTATAAAGTATTTGCAGCATCATTTTCACCTTTCAACTTAATTAAGAGAGGTAGATCTACTTCTTTCATACAAGGATTCAATCAAGTTAAGAGTAAAGACCATCCACTGTGAAAATCCAATCTAAAGAAGCAGGAGAAAGAGACGACAGATCCAAAAAATTTTACAAAAGTTTACACAGAAAGGTAATTGAAGATCATTACCAGATATATACTTCATCCCGTTTGCTTTTTGAGCACCAGTAGGAACATTATAATTGTACTTGCCAAGCATGTATACTTCCCCATCACCTATTAAAATGGTAAAGAGGACGTATTTATATTTCTATATACCTTGTAATATTCCCTTCATGTATCTTCAAAGCAATAATTGAGATCTAAAGCCCAGAATACCTGTCAATACAAGAGCGTGATTCCATCCTAATGCGACCTGGCTGAATAATAAGTCTGCAGTAACACGGCGGGGAGTATACACATCGGGGGCTCCATGAAATGCTCTTCCCCATATATATAAATGCCCATTCACTTAAAAAAAAAAAGATAAAAAATCTTAGCAATATATAACAAGTAAAAGTATCACCAACTTGATAAGATTATCATTCATTAACGGGATGAAGCTACAACCATCAAGTAGCCAATGCTGAGACCAGATAAAGGTTGGGCCAGTATCATTTGTATTGGATTACATAAGAGCACTTAGAAACTTACTGGCTATTGCTGTGCTGTGATCTCCATTTGCAGTGACACTCCTGATTTTGACATTTTCAAAACCCAAAGTAACTTGAGGAGTGCTAACTGTCTTCTGTTTGTCATCAGATATACCAAGTTGACCACGTTTTCCGGAACCAAATCCGTAGATAAGATCCTCTGTATCTCCTAAGAAGTTGATTGTAGTGAAAAATCAGCTTCAACAAATTCAATGTACATGCTTATGTTGAGACAAGTGTATGAACAAGCATTGTGGTAAAATTACTTGCTTCCAAATCGATGAGTACAATTTTAAGAAAAACTCTAATCAACCTGTTTTTTCTATCCTAACAAGGTGATAGCCTGATATGAAACCAGATATATAGAAATTATTAAGTATTGTACTATAACGAGCAATCTGTTCTTGAATTGTGTCGTTAACTATGACACACATAATTCATTTATATTATTCTTACTGGCTTATGATATTTGTGATATATCTCATAAAACCAGCTTAATGATATGATGGTGCAGACAGATGTTAAGGTTAGTACAGAACTAGCTAAAGAACTCCGTTTTCCACAACTGTACGAGAGAATGCAGAATTTCGCACTGAATTAATTTATACTAGTTTTGTTGTCACAACGAGAATAAAGAAACTATTGGCATACTCAACTTGATTACTTCACCATGCAGTAATCTCTGGAGTTCTTATGTTAAAAGACCTGATTGCTGTGACTAGTCACAACTCACAACAATTTGATTTCATTTCAAGCTCATCACTCATGGCAATAACCCATCTAATTATAGCTGTATAGTGCTAGCGAGAGTTTTAAGAGAAGCTTCAAAGCACTATCACACTATTATGGAAAATGACAAAACTATGGCCAATTATACAAATGAGAACAGAGATGCAGCACACAGCGTTCTCAGAAAGCAGCAACAGTGTTACAATGTTAATATAACCAGCTAGACAAAAAGTGCAATATTCAGCCTGCTTTACCTTTTAGTAAGACAAGTGAATGACGCATACCACAAGCAATTTGCTCGACATGCCTAGCCTTGAAGTGCAACACTTGTACAGGAGAACATCTTGAGATATAATCCCCATGCCCAAGCTGACCAAATGAACCATCTCCACAAGTGAATACGTAACCAGTATCTGGTAATTGTAAAACATTTACACTCTTAAGGCAAATTAAAACAGGTATTCAACTAAACAAGATTCCTCCAGTTATATACCACAATTATTCAGAGTCAAAATTGCAGCAAGAGAACATATAACATTCAGGAATATACTAAACCAAAATGTAGTTTCAAAAGTTCATATCATCTTTTTTTCCCCCTATTAATGGTCACAAAATATTTCATATCATCTGTTTCCCAAAAGCTTTCAGTTATCATCAGGAAAAGACCTTTACGAGTAACCTAGTGCACAAAGATGGCTTCTAACAAGGATATACAGATTTCTGCTGTAGTATCTGCACATTTCAATGTACCC
The DNA here is from genome assembly GCF_900185275.1 of Solanum verrucosum. Taxonomy (NCBI): domain Eukaryota; kingdom Viridiplantae; phylum Streptophyta; class Magnoliopsida; order Solanales; family Solanaceae; genus Solanum; species Solanum verrucosum. The sequence goes on from NW_026020217.1 coordinate 952,759, forward strand.
TAAGCGTCAAGGAGTTAACTTTAACTTGGGAAGCCCAAAAACAACAACATACCCAATGTAATCCCACAAGTGGGTTTGGGAAGGTAGAGAAACAGTTTCGAAAGACCCTCGGCTCAAGTGCAACAAATCAAAGTAGTTTTGAAAAAGGAATTATGGCAGTGAAGAAAACATGTCAATTAATACAAAACATAATTGAAATGTCAGTGCACGAACTTTCAATTACAATATAATTAATAATATCCAAATAAGACCAACTGAGTAATAAAGTATTTCGGAACCAAACAACTGATAGTATGAAAAATAACAATCCAATGTCATATTAGATTCATAGCTGAAGCAGAAAGAATGAAACCTGAAACAAATCCTGAGTGATTCCATCCAGCAGAAGCATGTGTAATGAAGGCGCCTTCCAAAGACTCTACTGACTTTGGATGTAAACAGTTAACCATCTCCCCATGGCCTAACTGACCAGAATTACCCCTCCCCCATGTTAGCACTCTTCCACCTGCAAAACCCCAACAAACATGTTTTTACTTTGAACTTCATCAAAAAACATGTTTTTACTTTGAAAAGTAAAAATCTTTCTATTGAATCTCACACCAATGATGATATCTTTACCCAACAAGCTTGTTCGTTTTCTGTTTCCCTTTCTGTGAAAGTTCATCTAACCACCATCAAGTATTTTCCTTTTTATTAAAAAAAATCTAAGTCGCAATCTTTCCATTGAAGCTCACACCAAGATAGTACCATCTTTACATCAGAACCCCATCAAGATCTCTTCTTATCTTTTTCTGATATAATATTTCAATTGAAGCTCAACTCCAAATACTATGTCATCCTTTACTTCCTTGTTTAAAAAAATCTATATTTTTCCAATGAATTTGAATCTCACACCAAAAAGGTGTCATCTTAACTGCATGACACTATCAAATTTTTCATTTTTCCTTCTTAAAAAAGTCAATAGCTTTTCATTGAAATATCACATGAAAAAGGTGTCAATTTTACTGCAAAACCTTAAACCCTGCTAAATCTTAGTAGCTCAATTAGTTGGATACATGAACTTTCACCTTGTTGGTAAGGGTTCGATTCTCTATCTTGTAATTCTTTCCCCATTTTCCCTTCTTCTAACCCCACCCTCCAAAATAAAACTTAAACCCCATCAAGTAGAAAATACACATATTGAATCTCTCCCGAAAAAAAAGTGTCAACTTTACTGCAAAACCTTAAACCCTGCTAAATCTTAGTAGCTTAATTAGTTGGATACATGAACTTTCACATTGTTGGTAAGGGTTTGATTCTCTATCTTGTAATTCTTTCCCCATTTTCCTTTCTCCTAACTCCACCCTCCAAAATAAAACTTAAAACCCCATCAAGTAGAAAATACACAGATTGAATCTCACACGAAAAAGGTGTCAACTTTACTGCAAAACCTTAAAACACGAGAAATCTTAATAGCTTAGTTAGTTGTCTACGTGAACTTTCACCTTGTTGACAAGGGTTCGATTCTCCATCTAGTAATTCTTTCCCTTTCTCCTAATCCCACCCAAAAAAAGAAAACTTAAACCCCATCAAGTAAAAAACACATAAATACACAGATTTGAATCTCACACGAAAAAGGTGTCATCTTTACTGAAAAACCATAAACCCCATCAAGAATATAAGTTTTGAGAGTAGATTAACAGAGCATACCAGGGGTAAGGGCAATGACATGAGCTCCACCACAAGAGAGATGAGAAATAGGACCAAAAGAGGAAAGAGAATGGATGAGTTGAGGTTTGTGTTCATCTTGGAGTTTTCCTGTTCCTAATTGTCCCTCTGTTCCTGCTCCCCAGCTCCATATTTCTTCTTCTTCTTCTTCTCTGCTTTTAATTCTTTCGGTTTCTTCCATCACTTTGGACATATCATCAATCGTGTACTTTTATCTACTTTGATTTTGCAGTAAATGAGATGATTATGATAATCTTAAAAGATAGATAATTATTTGTAAATCTATACTATTTAATTTAAATTATCAAATAGAGTTTCTTTCTACATAAAAACTAATTATTAATTTTAACTTTAAATTATTGACACACTTAAAAATACCTCAATACTTAAATAACTAAACTTAATTTATCCACAATCGGTCACACACATCAAATAGTTTCTGAAAAGTGTTAAAACCTCCTAAACTTGGTGAAAATTTAGAGGTATATATCACTCATATTGCTAGATCGGACTATTTCAAAACTGTCAATAGTTCGAAGATGAAACTAATAATTCCTGTCGAATTTAGAATATATATATTAGAAGTGTACTATTTGATTGTACAAGTACAATGATAAGGTTGTATTAAATTAAAAAATAAAAGTTAATTATCTAAAATTTAAAAGTTTAATCCTATAAAAAAAATCAATTTATATTTTTCAAATTAATATATTTTAATTAAATTAATGGTAAAAACTAAAGTACAAAAAATTTATATGAACATAAAATGCATGTTTGACAAAAATAAATTTATTAAATTTAGATTTAAAAAAAAAAAATACTAAAACAAATGAAAAAACAAAATATAACAGAAATTCAAAGCAAAAAATTCACTTTCCAAACAGGTCCTAAATGTGGTGTTTGAGGAGTTCTCTAAGCAAAGCAAAGGGAATTACCAGTGATCGACGGCAACGATGATGGTGGATCTGAGTTCCTTCTCCGACGAGAAATTTGATCCCAAAAAATGGATAAACTCAGCGTGTCAGTCACGACATCCACAGGATCCACTGGACAAACACTTGATGGATCTGGAAATGAAGCTTCAGATGGTGTCCGAAGAGATCGCCGCTTCCCTGGAGGAGCAAAGCGCCGCCGCACTCCTCCGTGTCCCCCGCGCCAATCGAGATGTCATCCGCCTTCGTGACGATGCTCTCTCCCTTCGCTCCTCTCTCTCTGCCATCCTCCTAAAACTTAAAAAAGTTCTCTCTCTTTTCCCTACATTTACATTTTCTGTTATTGCATCATTTGCTTCACAGAAATTAAAGCAATGACACATTTCCTATCTCACAACTTTGATTCCATTGCAGGCTGAGGGATCGTCTGCTGAATCTGTAGCTACACTAGCAAAAGTTGATACTGTCAAGCGGAGAATGGAAGCTGCATATGAGACATTGCAGGTAATACTTTTGTTGAAGTAATGTTCAACCTAAATCATAACTCTACCTACATTAGCAATTATTGCAGTTTCATGCTAATTTTCTGATTTTATGACCTCGAAATACTTGAATTTTATTGTTCAAAGGATGCTGCTGGTTTAACTCAATTAAGTTCAACAGTGGAGGAAGTATTTGCTAGTGGTGACCTTCTACGAGCTGCAGAAACTCTGGCTAATATGAGGCACTGCTTGTCTGCCGTTGGAGAGGTGAGTTTCGACTCACTTGTTTTTACATAGCATGCCAATGTGTGTGGCATGTGCAGTGAAATTGTTCTTGCTTTATTAAGTCTCCTGCAATTTTCAGGTTGCTGAATTTGCCAATATTAGGAGGCAACTTGAAGTTTTAGAAGATAGACTAGACTCAGTGGTTCAACCTCGATTAACAGATGCTCTAAGCAATCGAAAGGTGACTTTAGCTCTCTTTCTCCTTTGTAATCCTTTTCTAAAGGTTATATTTTATGTTTACAAATGAATGCATTCTTCCACCATGAACCAGTAAGGAAAAAGTAAAAGACCCTTGTTGCTATTTCGTAGGTTGATGTTGCCCAAGAAATGCGTGCAATTCTACTGAGAATTGGGAGATTCAAGTCGTTAGAGCTGCACTACACCATGGTCCACCTCAAACCAATAAAGCGGCTTTGGGAAGATTTTGACTTGAGGCAGCAAGCTAATAAAGTTGCAAATGAGAAAAGTGAAATGGATAGACTATCAAATTCTCAGGATTTTCAACCGTCCATGATATCATTCTCAAGTTGGCTGACTAGTTTCTACGATGAATTGTTGCTTTATCTTGAACAGGAGTGGAAGTGGTACGAATCGCTTTTCTGCAACTTTTTCTTAGATATTTCTACTTAGTTTTGCACCTATGGCTTTGGTTCAGTGGGAAGGACACAATGTGAGACGTGTGAATGGGGTGCACGTCACGAGTTAGAATCCTGCCACTGACTAGTTGCCTGGAATTTAAGTGAAAGCAGGGTAGAGGGAAAGCTATATTCTCCAGAGTTTTGAACTGTGGACCAACTAATGTTGGGCCAGCTAACTCACTTGGTATTTTTTTTATGAAAAAAGAAAGAAAAAATCTACTTTGTTTTCCTCCTAGAGATTGGAAGTCATATGCTCTCTTGCTTTCAGATTTTTTAATTTTGTCTTAATTGAGTTTACTGATTAAGCATGCTTATATTCTAGACTGACATCTAGATATCGGTTCTTATTCGAGTACAACTTAGGAATAAAAAAGATTACTATCAGAAGAATGAAATGGATAAACGTCCCAAAAGGAGTTATTGGGTGGGTTTAGGCATTAGAGTAAGAACCTGGAGGTCCTAGGGTTTAAACAATGTCTTTAAAGGCTTCCTTGAGGCACCAGGCGCACCTAAGTACTGAAACTTAGGTGCTCCTGGTGCCTCAAGGAAGCCTTTAAAGACATTGTTTAAACCCTGGGACCTTAGGTCAAAAAAGCACTGAAACTTAGGTGCATTGCAGGTTGGGAGCTTCATTTCAGTTAAGTGGTACTTCATTGCAGTCATGAAAGTGCTTAGGTGTGCTTCTCATTGCTCATGGTATCTTGAAGTGGCAGGCACTATATGTGAAATCGTAATAAATAAATCATTATCGATGTATATGTTATTGACTAGGAATAGGAAATTAATGGTTTTTGTGTAAGAGATTAGTTACCAAATTTGGATAAGAAACATAATAAGACATCTTTGTATCTGAATCAGAAATTTGAAACAATTTTACCACTTATTTGACATTACTTTTACTTCATGACTCCAAAATATGTGTTCAAGCCTTAGTGATTTTTACTTCATATATTTCAGTAGTTGCTTCATATTTATTCATATATTGCTGTCTGTATTCATAGTATATTTTGATAAATCAAAATAATGTTTTGGTACACCAAGAAATAACTATGACTAGCTTCACGCCCAAAAATAGAATCAACTATTAATGCAACATGCAACACTGTTTGACCGTGTGCAGATTTAAAGAAACAAAGAAAGACTTTTGAAATTTATGGTCTAAAAGAACTCCTTAGACATTTGTGTGGCTATAAATAATCTCATTAAGGTTAAATGAGAATTTTAAGTCAAATTATATCTATAATATTATGACATTCTTTTTGGGATGAACTAAAAAGAAAACTATGCCACATGTATTGGGACAAGGAACTATTTGTTTTCTCACTCCTAAAATTGAAAAGAAACAAGTGAAGTGCTTGACAATATGCATGGAATTCTCAATTCTATTAGAAGGTTCTCTGCTTAGATTTTTTTCCTTCGTAGTATCCAAAAAGAAATAAGGAGGCAATCGTGTAAACCATAGGTCTTGGTTTCGAGCCCTGGAAATAAAGTTGTCATTGCTAGGGAGCGGTTACCCCCATAGTGGGACTTTATGGTGCAAGTCTGGATCAGCTGGGCACCAAAACAGAAAGCCGGACATTGGGTGGGAAACCAAAAGCAAAATGTTACTGGTGAAGCAACCAGGCTGGTGTTTCAACTGCACTCTTACACCTTTCCAACTGATTACATGCTGGAAAACAGTTCATGAAGAAGTTAAAATACAAAAGATATTATGTTTGCCACATTCTAGTAAGGTAAAAAAGAGAAGAGGAGGAGAGGGATTCTTCTAACTTTGCTTGTCTCGATTTATGAGGAAAATGCCTTTGATACAATACCAACCTACCTCTTGCTTTATAACCAAAACACGCCCTTTACCACCCAACCCCCTCCCCCCCTCAAAAAAAAAGGTCAAGAAAATAAAAAATGAGGAGACAACCTGATATCTCCATTTAATGATCCTCTAGTGAACAATAGATTTTTTGTTGCAGGTGTATGTTTGCCTTTCCAGAAGAATACAGAACTCTTGTACCAAACCTACTAATTGAAGCAATGTCAACTATTGGTGTGAGCTTTGCATCACTGATCAACCTTGCCATTGGGGATGCCGTGCCTGAGACAAAAGCCTTGGCCAAAGGTGAGGTTTTATTATTCTTTAGGAGTTTTTGAGAACCATGATCTGAATAACTTCTTGTTCTCTTGCACAGTTGCATGTAGTTTCATCTAAGCATAAGTTTATCATGTTTTCTGATCTTTCTGTTATGATGCTGCCTTCTCTGTTTCATCAAACATTCTGAAGAATCGGTGTCCAACTAGTTCACAAGCATATAAATGGCTTAAAGTAGTTATATACATGGAGTGTTGAAATTGACGTTTTGAGTGTGCAAATCAACCATTTGGATGTCAGTATCACCAATTTATGCATGGAAAGATTCAGCTCTAATTTCCCTATTTTGTTGTTTTTGGATGTCACTATCACTATACTTGGATAACAAAGTTCTTGGATGTTTTCCATCCATTCTGCCTCAGATTTTGCATTGACTTTCAGGTATAATTGACATTTCAAATGGAGATTTGCCAAAAGGTGCCAAGATTCAGACTAAACATTTGGAAGCCCTTATTGAACTTCATAATACAACAGGGAGCTTTGCTAGGAACATTCAACACCTGTTTTCAGATGCTGATCCTCAAGTTTTTTTGGATGCTCTGAAGGCAGTGTACCTTCCTTATGAATCTTTCAAAAGGCGGTAAGCATACAAAAAGCAAATATTCTTGTTTATCCCTTTTGACTTCTCAAATTCACATTTTTTCCCGGCTGCATATGGCATCCCCTTGTCCAGATACCAATTTTTTTCTATTCATTTTTCTTGGTGCTTTCTCTTGAGGAGCAGTACACTTGCTCTCACGCGAAGGTCTTTTATTTGATTGAACGCATTTATGTGGTGTGATTGAGTTGAGTACCATCATTATGTAAGTAGTATATATAGCCTTAGTCCTTTCAAGTCTTGTATTATTGAGTTGAGTACCATCTTCACGTAAGTTGTATACATAGCCGTAGTCCTTTCAAGTTTTGGATTATTGAGTTGGAGAAGTTCGTTCTCTTCTAGGTGACTGAGTTGCAAAAATTTAGTGCTTTTGATGAGGGTAGCAATATGGGTCTGTTGATTCTTCTTTCATTTCTTTTCTGCAAGCGTTTTTAGAAATAATGACTACTCAGTATCTTGTGATATGCGATATTACATCACTCTGTTTTCTCTCTCACATCCTTGACCTTTAGCTAGATGAAGCATAGCTGGAGCTGGTTGTAATAGATAAGTATCAACTTGTAGGTCAATAACTTGAAGTTTCCTGCTTAAATATCATCATCCTGGTACGATCAGACGTGTTGACTATTTACATGTAAAGATAATGTGTTGGGTGGTTTTGTTAGACCCTTGAGCATGTTTTTCAAGCACTTCATCTGGTGTCATTGGAGGATCTGGAGCGTAATTGCAAGGTTATCTGCTTTTCAGTATCAAGCATGTGTATCCTAAATGCTTCTAAATTTGTGATCTAGATATGGACAGATGGAGCGTGCAGTTCTCTCTAGTGAGATTGCAGGACTCGATCTCAGAGGAGCTGCTGTTACTCTTGTGGGAGTCCAGGGAGTTGAACTTAGTGAAACTGTACGAAGGATGGAAGAGTCAATTCCACAAGTCATTTTGCTTCTTGAAGCAGCAGTTGAAAGATGCATCAACTTTACTGGTGGTTCTGAGGTGGATGAGTTAATTCTCGTGCTGGATGATGTCATGCTACAGTATATTTCCACTTTGCAGGAGAACGTAAAATCATTGAGAGCTGTTTGTGGACTGGAAGTGGACGCTATTAGTACAAAGAAAGATACAGGAGCAGAAAGAAGGGAAGCAGCTTCAAATGCACGTAAAGTTGACTTCACATCAAGTGACGAGGAGTGGTCATTTGTTCAAGGTGCACTGCAGATCCTCACAGTTGCTGATTGTTTAACCAGCAGATCTTCAGTCTTTGAAGCTTCCCTCAAGGCTACTCTTGCTAGGTTGAGTACAAACCTCTCTCTCTCAGTTTTTGGGTCAAGTATTGATCAAAACAAGCCAGATGTAGTCAATGATGATGGAAATGGGCAATTATCTGTGGCTCGAAAGGCTGCCTTGGATGTGGCAGCTGTGAGACTGGTCGATATTCCTGAAAAGGCTCGGAAGCTTCTTAATTTATTGGAGCAGGTCAGTGGTTCCCACAATAGTTATACATATCTGGAAGTTTGTCTTTCTTTTGAGTTCCTTAGCAATTATATTCCTTCAATGCATCCTTGCCAAATCTTCTACAATGGCAATTTGATCTCACATTGACAACTTCTTTGTTGTGCCTTTTGCAGTCTAAAGATCCCAGGTTCCACGCACTTCCAGTAGCATCACAACGAGTTACAGCTTTCACAGACGCAGTCAATGAGCTTGTTTATGATGTTCTCATTTCAAAAATACGGCAGCACTTCAATGATTTGTCACGGCTGCCCATATGGTCATCTATTGAAGAACATAGTCTAAGGCCCCTCCCAACCTTCAGTGCATACCCCCAATCTTATGTGACTGGCGTTGGTGAATATCTCCTTACTTTACCCCAACAGCTAGAGCCTCTTGTAGAGAATATCTCCAACAGCGATCCCAATGCTGATGAGGCTCAGTACTTTGCAACTGAATGGATGTTCAAGGTATATATGTATTAGTTAAATATTTTATGATCAAGTGTTGAGCATTTACCTACAAATATCTGTGCTATCAACTGAATACTCAATAAAAAATCGAAAATATGAGGAGGCAACATGTAGAAGCGGAGTTTGATTAGGATCTACTTGTGTCTCCAAGTGTATTTCTTCTCACAATTATTTCCTTTGCCTTTGTTTTTGAAAAGGTTGCTGAAGGTGCCACGGCACTTTACATGGAACAGCTTCGAGGGATCCAGTATATAACAGATCGTGGAGCACAACAACTTTCTGTTGATATTGAGTATCTAAGCAATGTACTTTCAGCTCTATCAATGCCAATTCCTACATGTCTTGCTACATTCCAGACATGTTTTTCAACACCTAAAGATCAGCTCAAGGATCTTATAAAATCAGATTCAGGGAATCAGCTTGATCTTCCTACTGCTAACCTCGTCTGCAAGATGCGACGTATCAGTTTAGAATAATGACTACTTCTTAGTCATGCTGTGTTATTACAAGAAGGCATCTCACTTGTGCTGCAGCAATGGTACAACACTATACCCATTTGTTGTAGAGAGTTTAGTTTTCTCCTTTCTCCATAGATAACAATTGTGTTTACTTTCTGGACCTTGACACATTTTTGTACAAGTGCGTTCTCAAGTTATATGTGAAAGATAAACAGATAGATACTTGGATAGCTATGATTTTTGTCAGTAATTCTGAAAGAAAGATCCAAATTTCAATCAAAGGGTAATTTAATTCAAAAAGAAGATAAATACTCGTAGGGAAACAAAAGTAGGGAAAGAAAGAAAAGCTCATTATGTATTTATGGACAAGATAATATATTGTTATGATTATGGGTATTGCTAATTTGTTTATGAAATATTAATTATCTAAATTATGATTAGAATATTGATTAATCAATTGAACTTAAGTCATTAATTTCCTCATATTAATCCAAGAAAGAATTTGGGGAAAATAAAAAGAAGAGAAATGAAGAGAAGCAGGATCGTTTATATAGTTTGTGGGGGAGTATCTAAGCAATGTACTTGCATGCAATGGCGGATTTAGGGGTTGTCACTTGACAAGGTGTTCACTTGAACTTGTTCTACATATAAAGTATTTTTTTTATAGTTTATATATAGATTTTGAATCTCTTAATTTCAAGCGTAGATGTTGATTCAGTGGGTTAGGGAGTTCAAACTTCACCTTGAAGTTTCAAGTTCAAATTAGAAATAAGTATCAAAAACACACCTAAACTATCCTTTTTTTTAGTTTCATACCTAAACTATTGAGAGTGTGAGTTTCATACCTAAACTATCACTTTTTAGTTTGAGAAACACACCTCTCTTTAATTTTAAAAAATTGTCACATCACACTTCACATGGACAAAACATTCAACCTTGATGAGAGTGGTATAACACTCTCAATAGTTTAGGTATGAAACTCAAAAAAATAGTATAGTTTAGGTGTGTTTTGAAACTTATCTCTTCAAATTATATGCACTATATTTTTATTTTTCGAATCCTTTTAATGAAAATTCTAGATCTACCACTGACGGCATTCCATTAATTATATATCAACGTTGCAACAAAAATACTTGTATGTATGGCTCCTCTGGAAAATGGCAAAATTAGCCCTCAAGTACATATATTATATCCCAAAACAGATAAAAGAATTTCAAATTCAACTATGAATCTTTAAGAGGTATCTACATTTCCTGAACTTCTTGTTCAATGACAAAAATGGAATATCTAGGCTCCTCTTGACTTCTAAACAAGATGATTACATTCATTAAAAAACAAAGATTGGTCTAAAGCCTGGAACATATTGGTTGGTCATTCACTTGGAGACTTGGGATCTCTTCACGAAAAGGGAAGGTTGATTAAAGAGTTCTGATCTGAGTAGGCTCATAATACGGACTATCCTAACCCTGAGAACTGACCTGACCATCCTCGTTTGCAGTCGGTATCCCATAATCAGGAAAAAGCAGCTCTCCTGAAAGTACATGATCAATTTCAGATCATCAGATTCCACTTGGCGGTTGTAGGCTTCTATGGTAAGATAATTCCCAAATAGGAGTACCATAGGCTTGAAAGTGAAGTACTTATGTTGAATCCTAGCAACAATACTGTTAATCCTTAGGTATTATTTACAATAAGCTGAAGAAGATTGCACCGCATAGCAGGCCGTGTGAATCTCTAAAAAGACTAGCAATCAACACAGCTCTGTCAATAGAAGTACATCTTGCCCATGAGTTCCATTAGCTGTACAATCCACCTAACCTTACATTCTTTCTTTTTCCTTTTTTTGATGACCATGTTGTCTATGTCAGTTATACATACCTCAACTATTCCACAGAATACCAGCTACCTCCCACTAGCACTGATATCAGCAGCCCAAATAAGGCAGTTTTACCCACTTCAAACCAGCTGATTGGTGATCTACATTTTCTACCATATAAAGCTTCATAAGGTGCCATTTTAATGCTTGAATACTCAAACAGATGGAAATAAATCATCTAGTTTACTCTAGCAAAATTTATAGAGCAACTACTCCATTATCCTCTCAGTCTTAGTACAACAAGGTGAAATAACATCAACATGTATTGTCATCTCATATTCTCATAAGTCGTATGTCTTACAGGTTAAGTATGATTTGATATTAGCTCAAAAATAATTTCTTTACCTTGAAGCCCTTTGATACTAGCTCAAAAATAACTTCTTTGCCTTGAAGCCCTTCTTACCCCTGATTCTCTAGTTCATTCCCAGAGAAAGCCTTATGATGATCATACCTGTTGAGCAAAGGGTGAACAGTGGTACCTTCTAATTGATGTTAATGCAAATCATTCTATATAAAATTCTGCAAAAGATAAATAGCAAATCTGTAGCAGAATAGAGACAGTAAGTTTAAGATATTCCTCTTGTCAAGTTATCTTGCAATGAACCTTCCCAGCTAAATTGGTACTGTTACGGCAGGATTCTAGGGAAGAAAACGTTGAAAGAATATAAATCATTTATGCTTGAAACAAAATGACATTTCTTCCTATGGGGAAGAGAGATTACCAAATCAGCGACGAAGCAAGAAGCTGGGTGGGGGAGGCCCATACCAAACTACAAGAAACCTGTAATCAAGCATCATCTTCATTTACATCATATGATACATTGATACTGTTCAGAAAATGAGTGTAAGAAAATTTGAGATAGCTCCCGTCACTAGGATTCAAGATGGACATCTTATCATTCCTTAGATGCACAATTTCAAGAACAAAATTAAATGCTCCAACTCTTGTAACCACTCAATATCAATGTAGTGCATTATTATTAGTAAAAACTGTTCAACATCGAGACAATAACATCATCCACAAACATCTGATCAACATTTACAGACATCATGCACAACTCTCATAACCCATATAACAACTTTTTGTGTCATAGTTACATGTCTCCAAAATAGTCAACAAGAAGGTTTCAAATGTGCCATCAGTACTTACCAGAAAAGATAATTAACACAGGGTGAATTAGCTCTACAAGATTATGTGGCATGGGGCTGCCTTCTATATATTACACAAGCTAAAAGCCATGACAGAAAAAGCAGATTCTTCTACATCCCCTTTACGTAGGAGAATCCTAAAAATGTAATGTGAAAACTCATCAACGCTGCAAACTTCTTCCAAGTGGTATGCTGCAAGTACAAGTATTGAGGAACCCAAGTGTAGTAACATCTATCTTTTCAACAAAATCCAAATCAAGGACCAGCATCTTATTTGCTAAGACAGAAGCCTACATGAATTACATACTCAAATGGAAAAAAAAATCTTACGTACATGATCATTTTTTAGTGCTAGTATTACACACAGAAGAAAAACAAACAAGATAGGAAACTTATTTGAAAGAACAGCTAGAACTGAAAATCACCCAACCAATCTGCAATAAAAACTCAACATTTGCCTAAAGCCATATAGCTAATGTTACAAGTGAGGCAATCCCTCAAACAACGACCTTAAGTTACAAAATATCATCATAGGCAACAATTTCCCTACCCTTGTAAGGCTCAACCAGCCTTGTACTAACATGTGCACGAACATTACCGCCAGCATTATCATTATCCTCATCTCGGGGGTTCACAATTGCTGATCCCAGTCGATTACTTCTTCCGTGCCTACTTAGTGGCACTTCTGCTTTAACTAGCTTCGATGCAACCGTTGATGTGGATAGTTCATCCTTTCGCATCACACCTTCTTTCCACTGTGATGCATGGTCAGTTGCCCATATTACCTGAACCTGTCATCCCCAACAAAAGTAATGCCGCAATACATCAGCTCTCAATTTTACTTTAAAAAACCATACACAAATTATACATCTTGGATGGTAATTAACATGCTACAACGTGTTACTCTACCTTGATTGTCCAAAAATTATGTACATTGTCTGTGTATACATGCTACAACCTGTTATACTACACTGATTGTACAAAAACTATTTACATTGTCCATATATGTAATTTAAATCAATTGTACCAGCTAAAGTAACACCCACATACCAAAATTCTTGGCCGAGCTAAGACCAAGAATATAGCTAGCGTTTGGCCATAGATTTTGGGACTATCTGTTTGATCATGAAATTTGAATCTGACCTTCAACTATTTTCAGGTTCCCAAATTTTTGAGACTTCCACTCACAGAACTTCAATTTTTTTCCAAGAAAAATCATGTCCAAACACAACATCAAATTCCAAAAATCACAACTTTTTTTTGTGACCGTGATGTCCAGGCCAGCTGCTCGACATTTCATATGAGATATCTGCGAACTCCCACTAGCAACTTTCACACGGGATACCTGCCACCTCCCACTAGCAACTTTCACACAGGTTACCTGCCACCTCTCGCTAGCAACTTTCCCACAGGAGACCTGCCACCTCCTACTACCAGGTAACTCTGTCCACCAAAGCTACGACAGATGGAAACAATCCCCTAGTGTTTTTTTGTCTCAACTGAGATCTCACGGCTCTCAACTACTTTAATGACCACTAGGAACACCCTTGGGTGCCAAAAATCACAAGTTCAAAAACTCAATTTTGCAAACATCTAACAGACCCACAAATTCAAAAGGTACACAAAAAGTAGCAATCTTGACACAAATTTCTACAATTAGAAGATATTAGAAAAATAGAGAAGAAAGGGACATACAGGCTTGGAGTGGAGAGTTATGGGGAAAGATGAATCTTCGGCAGCTTCAACAGCAGATTGAGCAGAATCAGTGGAACGGAAAGTGATATGAGCGAGACCATTAGGGTCCATACGAGTTCGAGAGATGGATCCATAAATCTCAAAACGAGATTTAATGTCGAGCACAGAGCATTCAGAAGGAACCCCAATAACCACCACAGTAACCGGCTGTTGCTTGGTGGACGATGAGTTGTCTTCCGGCACCGGCAATGGATCGTCGGTGATTGGTGTTGGACGGCGGCGCTTGGGGAAGGAGTACGGGACGTGGCGATTGAAGTGGGTTCTGTCTCTCTTGCGGCCCATGATTTTGGGTTCTACTTGGCTTGGGAAAAGTTGGACAAGAGATTTGGACTATTTATTCTTTTCTTTTTTTTTTCACTTTTCCCGTTGGTAAATCACATAAAAGATAAAGGCTTAAGTCATCTGTAGCCACTTAAAGTTGTCCGCATATTTCACTTGAACAGAGACTTATATCTATTGGACACCTCTACTAGTTTAAATTGATACCGCTTGAACACTTTTTGCCTACATGACACTTTTAAGTGTGATTCACCATTGTTGAATGCGTGAAAACAGATAATTAGACAATTTCTAATTTTTTTTTTAAAAGTCTCTTTCTTCTTCCTTGGGTTGGTTATCATTACTTTCTCCAGCAGCCGTCATCGCCGCCATCATACACCTTTTTTCTTTCATTTTTTTCTCTAGCCACTTCACTTTCTTTACCATTGCGATCATTTTATTTTTTCAGATTTTTCATTATCGCCGCCTGCACATTCGTCTGTTCCTCCTCATTTAAGCAGCTACTATTATCTATGCCATTAATGTCGCTGCTTAGTCGTTGTTTTCTCTTCAGATCTAGAATAGCGTGGTCGTGTTTTCTTCTTCATATTTAGGATGACTTGGTCGTAATTTTTATTCTTTAAATCTAGGACTGAATTAATCTACAGAACATTATTTTACTCTCAAAAATTTATTTCTTTTTTTAAAATAATATTTTTGAATCTAAAACTTCCATGTTGATTTAAGTTAAAGAACAAGGAAAAAAGAAGAAGAGAAAAATGTTGTCGGTGGTAGTCGACGATTCGATGGGTAGCAGGGAAAGAATTTAAGTGGCTGAAATGTATAACAATGTTTATTTTTGAATCACAATAAGCAACATTGTTCAATCCAAAGAAGAAGAAGAAAATTAGAGAGCAAGAAATGATAGGGTGGATGGTTCCGATGAGCAGCAGCAGGGGAAGAGTGTTTGGTGGGTCGGTGGGTGAGTTGTATAAGGGTTCACATAATAATTATTTTTTAATTTTAAAATATCTTTTTTCTTTTCCTTATTTTTTTAATAATATTTTTGACCCACATGACATATGTCATAATTTAATTTGTTATTGTGCCATGTTATCGAGAGTGTATCTCACTCACTTAATATTTGGGGCTGATTATTAAAAAAATATCAAATAGGTATCAATCTGAAGTATTAGAGGTGTTCAATAGGTACAAGTCTCAATTGAGGTGTTCAAGTAAAAAATATGCGGACAACTTTAAGTGGCTGCAAATGACTTAAGCCAAAGATAAAAGATGTAAATTGTATTAAGCAAGCTTATCGGGTTCTTTTGAAATAAATTAAAAAGAAAATTATGTTAGAGACCTAAAGAATAATTAAATACTGTAATTAATTATTTTCATTTTGTGGAATATTTGATTATTTATAACAAAACTTGTGTATAACTAGAAAGATTGTTTTGAATAAAGATATATTATTTAGTAGCATTTGGGACTTGTTTTTTTTTTATTGAGATTAATATGTCTGAATTTTAATATACGTTTATATATTAAGAAAATTTAATTATTTGAATTTAAATATTAAGATTTGAATTTGACTAATTAAGACAATTTGTTTATTTCAACAATTAAAATGTTCTTGAGTTTTGGTTGGTGAAATTTTTTTAAATCAACAACAATTGTAGTTGAGTGATAAATACTTATTCATTTTTAATTAGACGTTTTGAATTTGAATTCTAGATATAAAATTGCCTCTTCTTTTTTAGGAGACTTTACCTTAAAGTGTTTTTTTTGGACACAAATTCAAATTTGATCAGATCACAATACAAATATATGTAAGCTAGATGATACTTATTTTTTTTATAATTGCCTCATTCAAGTATCAACAATCAAATACACATCCTCGTGAAATCATTCTTCTTATTCACAAATAAAATAGAAGTATCTCAAAGGAAGACACTCGTCTAATATAACCCTTTACTTAAAAGATCTTGTAATTGTTTCTTCAATTCCTTCAATTTTGTTGGCACCATCCAATATGAAGGAATTGTTGACCTTAGTCGATAAGCTGAATAAAAATGAGCTAAATATTTGATTCTAAATTAATATCTTATATTTTTATTGGGCGAATTATCAAGAAGATTCATATAAACTCTCTCCATCCATTTTAAAAGATATTAAGCGAGAAATCAATTTTTTTATTTTGAAATAATTAACTTAATTGGACGATTTTTTAAGATATTAACTCAAGAAATTTTGACCAATTAATGTACAAAGATTAAACACCTAGTTTACTCCTCCCTAATGGTATTTCCTATGCTTTCAAGGCCATATTAAAATGTACTTAAATCTTCAAAACCCTATCAAAATACCAAATCCAAAATCCAAAGTTCTCCTCCTTCTGTTCATTATTCACCATGAAAATGCACCTCAATAGTGTGCTGAGCTCAAACAAATGAGGTAAAATCTCTGTATTTTACACTTTACAGTACATTTTCCATCCCCCAATATGGCCACTTCTTTATCCCACTCTCCACAGCTATTGACTTTCTCTTATAGAAAGTCTAACCCATCTTTCTCATTCCCCAAGATTCACTCTTTCTTGCATCAAAATCGACAAATTCACTTAAAGACTCAATCTTTTCCAATATTACAAACTTTTAGCCATCTGGGTCGTGTTCAAAGGATAATTAGAGCTTCTTCTGATAGTTTTCTTGAAGTAATTGAAGAGGAAGAGGGTTTATTACTTACTGAGGAGAAACCATTGAAATTCCTGTTTTGGGTGTTGTTTTGGGCGTCTGTATCTGTTGGTTTGTTTGCAGTTTCTGGGGATGCAAAAGCTGCTGCTGACTCTATTCGGGCTTCGGGTTTTGGTGTAAAAGTTGCTAATGCTTTGAGGAGTTCAGGATGGCCTGATGAGGCTGTTGTGTTTGCTTTGGCTACACTTCCTGTTATTGAGCTTCGTGGGGCAATTCCTGTTGGTTATTGGTTGCAACTTAAGCCTACTGTGTTGACTGTTTTATCTGTTCTTGGGTAAGTTTCAGTTTCTCTTTAAATTCAGTAATTTGGATGAAAGATTGCACATTTGCTATACTGTCCTGATTTGAAGTCCTTGAATTGAATGTCTGTTTCGAGCCGAGGGTCTATTAGAAACCGTCTCTCTACCTCTAAGGTAGAGGTAAGGTCTGCGACACTTTACCCTCCACAGACTTCACTTTGTAGGAGTACACTGGGTATGCTGTAGTTGAATTGAATGTCTGTTTCGAGCTGAGGGTCTATAGGAAACTACTTTTCTATCTATGAGGTAGAGGTAGGTGGTAAGGTCTGTGTATACTCTACCTTTACCAGGCCTCACATTATAGGAGCACACTGGGTTTGTTGTTGTTGTTGAATTGAATGTCTGTTATCCTTAGAAGTATTTTTTTGGTACTGTTCTTGAGTTTGTATTATGTTGCTTGCAGTTAAGAGGAATGTTGTGGTGCTGTAACTTGAATGTTAGTTACTGGTATTTCAGATGTTTTATTGAAAATGTGTATACAAACAAGCATCCAGTTGTTAGTTACTGGTAGCTGGAGTATCAATTACTGTGAAACTGATGTCTATTGATGTCTTTTTTCCCGATGGTTTAGATTTCAGAAGCTATAGGGTCTGTGTAATCTTATATGAGAGTGAAAGGTAGTGTTTTGATGAGTAGCTAATTCTTGAAAAGAGATGTAACTTTAGTTCCTTGAGACTCGTTAGTCAATCCTGTTCTCTATAGGGACAGTTGACAATTGAATCCGATTTGACCATTGTCAGCTGATAATCAAGCTGGTGTTGCATTGGCGAGAACATAATTTTTTGGAAGTCTGATGTCTGTGAAAAACATGAAGGTGAAGAACATGTACCAATGACTGAGGGGTCGTTTGGTAGGATGTATTCGAGAAAACAATACATGTATTAGTTCTGGTATTATTTAATCCTTTGTTTGATAGGATTTCCAACCTATATAAAACTAATACTACATGTATTGGTTATACACCCTATCCACTTATCCAGTATTATACATATGGTGTATAATTAATAGATAGCAAATCATGATAGTAGGAATGCAAGGGTTACCAATTCATGGATAGGTATGTTAAAGACAAAACCACCTTTTGATACACCAAACCAAACAATCAATAAGAAATAATCTCAACATTACTAATATACTCTATTCAATACTGTTCTTATACACTCTACCAAACGACCCCCAAGTAACTATCAAACAATCTCTATAGCCACTGTTTTACATTTGTTAGACTTCGGAAGCTATAGTGACAATGTTAACCTTACATGAGTGGAAATGGTAGCACTTGGAGTGTGTCTTATTTTCTGTTTGCTAATGATCAAGAACTGGTGCTCCATATGTAGGAACATGGTTCCTGTCCCCTTCATTGTGCTCTACTTAAAGAAGTTAGCAATTTTCCTTGCTGGAACGAACAAGTCAGCATCGAAGCTTTTGGATTTGTTGTTTGAGAGGGCCAAAGACAAGGCAGGCCCTGTGAAAGAGTTTCAATGGCTTGGTTTAATGCTCTTTGTGGCAGTTCCGTTTCCTGGAACCGGAGCTTGGACCGGAGCCATCATAGCTTCTGTGCTCGACATGCCTTTCTGGTCCGCTGTTTCAGCAAACTTTGTTGGTGTTGTCTTGGCTGGCCTTCTAGTGAACTTGTTGGTGAATCTTGGACTCAAGTATGCCATCATAACCGGCATAATACTATTCATTATTTCGACGTTCATGTGGAGTATCCTTCGAAGTCTTAAAAGCTCTATGAGCTCATCAAGCTGATATCAAATACTGTTGAAGTTTTGAGGTTATTGGTATAACCCGTTATGTATAAAACAGAAATGGAGAAGAGAAAGAGAAGTCCTTTTTCTTTCTTTAATCGATCAGTAATTTATTTTTTTTGTTTGCATGACCATGGTGTCTGGCCAGCTTTCGCGTATCTCGACTAATTCCACGGGGTACCTCCCACCAGCAATATGTACCAGGTAACTCTGTCCACCAAGGCTTAGGACAGATCAGTACTATAACTTTTTCTTCACACATTGTTACTGTTTGTACTGGGATCCATCGTATCATCTCTTCAATCAAGAATGGCTCAACAAGACAAATTCAGCTGTCTAACACAATTCTTTTGGTTTTGTTTTTTCCTCTTTACTTTCTATATGCAGTAAGAGTGATGTACTCACTACACAAAAAACAATCTTTTGGCAGCCATTAATTAACGGCAATACCTTAATTGCCACTAAATATGTTTTTTTAGAGGCAATTACTAGTGACAACTACATTTTAGCACTTTTTGTAAATGTCCCTAAAGCCTATAGTAGCATAATGAATGCCGATAAAAGCTTTATCACTCTTTCTTAATATGTATATTTATTATTGTTAGAAGTTATTTTTGTGGTAGTGACTTTGGATCAACCAAATTCTAAAACTATCTGAACCAACTGGCACATCAATAACATGTCCTTGCCAGTAAATTTGATCTGTTTCATGTAAGCGTGGCAAGGCCCATAGTAACAACAACGAACGTGCTAAACTATTAGTTCGATAAAACCTGTGGATGGTATGTCACACAACCCACTGTATGTATGTTCTTTATATGTATCATCAGTATAAACTAAATCAAGGACCTTATACCAGCCACCTTGTGCTTCTAGTTTTGTGTGTGTTGAGTGTTGAGACCTACATATTGCTCGGACTTTTCAAAATTGTTGTCGCAAAACTTCTTGTAGTAACATATGTGAGTCTGAATAAACACATGCGTCCAATGTCCATCCAATTTTATTAGACGAGTCAAGATATCGATTAGACACCTTGCAATAGCTCATTTAGTCAAGAAAATAAAAGGGAACTTTAGAACCAAAATGATAAAAAGCAGGATAATATTGAACTCTTTTTTTTTAGTCTATTTAAAAATATATATGATCTTTTTATGACGGAAGGATAAACATTGAAATTTTGTGGGACTCTACAAGACGTGTTCAATTCGAGTTGGGAGTCCATAAGGTGTGTTCAATTCCAATTAGAAGTCTTGGAGGCTACTCAATCATATACCCTAGTTCAGTATCCTTATATAAAGGGTACTATATTCCTTTGAGAAGACATCTCGAAAATTCCATAAAGAGATCGAGATTTCGAATATTTCATAAACTCTTGGGTATTTTTAAAGATCAAGATCTCAAATATTTCACAAAGTCATGGAATCTTCATAAATAGATTAAATCCAAATCATCTTAATTCGAGAAATACGCCACTAACGGCCCTCGAATTATGTAGATCAAGTCCAAATCATCATAGTTTGAGAAATACGTCACTAACGTCCCTCAAATTATGTAGATCAAGTCCAAAGTATCCTAAATTGAGAAATATGCCACAAACGGCCCTCAAATCATGGATATATATCTTATGAGAAAAGAATCAAGGGATCAACATAATTGTACCCACAATATTCATCAATAAAATTCACGTTTCTTCATATTTTATTGTGATTGTAATTTATTTTCTGTCAGCTTTAAAATTTATTGCAAACAGGAAGATAATTTGCTTTTAAAATTTTCTTTTTATTCTTATAAAGTGATTTATAATCACACAACTAATCAAGAAATACCTTAAATCACAAATTTTAGAACTCCTTGAAGGCGTTTGGTTATGAATTTGTTTTTACATTACTCCAGAAGATACATTCGATCGTAAGATTCCTAAAAAATCCAAAATTCAACAATCATTTTTTACAGAAATTTAAAAACATCTAAAAAAATAGTTTCACTTTATATAACTCACCAAAATTCGACAATCAATTTCAATTAGCATTCATGACCGAACACAACTCTAATTTTTCACTTTATAAACAAAAGGACAGCTCATGAACACACGAAATGACAAAATACAGTTGGGTTGTTTGGTAGGACAAACTAAGGTATTCATATACTAATTTTCGTATAACTTGTACGATATTTAATAAATAGATTAAAAAAAAAAAAAGTTATTTGTGTATAAAATTACTACGGTATTTGGTTGACACTTTAAAAATCAGCTACCAAACGACCCTTGTGAATAGAATGTTCTCTTTCTTTGTGACACGCGGTACACACACAGGTAGTGGTGTCCCTAGAGATGGCAATGGGGCAGTGCAGGGTGGGTTGAACATAATCCGCAAAAATTTTAACCCGTCCCACATAATTTTTTTAATATTTTCCTTTTCTAGTTAAGTTTAATACTAAAAATAAAATTCATAAAAATAAATTCATTTTCTCATTAAGTTGTATTAATTTAATAGATGATGACTTAAAATTTTATTTTTTTAGAGGTCAATTGAGAAAACCATGTAAGAAGTTGTATTAATTTTGATTGAACCATCTGTCACTCTTATAACATTTAAAAGGTTTAAATTAAATTTGAACTCGCATAGACCAACAATCTGCCCCGTCCTGCATTAGTTTTTAAAAAAATCACTTCAACTCGCCCGCACAACCTTAAAACCTCCCCACCCCTCATAGCTTTAAACTCATCCCGCATCCGTTCCGCCCCATTGTCAATCCCTAGGTGTCCCATGAGACCGACCTTACACGTGTGATAAAAATAGGCCCCTTCCACTTTTGGACACTTTCACGTCTTGTCAAAACCAATGCCCAAATTTTTAATCAATAATGGGCCCCCAACTTACAGTAATATCTACATTCTTATCCGCATCGCCTTGTAAAAGAATAACTGAAAGCGACTTTTGGGCTCCATAGGCCCACTAACTCCATGTGTTGCCCGCCACGTTGCTCGGCCCATCAACATCAACTCTGGCATCTTATTGTAGGGCCCATTGGGCTTTCATTTGTTTAAGTGGCATTTGTTTGACGACAAATTGGTACTGGACACGTGTAAGATCCTGTTACCGACCTTGTTTCTGACTTGTCGATATTTCATTTGTTTTCCAAAGTATATGATATTTTGGTTCTTAAGGTTCTATTGTAGTGAAAGTTAAACAATATAAAAAGAGAAAATGGTTTGATATATCCTTAACTTTGTCATATAGAGCTAATATATCTGTCATTCAAAAAGTGCTTTATATATACCCCTAATGTTACACAAATAACTCACATATACCTTTTTTCTCTAACATAAGTAATTATTATCTCAAAAAATCAATTTTTTTTTTATTGAAAAGGGTTGAAATCATGAAGAAAGCTGACTATTGAGATCATTAATGATTGTTAGTTGAGTGACATATGAGAAATTAACTGTAGAAATAATTCATTCAGAACCTGTTAATCTGTCTTTTCTAAAATTCAGAACTCATAAACTCAAATTTGCAGAGACATGAGGCCGTCGATTATGCTATTTGGTTAATAGGTCCATTGAGATCGCATATGTGATCTATTTAGCCTTTTAAAGTTATCATTTATGATGCAGTCCTTTTTCAGACTCTACCATCATGAAGTACACTTATGCTGCCTCACGCAACTGTATATATTCATTCAATCGAGTAAAGAGAGCAATTGAATCACTCGTCTTCGTGAGATCACACGTGTTCTATTTAAATTTCTCAAGATATCATTTAGGATGCGGTCCTTTTCCAAACCTTACTAATATTGGTTTCAATTTCACTCTTAATTCCACATGGTCTAGAAGTTCTTTGAACATGAAGACAAAAGGGACATTTCATGGTTCTTTAAGTCACGCAAGCTCATTAAGGCGGCTCTTCTTAAATAAAGAAATTACTACAAAGTTGTTCCTCATCCACAAAACTTGCATCAACAAAGAAAGATAACTTGTTGATTTGAAGTAAGCAAATGCAATTAAAAGATATCTTAATTTGCTCAATCAATTAACTTAAGAGACACATATTTGAATACCAACAATGACTTGTCATAAAAGTATAGATATGATATATGCCTAATGCAAGTGGGTACCATGAGTTGCAAGTATCATCAATTGAGGGCTTTCTCTAACCCCCCCCCCCCCCCCCCCCCCCCCCCCCCCCCCCCCATCCACTTTATTATAAGCTAATATTATCGAGGTCACACCATTTCAAGTCATAGTGTCTTTAATGTTTCACTCTTTTACCTTTTTGGGGAGGTAAAATTTTGACCAAGAAAATTCATATTTTAAAAATATATACACAAAAACTTAAGGCATAATACATAAATATGTCTTTTAACTTGGCTTCAGCTAACATCTATGTCCTCCAACTTTAGGTGTGCACAAGTTGACACTTCAACTTGTATTAAATTGAACAAGTAGACACACGTGTTCTATGCGATATAATACGCGTAGGACGCCATGTAGAACACAAAATTATCATGTACGATGAACATATCTATTTTATTTTGATCCTCTAAAATTTAATCCAACCCATATATTTTTAACCATTCAAATTCAGTTCAGTCCGTTCATTTAAACTAAAAATTAACAAATAGGTTGACGGACTTGAGAATATAAATATTTCATTAGATTTGTTCCTTCAAAGCTACGTGCTTTCTATCCTTTTAAAAAAAAAGATTAAAATAAACACCATGATTAAATTTTAGCAATTAAAATATGTTTTCAGAATTAAAAAAATATGAAAAAGTCATTGTACAAATTACACATGTTAACATGTAACAAGAAATACATCATCAAAGATATTCATGTTAAAAAAAATCGTTGATTCCTTTAATTAAAAAAATATTTAAAGTTATGGGGTGTGTCACAACGTCCATTTTATAAAGTTAATTAAAGTAAAAGAAATTGTCAACATCTGAGCTAAAAAGTCATTGCCTATATTAAAATACACTTTTGAATCCAATCATCCACAAAATTTGACTTTAAGAGGGTATTGCCTGCCTTTTACTTTTCCCAAGCTAAAAATTTTGATATAAAAATAATAATTTCGTGATAAAATTTAATTTTTTTTTTATTGAGTTTGAAAGGTTAGCTAATTTTGAAATTATTTTATTTTATTATTTGTACTAAAATAATAAAATTATTTTAAAGAAAAATCATGAAAGGTTAGCTTTTTCTGTTAAGTGTTAACTTCTTTTTGGTGTTTTCCGTTTCTAGAAATTAAATAATATATACATGCTTGGAAGGTTTATGAAGAAAATGAAAAATTAATCTTTTCTGTTTCATTGTATATGTATATAATTTTTGTTTTAGTTTATTTAAGTCTGCCGTCTTTTTGTAATTGAAAATTTGTGATTATGTATAGTCCAGCGTTAAAACGTTAATTTTATCTTATAATTTCAAATTACAGAATAAAAATTACATATACAAACGCCTACTAAATATTTTCAAAACCAGAAACACACAACCATTAAGTGGTGTGGACTAATTTCAAAATAGGGTGCAACAACACCATATGACCAATCGGCTAGGACTTTAGATTGTATGTGCCTCCTAAATATCATGATATATTTAAAATCTTGAGTTATAATAGTAAGTATATTTAGTTTGTTTCAGTTTTGGTTTTTTCTCTCTTTAACTTTGCTTTGTGATAGATACTTTTACCACCACAGAAATGTCTTAGACATATTTAAAAGATATAATAAATAAACGTGTTTTACAATTTGATCTTAAGTGAAATGTATGTTTTTCAATTTTGAGACAGTTAAATTAGTATAAAGTTGAACAATTAGATACACACGTTTTATATGACAGAATACAAATAGCTCGATTGTATCTTACGCGAATTGCCATGTAGGAGTGCGTACCTGCTTGTTCAACATTATATAAATTTAAGTGTCTACTTGTGCACATTCAAAGTTGAAGGACATGAATACCATATGAGACCAAATTAAATAGGCATAATACATAAATATGTCATTTAATTTGGCTTCAACTGACATCTATACCCTCAACTTTGAGTGTAAACAAGTATATACTGAAACTTGTACAAAATTGAACAAGTAGACATACACGTCGTACGTGACATTATACATGTAGGACGCCACATAGGACACAAAATTGTCATGTAAGACACCACATAAGACACAAAATTGTCAGTAGGACGCCACATAGGACGAATGTGTCAATTTATTCAATTTTATACAAGTTTAATTGCATACTTGCACACACTCAAAGTTAGAAGGTGCAGATGACAACTGAAGTCCAGTTAAAAGGCATGTTTATGCGCTATCCAATTAAATAATATGCCTATTCAAACCACAAGTTTTAATGACACTTTTAATACATTATCCAAAAATCTTTTTCTAATTTCTTTTTAATCCCTAGTCAAACAAGATCATATAAAATGAACTCGAAGGAATATTTATTAGACTAAAAGCAAAAAATGTCTTAAATACTATACTTATTTTTTATACATGACCAATACCTAATAATCCAATGGTTTTTCCCATTGTAGAAGGGGTTTATTTTTAGACCATAGTTTCCCATTCAAAACCCCTTTCTTTCCCACTAGAAGGAAAATGCACATGCTTTTGTTTACTTTTGTTCATATACTAGAAAATGACTTGTCATGATATAACCTTTTCTAAATAAGGCCAAAGGATTCTAACTTTAATTTTTTTTTAAAAACAAACTAAATCACTTGCAGTACCTATGCTTAATTCATCATAATTAACTGAAAAGAAGAAGAAGAAGAAAAAAAGGCAATAGTACCATTTGTTTTTTAGCTAAAGTAAAAAAAAAAGGCCAATCACAACTTTTTTTGGAACAAAGCTAATAAAGAGTCAAAAGATACCTCATATAGTCAAACTAGTAGTACTTAGTAATCCTATGTACAACATATTATTGTTCAAAGAAATTTAGCAAATGCCTTGGACCTCTAAATTCGTACGAGGGTCTATCGGAAATAGTCTCTCTACCTGTACCACAAGATAGAGATAAGACTGTGTACGTGTATGTGTACACACAATTGTCTTCAGACTCTATTTGTGAAATTATACTGATTGCTTTGGAACGCTAAAGTAGGATTGAGCCAATCTTGAAACCTAATAACTCAATATTGCCAGAACCAACAAGGCTGATCTTCAATTTGGAAACTCAAATTGCATGAATTAGCTTGAATTTGATCTCCAATTTCTGGGAAACATAAAAAGCTCTTGCTTAGATTGTCATCTTCATCTTGAGAAAAATCAGATGGCTCTTGTTCAAATACATTTGATGAATGATTCCCATCTGTATAATGTGGGCTATCTGAATCAATAACATCACTTTTTGCTGAAGTTGCATCTTCTTGTTTGCACATTAACTTTGGCATACTTGGTACATCTGAGGTAACAACTATTGGAGTTGTTGTCTTTTGAGCCTCTTGTGTATCTATTGGACTAATTGGTACACTTTGTTCTGAGTTTTCCTTCCCTTTCTCCTTCCTATGCAATTTTTGTGTAAGCAAATGGACCTATTCAACAAAATCAAAGAATATATTAGAAATCCCGCTAAGAAAATGGACGTTATGTGTAACTCAACTCAACCCCAGAAGCTATCTCTAGAGGTGAAGATTGTTGAAAGACCAGTAGGGAGACAACAAGCTATTCGCTTAACTTATAACACTCTAACACACCTACGGATAAACCAAGAATACGGATGAGTCTGACTCTAATACCATGTTAAGAAAATAAAGGTGAGCCCTAACTTACTCTCAGAACTAGCCTCTCGGACGAGGATTGTTCAAAGATCATTAAGGAGACAACAAGACAACAATCTATTTCCTCAACTTTTAACACCCCGACACAACTAGGTTGGACAAATCAAGAATACGGATGAGTCTGACTCTAATACCAAATGAAGTTCAAGACCATGTAAGGGACAACAACTCATTTCTTCAAGGCTACATAACAAACCCCTTGGAAGTTCTAATGCTAATGAAGAATGCTGGTTTTACAAGAAGTATGATCAAGATACCTCATTTCTCAAATCCTCATTCTCTTTGAAAAGGGTGTCATAATCAGCTTTAAGTTTATCAAAGCTAGCTTTCAAAACATCATAGTCCTTCTCAAGTACTTTAGTCTTGTATCGAGCACGCCTATTTTGAAACCAAATAGCAATTTGCCTAGGCTGCAAGCCAAGTTCATTAGCCAATTGAACTTTCCTCTCTGGTTCAAGCTTGTTGTCTACCTCAAAACTCTTCTCAAGAAACTGCACTTGATTAGGCAAAAGTCTTCTCTTCTTTTCTGGCTGATGATAACAACTATCATAATCATCATTGCTAGTTTCTTCTTTGTCAATTGCTGGGAAAAATGGCCTCTCTTTAGTGACTTCTCCTCGACCAACATCTTCGAAATTAACCATTGATGCAGAGCCTAAAACAGAGCAAATCAAGAAAAGAACAAGGTCACGAATGTATCAAAATCTTGAATACACTAAGTTTCTTCACTTCAATTCAAGTAAACTAAACCATGTAGCGTTCATTTATCATATGATCCCTCAACTAATAGTTATTTACTCAGAACGTAACCTTTCTTCTTGATTCCAATTTTTTCAACAAAAGAAGTGACTTTCTGAGATAATAAATACTAGTTGAGCGACCATACGAGAAATCAACTAGCCAAATCAAAGTTTTTATACTTCTAAAGCTAAAAAAGACTCAAACTTTGACCAAAAATTGAACAAAACAAGTGTCCAAATTCTACTCATTCAATTGAGCAAAATCTGATCTTTTCAAGGAAAAGTTAGAGAGTTAAATAATGTTAGTAACAAACCATACACTTGTCATAAAAAATTCAACCTTTGAGCTAAAATAAACTAAAAGGCGAAGTACTATAACCTTGATATAACATTAAAGTTCAAAGACTCTATATTTGTATTAAAAATCCACTTAGTAAAAAAGGGTTGTGGTCGAAAAATCATAAATTTAAAATCTTGAATCCGCCATGGATAAAATTACATGAAAAAGAACATATTTTTAGCAGGATGGAGAAGAATTATTTACCATGAAAAGAGGGGGAAGAATTGGACATCCAGAGACAATGAGAAAGTTTTTCATTTGGAACCAAAACAGTATTAGAACTTTCATTAATAACCCTTCCAACTTCCATATCTTTTTTACTTTCAACCCTGAAGTTTTCTAGGGTGCAAGAATTGTGAAAAAAACTATATGGGGTTTGTTTAAGCAGTGAGAAATGGGGTTTCTTGATTGAATCTTGAAATTTGAAAAAAGGTTATGTCATAAGCAAAGGAACAATGAAGAAGGGTCAGTGCCATTTGAGTGAAGAAAATAAGTATAAGTAGATGAAAGAGGAAATAAGTGAAAGAGAAAAAGAGATTCTTCCTTGGGAAGAGGAGATTGATGGGGTTTATAAGCAAGCTAGTTGAAAGTGGTAAGAAGAGCTTTCTTCTTGCAATGGAAGATGGGCTCATTTTAAATTTCCTATTTTGCCCTTGGAGTTTTTTTTTTTTTTTTTTGGTTTCCCACCAGAGTCTTGTACTCGTATTTTTATTTTTATTTTGGGCTTTTAGTATAGTGATCGATATTTACATGTTACGATCTAAACTCATCGGGACGTGCAAATACTTACTCAAATACCTAGGTAGGAGAATCCTTATCAAACCAACTTTAAAAATGGGCAACAGGGAAATAAATAAAACATAAGGAAACTCCTTTACTAATATACCATGTGTATGTTCAGTTTTAGACAATTGTTACACTCACCTATTTTACATATTGTACATTTTATGTGCTAACGTCATTCAACATTGCATCATTTTAAAATGATGCAGATTCAGGTATTCAGGATCGATCATAGACACATCATTAGGATCACCTTCATCCAACTTTGGTGCGACCTCCTTGTTTTCGGAGGTCTCCAATCTATCTTAAGAATTAATAGTTTGCTTATGTCATTAGTAAACTATTCATGTAGTTTGGGGTCTTGTTCCGATAACCTATCTTCGATATGTTAGAGGCTTCATAGACGAGTCAGATGAGTTACGATATTAGTTATTTTACAAACATATGCTTATTGCATATTTTTAACTATGAAGTATTGCATTGCATGCTCATCTTTTATAAACTTCCGCATATGTTTTTATAGCCTTCAATGTAGTAGTAAGGCAGGCCAAAGGTACGCTTGAGATCAACAATGGTTCAGAGTGTCGGTCACGCCTAGAGTATGAGCTCGAGACATGACAAACTTGGTATTAGAGCACAAAGTTCAAGTGTCCTAGAGAGTTTATGAAACCGTGTCATTAGGATCTTATTGATGGTTATGAGGGCCCACTTCTATAAATAAGGGACTACAGATATACATTTAAGAAAAAAATTCATTTTTGTATTGATACTACTCTTGTTATGTGGTGGATTCGATGATGCCTATCAATACGTGTTGTTTGTACTGATACTACTCTTGCTATGCCACTTGGCATAGTCTGGTTGCAAGATTCAATAACATTTCATAGGTGAAGTCGATGGTGATCTCCAACAACTTCTACTTGTCTCTTCCTTATGCTGGTGGGAGTTGTGTTTGTTTTCCTATTGTTCATATTCTTAGAAGTTGTTATACCTGTTTAGACTAATTCCTAAGAAAGGTTTTCATGGCATTCTCAAAAGGCTTTCATTGTATCTTCAAGGATTTTCTATTGGAACTTGAGGTTGAGAAGTTTTCAGTCATTATTTTAAGAGTTATAGCATGTTTGGATTTTCTTCCGCAATATCTATTTTAAATTGAATGGTAAGGATTCTCCTATTTAGGTGTTAGAGTAGGTATTCACACGGTTCGATCGTGGATAATGGATTGTAACAATTAAAGAGAACTAAAATCTACCCATTAATTAGCGTGTAATACATCATCCCAGCAATTAATGCAAGAGTATAAATATAACATATAAACTTAAACACTAGGGCATCAATAAAAAATAGCTAAAACAATCGATATTTTTTTGTGCTAATTTTAATGTATTAACTTGGTGTACGTGTTATACACGTAAATAATATGTCATTGAATAATAAATATTTATATAAAAGATATTTATATAAAATATAATGTTATATGCGTACCTAATACTATATTAAGTATTAAAAAATAACATATATTATTAAACAACATATTTGAGATATAAATAAATATCAAAAGGAAAAAAGAAATAAGTTATTTATTTGATGTTCTCTATGATAAGAAATGTTTTACTAACAAAGTGAAAATTCGTGTAAGACGAATTCAGACTAATCAAATTTTAGATATCGAGTAGGAGTGAAAATAAAAAATAAAAAATAATTTGTGGTCCAAAATTATGAAAGATATATATAGTCGATTAGGACTTCTCATCATAAAAAAAGGGTTAATTGATGTATTAGAACATCGTACGTTAAGTAATTTTTGTTGAACTAATATTCTCTTCAAATTTTCATGTGATGTGATATATGTATTATCCACCTATACAATCTTTATTGCTTTATTTTACTAGCATTACGTAACTAGGTATTATTTGTTTATAGGTTTCCCAAACCTGTTAGTCAATGAAATCCTTTATTATTAATATGATTATTATATTTTTTCTAAAAGGGAAACTTCGTCTAGTCAATATCTTTTAGATGCACATTGAATAAATTTTACTCAAATATGATAGTCTGTAAATCACATTAAAAAGGTAAAACATGTTAAGTAAGTTCGTGCAATCAACACAATCGAAAAAATATAAGCATAATTCATTTAAACTAACATAACTAATTTTATCTAGATAAATATGTTTAACCAAAATCCTTGCAAGTTGCTAGAGATATTTCCACTAATGGATTTGGGGTTTTATTAATTAGCGCACTAAAATCCTCCAAACACAATATAATATTAGTGATTCTATTTGAAATCAAGTGTTAAATTTGACAAGGTTTGATTCTAACCAAATACTTAGTTTTTGTTCTTGTACTTCCTAATACCCTGAGCTTTTGCCACGAATTTTTTTTAAAAAAATCGATCATATTTTGTTTTTGTTTGGATTAAAATATTCGAAATTTGAAATTTTCATTCGTTTGATTTGAATTCATGTTGCATATGACAACACTAACGAGGAAAAGCTTTATACCAAGAACTTCTCTATTCACACCCCTTGAATTGAACTCTAGACATGTATATGATTAAGTGTCAAGACCCAGACCATCGTGATTGGCAACCACACTAACCCTCCGGTACTACAATGTAAACCAAGCAACTAAACTAAAAACTAAAGCATTTAAGGATACGAAAACATGAATAATACCTAAAAACTGAAGTTCCCATAAACTTCCAAAAGATCTAACAACTAACAAAACAAATAAGGAAGAAATAACCTAGAACCTGAAAGTCAATGTACCAAAACTTCTTAAGTTCAACAAGTCTAAACAAGAAGGGATACAACCCCATACTAATGAACTAAAACTTAATTAGAAAGTCTAAGTTCGAAATGGTGGACATAGACGAAATGAGAACTCATGGCAGCTTGGAAGAACTAGCTCACCCTTGTATTCGATCGGCGATCACTGATCTTCTAAGCGATGTCTGTCAATAGCCGCTTAAAGATTCCCTGTACTCAACAAAGAAAGAGCAAGTGCAGTATCAGTACACAACCACAGTGTACTGATAGGATCACACGACTATCCCACTAAGTGTAACATACATAAGTCAATACAACAGTATAATCACATGCATATATCGAACATATATAATATTATCAACATTTACGAACAACGAACAACTTCACATTTCTCAAAATACACAATTATGACAAGTCATTGGTCCTCTCATGGAACCCAAACAGTTAGCATATCGGAACGTGGTACCCGATCCAATGATTATGCCGGAACGTGGCAACCGATCCCATAATTATGCCGGAACGTGGCAACCGATCCAAGTTATGTATGTCGAAATGTGGCAACCGATCCATTCAACACACCACAATCACAAGTATATCCTCAAGATCATACATTTAAGTCATGATGTCATGGTAATCATCATTCATCTATCTCATTTACAACAAGTGTGATCAATAATGCAACATTCATATACATATATGTATCATAATGAAGCAAGAACAAACATACATCACACAATCATAGAATCACAACCATCACCTACCTCGAAACAAGCTTTGAAACCCTAAGAAACTTGATCCTTCCCTTTTCCGAATTCGTTCCGCTTGTTCTTGGTCTACAAACAATCATAATAACACGGAAATCAATAAGCAATCACTAATTACCCGAATCACTAATAATTCTATGAACCATAGATCAAACTCATGATCCCAAGTACCCAAAATAGGGTTGTTTCCACCATAGAATCTAGATCAAAACCCTTCCCCATCGATAATTACTCATTCTATTATGTTCTACGGATCGAAAAATGGATTCGAGGAGTGAAAAACTTACATTTAGCCTCAAGAATTGTGGAAAACTGTCAAGAGTCACCTCGGGTTCGTTCCTTAGCTCTACAAGTTGAAAAGTGCAGAATAAAGTCATTTTGGGGTTTATTTACGACTTTAAATCGCGTCGAACCCGCCACATCGGTCCTAACCCCGCTACAGTGGCCCCGCCCTGGCGGCAGAAATCCCGCCCCAGCGGCTTGCACAGAACCAGTGAGCTATTTTAATAATTCCAAGACCCCCATTTCACAACACACCTTTAACCAACGACGCTCAGAATATACCGTTCAATGCTAAGATCGATTTCGAGAGTTCTACTCACCTGAATTCAATTTCGTAAAGTCGTACGGGTTCCTTAACGACTTATCTAACTATGCATGTAATCAAAATCACAAATAAGTCACTCGATTGCTACTAGATTTTCCTACACCTCAATGACTCCGGTTTCATCCAAATCTGGATTAGGTTGGAAAATTTCAAGTTACTACGAAAATGTTTTCCGACCTAAAATTTTTCTCCGTTGGATTTTCTATAACAACGGAACCCGATCGTTACATTAAGTGTACAAGAATCTCATTCATGACTCTGACAAAAATAAGATTTTCATTTACGTGGTTTATGATCTTCTATAGATACATAAAAAAAAGTTCATACTTATGTACAACCAAAGGTGTAACTACCCTTAAGGTAGGGAGGTCACGGATAACCTCAGAAAATTATATGTATATATGTGTATATTTCGTAAATTGTACGTATACATATATTCACACACCAAGCAACAATTATCACTTTAGCTTCTTTTTTTCAAATTTTATTTCTTTTGTTGTTTTAATAGTATTAGCTCTTTTTTTTTTTTATAGTATTCAAAGAGTTCCACCCAATTTTTTTAATAAGTAATTAACGTGTTTATATTATTTAAAGATTAAAAAAATTAACATATCTATATTTAAAAAATAGTAGTACTCTCATTTGGATTCTTAAATTTGTCTTTGCATGCAACGTAATTTTCTAATTAATAAATCCCTTTCTACCCTTTTAACTCCAGCTCTTCATGCATGCATCCATCCTACCCACATACATGTTTATTTAATTTTGAATGTGCACAAGTATACACTTAAATTTGTATAAGTAGACACACGTCCTACGTGGAATTTCGTGTGAGACGTCATGTAGGTTGTGTGTATTTACTTGTTTGACTTTATATAAGTTTAATTGTTTACGTGTGTGAGACGTCATGTAGGTTGTGTGTATCTACTTGTTTGATTTTATATAAGTTTAATTGTTTACGTGTGCACATCCAAAATTAATGAAGTGCATATATATCAATTGAAGTCAAGTTAAAATATATATTTATGTGTTATGATAACTTGAACTTCACCTCAAGGATTAGAGATGAAGTATACTTACTTACGATCCGAACAACACTCCCTTTTATCACCCATACATACATATAATATCACACATAAAGTAGTTGTGCTAAACAATTATTAGTAAGGAATGAAAGTTCCATATGCCTAAAAAAACCCTCCATAAAATGCCTAGCTAAAAATTAAATATCTACTAAAACCTTTGGTAAAGATAAATCCAGCTTTCAAATTCTGAAAATTGTGCTGCCATTTTTGTACTATTATTGGAAAATAAAATGAATTAAAATAAGATTTTCATTCCTTATTCATTGAACTACTAGATATAAGTATCCGTGCTAACACGGGCCCAAAATCTGTTACTTCTTCCGTTTAAAAAAGAATGACCTTATTTTCTGTTTAGTCTGTTTAAAAAAAGAATGACCTCTTTCTTTTTTAGTAATATTTTAATTTCAGTTTTCCACGTGGCATGTTTAAGGCCACAAGATTAAAGGACAGTTTTGTACATTTGACATAACATTAATTTAGGACCACAAGATTCAAAAATCTTCTTTATTTTCTTAAACTTCGTGCCAAGTCAATTGAGGTCATTCTTTGTGAAACGGACGGAGTATTTTTTTGTCTCACTTTATGTGACAAAGATAAAATTTAGAGAGTCAATTAAATTTTGATATGATTTTTAAATATTTTAAGTTATTAATTATTGTAATTTTTACGTAATTTTTAAATAATATATGTTACTTTTTTTGTCCTAATATATGTAGCACAAAAAAGAATTTCAAGAGTTGTTCATTATTGAGATTTACAATACTTTTTACGTAGTATTCAAATTAAATAATACATGTTACTTCTTTTGTCCCGTTTATGTGACACAGATTTATTAATTTTAATTGTCAATTATCATGATTTATAGTATTTTTTATACAATTTTTAAATATATAAAAAATAAAAAAAAAATAAAACAAACAAATTATAAGGGAGAAGTGTGGAACCACACAGGTGAAACAGTCATGTTGACCGCTACCTTTGTGGTTATCCACACTTATATAGAAGTACTCCCTCCGTCCCTATTTAGTTGTCCACTTTAGAAATGACACACAGATTAAGGCAATAATAATTAACATAGTGAAGTTACAATTTTACCCTTATAGTACAATTTACTTCCAAAATAAATTCACTCAAGATAACTAATCAATGATGGAAAGTTCATAAGTTTATTTACTTTATTTATGACAACTTTTCACTTTAAATAAGGATATAATAGGAAAAAAATTATTGTCCTTTCTTGATTTGTTAAAATGGACAACTAAATAGGAACAACTAAAAAAAGAAATATGGACAACTAAAGAGAGACGGAGGGAGTAGTAGACTGTCACCTGTATGGTTATCCACACTTATATAGAAGTATAGATATACTAAAAAATCATCTCATTCATTGGCTGCATTGTGTGGTTGATTTACAAGATCTCAATTTGCCCTATATACCATTTTTAAAAAGTTAGCAAAAAAGTTTGTGCCCTGTTGATGAGAAATTTCAGTTTCCTAAATTGAATACCACAATTTTTAAAATATCTTCCTTTCCTTTTTTTATTCTTTCAAATTCATTATCATGACTCATGAGAATCAAGTTGGCAGTTGTTCGGGATCGAAATAACAAGGCGTTATATATTTTATTTATTTTAAAATAAGTGAATTATTGAGGTAATGTACATTTATTATAAAAAAAAGTTTAAGACATAAATTAAATATTATTTTTCACTTTGCCCTTTTAGTTATTCTCAATTTATTTTTGAATATATAAATAATTTAATGTAAAATCAATAATATGAACAATTTAATCACTTGAAATTATCACCTAGAAAATGTAAATGAGAGGCAAAAATGAAAGAAATTTCCAACAACTTTCTTAAACTTAGAACAATTCACTGATTTTGAACAGCAAAAAGAGAGAGTCAATAATAATTAACTTATTTTGAAATGGAAAGATTAGAAATTAATAATAGTAAATTATAGCATTGATAAGTTAGACAACAAAGAAAAACTATATTTAAAAGCATATTATTTGATATAATTTGGTAAATTGATCTATATATTGAAAATTAAATTTACAAAACATAAAATTTATAATAAAAATGATGAAAATTATCTACTTCTTCAACTTTATTTTAAAAATCAAATTTCCCTCTCAATTTCAAAAACATTCTTCTTTTAATCCTAATAAACTTTTCTAAATATATTTTCTGTTCTTGCGTTATTAGCTTTTAATTTTAAAATATTTATATATAATTTAGATAAAATATATTATTCCATTTGTGTCACGACTCAAATATGGATGTGTTGGCACTCGTCTTATCCCACCAAGACAAGTCAGCCTAAAACCCAAATATCACAAATTGCGGAAGTAAGGCAAATTGAAATCTCAAAATATCATAAGTGCGGATAACTAAGTCAACTTAATAAAACCCCCAAAATTTGGTTGTCACGTGTACAGGCCCCTAAAGTATTACAATTGATTCAAAAGAAAAACACAAGTCTCAAATGACATTGTTTCTAGAATAGAACAAGATCATAAATAGGAGTAAGAAGGTCCGCTGAGATGACAAACAACTACCTCACAATCTCCAAGAAGCCTCGGAAAAGAAGAGAATGGAAAGTATCACAAAAATCCGGGATAATTGTAGAAGCAAGGGGTCAGTACCAAACCACACGGTACTCAGCAAGTAAACTTCTAAACACAAGCTAAGGGAATAAAATACGGGTACTCCTTACCACCCCAACCGAACCTCCACAATTACAACCTGCATAAAACCAGTCCAACCTTACAGTTCACAATTTACATAGCTCAACAGCAACACTTTAACAATTACATATCCTCAACAACAAATTCAATATTCATCAATCACAAGTTCCACATAAAGGCACTCACAAGATCACCAACACACAAGATCACCAACACACAAGATCATGTTCACCAATGATAAAGATGTGCAATGCAATGAAATGCAATGTCAAGTATAGTGATGCATGTCTGACCTAACGATACACACCCGTTGTCTCTCAGTTCGGGACCCATGGGGGACATATCTGTCCATGCATCCATTGCGGCGTGCGACACGATCCTCGATAATAAAATTTGTCGCGGTGTGCGACACGTCCCTCGATAATAGACGTCGCGGCGTGCGACACTTTCCTCGATAATAGTATCCGTCGCGGCGCGCAACACGTCCCTCGAAATGGTACATCCTCTTCAATTCACATAACACTCATCACAACCATGTCTCAAAACCAATGCAAATGACATGTTCACACAAATAATGAGGAGATGACCATTTTCATAACAATGCGCAAGTCACGACAACACAATTGTGATACATCATAAAAAATGAATCAATAAGTCTTTCAAACCACTCTTAACACATCATACACCAATAATTAATCGCATTGCCTTTTATTACTCCTTTTTCATCATTAGAATTATTCAATATGACACGTCAACGCATCACCAAGTTTCATTGCTCTCCAACACATACCACAAGAATATACACGATTCTATACACTTAACAAGGGTTGAGAAATCCACTTGCATCAAATAATCGAACAATCACTCCGGAACTTGAGCCTTCCCTTTTTGTTGTTCTTCCAACTCAAAGCAATCTATTCACATTAATAATCACAATAAGATTTCGAAACTAACAACACCCATTACTATAAGCCTAGACCCAAAAACTCACTCAATTTATAATCAAGTTCCTAATTTTGATGTCAATTCTCATATTTTTCAAATTTCAAGCCTAGAATTAAATCTTAATTTTTTCAAATAACATAACTCGAAATAAAACTAAAAATATACATGTAACCGTATATAAGGAACAATATATAAGACCTTAACGTAGTTATCAACCATTCCACTAATAGATTAACTTTATAATTGGCAATCAATGGCATCCATATCCAATGATGGCCAGCAAACCGTATAAAAATATATAATTACAACCCTTTGCAATTTCAAACCTAACTTTCTTTTTTTGTTTACAATTCATTATATTAATAATAAAATAAGGTGACCTCTGACATATACAACCAAATAGACAGGTTGAGGCATGAAGAACTTTTACCTAATTTAAATGAGACATTACTTTGTTCTCGCCTTGCTGCAGGTATGTTTCTCGCCAACCGTTATTCTTCTTTTATTTTTCTTTAGAAATAATTATGAATTTAAAAGTTAAAATCTCCATTATATCATTTTTTATTTATGGGCCAAGTAAAATAAGATATTAAATAAATTTAAGATTTGACCCATTAAATATTCAACTAAATTAATTATTTAAAAGAATACACATTAATTATGTAACCATAGTTAAATAGTTCAAAATTCTCAACTAACTTCACAAACTAATCAAATGTGATTCGGGTCAACTATTAAAAGGGGTAAACGATAATTTTATTAAAAAAATTCAAAAATGACCTTTCGAGTCATTACAATTTATTGATTATTTTTCACTCGATAATTTCTAATACAGAACCTAGTAATTTATTGTTAGTTTTCATTGTACTCATTTTATTGCAAAAGATACAATATCATTACAATATTTAATGTTATATTTTGATATTTATCCTATAATTAAATTATTTATCATAGGAGTGTGAAATCGAAGTCACTGAGATTACATTACAATCTTACTAATACACTTCCCCACCCCAAGCATATGTGATATTTTTAAAAATTTCAGAATTACAGTTTTGTAGCTATTTGAAAAAAATCGTTTTGTTTTTTTAAAAAAAAATTCAGAAATTTCACTTCAAAGACTACTTAATAGAATATGTGATCTAAAACTAAAATTTAGAAAAGAGACCTTAAATTTATTTAATAAATTTCTTATATGTTTCATTTGATGCTTGTTTTCATAGTTTCTTAAAAACATGATAGATAAATAATATAATAAATTAATTAATTATTTAGTTGACGGAAGAACATTTCATGTATTTATAATAAAAGCATTAATATGCATATATACATTATTGGGCGCCATACAATATCATACATGTTTAGATTTTAGGTAATGTTCTTGATTTTAGTTTACAAAATTCTTTTTAATTAAGTCAATTGTTACCTAAATTATAAAAAAATGTTTTAGAAGAAACAAAAATATTTAAAAATAGAATTAAGACTTCACATGATAGAATATGATAGTTAAAATATCATTTTTTATTTATATAAACATGTATTACTTTTAATTATAAAATAGGTCTAAAAACATCAAGTGATTGTTACATTTTAAAAGACATTCAAAGTTAAGAAATATCTTTTTAAAATTAATGATCTTATATTTGATTAGTTTGATTTTGAAACGTCTAAAGAAAGATTAAAAAAAAGTGAAGTAAAATCTTACAAAGTCAATATTCAAAACATAATTGATTCAAACTAAAATGAATCAATCAAAATTAAGAAATAGAAAGTAACTACAAATTTAATTACTTACAATTTTCGATCAAAATTACCAATGTTGATTAAGAAAATTTCAGCTAACATTAATACTAAATACATAATAACTATTCTATGTATTTAAAACTACATAAGTTTCGACAGCCAGTAG
The DNA here is from genome assembly GCF_900185275.1 of Solanum verrucosum. NCBI lineage: Eukaryota > Viridiplantae > Streptophyta > Magnoliopsida > Solanales > Solanaceae > Solanum > Solanum verrucosum. Next base: position 992,236 of record NW_026020217.1, read on the forward strand.
ATTATTTTTTTTAACTATATTTTACCCTTAAAAATTATAAATCAAACATCTTAATTACTACACATAAATAAAATAAATATTTAATGAACATATATTATACTGTAAGAGATAAGTAAAAATAAAATAATCAAATCATTTTTCAATAAATAATTTTCTTAAAAGAGATATATTTATAAAAATTCACGATAAATATATTCAGACGGCAGAAATATATCTTTTTGGTCCACAACTTTTTGGGCACGGAAGATTTTGATGTGTACACTTCACGTTACGACCTAACAATTAAAAAAGGGAAAAAGTATAAGCTTATATAGTTAACTTAATTAATTTGCTACGGTTGTGATTATTAGAAATTTATTTAGAATTAATAAGAAAAAAACAAGTTGTGTTTCGATTTTTCTTTTCCACAAGCTTGAAAGTTAGAAACTTACGTGATGCAGTGGTACACTCGAACTATTTAGTTTCATCTTAGAATTTGGGATATAAATTTAAAGTTTTGATTTGAAATTAATGTTTTGTTTATAAGACGTGAACTAATTGTTACATCACTTTCATATTATTATTTTCAAACTTTCATAAAGTAGAATTTTAAATTGTGAATTCGATCTTTTTAAAAAAGCTCATCATTTAATTTATGGCAAAAGTAATTATTCAACCCTACTTTACTTTTTGTTTCATCCAAAACTTTTAAAGGTTGAAAATGTAGATTCATAGTATTTAGATAAGACATGAACCCTTATGATATTCACATGCAAATGACCATTGTTAAAACTTGTGCTACATTACATATTTTTCGTGGGGATATAAAAAATGTTAAAAGTATCACGAAATATGAATATGTTGATACAATTGTTAATGACTCTAACCAATAATTGATTAAAAGTAGCAATGTTATTTCGTCTTCTCAATTTTGATCGAAAAACGCATGCTCAACATGAAGAGATTGTCCGTATCATGTGAAGAATAGAGTAGTTACACTTCAACTCATATTCAATTTTTTTATTGAATAAAACTCGATTGATAAATATGTATTTGTTAGAAAGACCTTCTGATAGTGTACTACAATACTTTGTTATGATTTATGATCAGATTGTAATATTTGATTTTTTTTGTTGATAATTTTCATAAAATGTGGGATTTTTATGTTAATGGAAAAAGTAAGCTTTGCGACTCAAATTGCATGTCCAAATAAAATTTTAATTTTAATTTAAAATCGTGTCCAAACAGGCCCTTATAAGGTTACAAATTTAGTTCTACTCTGTCTGTTCATCTTTACTTATCGAGTATTAAACTTGACACACCTTTTAGGAGCAATAAACGGAATGACAATTTATATAATGTCTCTCTTTGAATATAATAAATTCAATGCTTCAAAATGTATTGCAAAATTATTATAGCTGATATAATAAGAATAAATGATAAATTATTTATTAATTTTTTAAACTGAACAAGTAAAAATAAATATCTATTTTCTTCGTATAACGGATAAAACAAAAGTGGACGGAGGAGATAGTTAGTTTCCTATTGTTATTACATATTAAAATAGTTAGGAATATTTTCCCTACAAAATAAATTAGTGAAGGACATAAATGAGAACAATTAACTTTAATAGAATAATTATCATTAATGTCGCTTTGGCCGAGTGGTTAAGGCGTGTGCATGATAAATTATTTTTCGGTTCGACTTTGCGATTTTTTATAAATTTTATTTTTAATTTTATATTTTTCTAATACGAGATTTTTACTTTTACTCATACTAAATCTGAAAATAAAATTCATAAAATTGTAAATAACCAAAGACTTCAAAAGAAAAACTTTTTAAACTAAGCGAATTTAAAAGAAAAATTTCCAAGTCATGACTTATTTGCATATCATACAATATGTCAAATTATATTAAGGTGATTTTGGGTTTGAATTTATTTGAACTAATAGTTTAAGATACTAATGTAAAATCTTAATAATGAGTATAATATTGAAAATCTTAAAAACTAAACTCATTTAATTTATATAATTAATCCTACAAAAATCAATATCTTCTTCTACTTTCTCTTCCTAAATGAGAAGTCCTCCCAATCAAAACATATTAGTATTATTTTTTTAGAAGAAAATTATTTTGATGGAATAAAAAGAAAAATTAGAAGAGCAAAAAGGTAAATGGGGTAGTAAATATAGATGACAAAGAGGAGAAGAAGAAGAAAACAAAACCTATATGTACAATCAATCACTTTCTTAAGGTTGATGACTCAGCTGCATCTAATTATTTTTTATTTACAAACTTTTTATATGAGTTTATTATTTGTAAAAATTATTTCATCTGTCCTAGCAAACATAGTAAAATTAGTTCACGATATCATTCTGTTATTTTCATACTCGTCTCATCAAGCTTAATATAAACTATGTTATCAATTTGTTGGGTTAAATCAATTGAAATTACACTCATTATAATGAGATATTTGTTTAGATCACGTTCACGTAATACTTCCTCAAAAGCCTCACATCTTATACGTTGCTTTGTTTTCTTTGTGTTTTACAAACTTGATTATGCATATTTTTTTTTTGTTATCTTCATGTGTGCCACAAATTATAATTAGTTTCTATATAACCAACGTCAACACTATAAGTACTAATTTGAATACTTAATGTTATTATCAGACAATTAGAGTGGAAGACAAAACAAAATTTGAATCATCAGAATTATAAGATACGTGAATTTTTCGATGATATATAAGAAGACTAAGAAGACATACTATTTGAAATAACGTTTTTTTCATTGCGAAATTTATATTAAAAAATATGTTTTTTAATTTATATTTGATCGAATCAGCTCATTAAATATAAGAAACAGAGATTACATCATGGATGATAAAAATTTGATGAATTTAAGAAGCAAACAGACTTTGCCTCCCATATTTGATACCTTTTATTAATAGAAAATAGCAGATCTTGTTCTCAATATACTATATACTATACAATAAATATAATAAAATTACTCAATTTTATAATCATCTGCCTTACATTTCTGCTTATTTTTCTGCCACATAATAACTTGTATAATGATCAGTAACTTCTTGGCATTGGGTTCTAAACTTTTACTGTGAATCTGTGATCCTTTAATTTGAGGTATTATAATTAAATTGTAAAGTCATATACCTGATAAATCTCAATTTATATGACACGTTTCACTTTTAAAGACTTAAATTTAATTAATATTTAATTTTTTTCTTAAAATCATACTGGTACAAGAAGAACGTCAATTTATACTAATTTTTTTTATTTTGAATATTTAAACTCTAATTTTAAATATTAAATTATTTATTTTTTATAATAAGGAAAACCCGTAATTGTTGGGTTTTATTTGCCTTGAATTTCTTACCATAAATAGGTTTTCCTTTTAGGAAAAGGTTTTAATATTTTACTAGTCCTTTTCTTGTAGGAAAGGTTTAGGACTCTATAAATATAGGCTTGTTCTTTCTAACTTAGTTAGCATTCACAATGTAGTCTTAAGGGCTTTGAGAGTTTTGGTTAGGGGGAGAATTTGTGGGTCACAAGCTTGATACGTTATCACTTGTGTGAACCTCCCATGTATTCCGAGTGAATTGGTTGAGGTTGTTTCTCTCTATATTTTGTACTCTCATATTTATAGTGGATTGCTCATCTCCTTTGTGGATGTAGGTCGATTGACCGAACCACATTAAATCTGTCTCTTTTGGTGTGTTTCTCGTTTGTCTTCTTACTTGTGGTCTTTTGAGGTTTGCTTTGCTAGCTTCCACATTACACCTGCTTATTTTCAGTCCTAACAGTAATCGCTATCTTTTGAGTATGCACATGGTAAAACCACCACTCCTGCAATAGCTCGTAAACCACATAGGAGAGGTAACCCCGCACCAGACGACGAGCTCAACCCAAAAGGTAAACCTCTTGCTTTCGCTCGCAAACCACATAGGAGAGGTAACCCGCACCAGAGCTTGACCCAGAAGACAAACCTCTTGCTTTCGCTGGTAAGGGGTTTTGAACTTGAGACCTCTAGCATGCATGAAAGTCCCAAGTCCAAACCACCGGGTCACCCCAAAGTGTAAATTGTTTTTTATTTAACTTGACTTTTAAGGTTAGTCAAATTGACTATGATAAATAAAAAATATCACATTAATTAAGACCAAAAAAGATATAATTATATTGTTATTTTTGAGTTTACCTGATGACAGGGACCGAAGGAGATTCCTCCTAAGCTTTTTCATCAGAAATTCTGACTCCATCAATATAGCGCATATTAGATAGTAGCAAAATATGAACAAGAAATTGGTAAAACTATGTTCAATAATAATATATTCAATGAAATTTGAAAAAAATAGAGTGTGCATTGACCTTTATTGCTATTTTTCTGAGATAAAAAGGTTATTTTAAAAAGATCGGAGTGTATAATTACTGTTCCTTTAATAAAGACATTTGTCTGTGAACGAATCTTCAGCTAACTTTTTTCATAGAAAAAATTGCCCGTGTGCACCTGAATTATGAAAGAAAAAGATGCAACTTTTCTTGGGAAAATCAAATTGCCCTCTCAATTATTTTTTTTCAGTTTCTGTTTTTTTTTTTGCTTTTTTTTTTGTTAATTGAAAAAAGTAGCACATGTAAAACAACGGCTATGATATAATCTAGGAATATACAAAATTATGAAACTCAGATACATTGTGGAATATAGATACATTGTGAAACACAAATACATAAAAGTGGAGGGACGAAAAAGAACAACGATGAGTGAGAGAGAAGAGAAACGAGATATATTCACCGGATACAATGTATTTAGAGGCAAATACATTGTATTTAAAGACAAATAAAATATATCCAAAGGTAACTTTGACAAGATATAGTAATTACATTAATTAAAATTATTGATGCATTGAATAATAAAAAAATTACGTGGTGAAGCAAACTTATACTACTTAATTACTCATCATAGTTATAGTTTGCTATAATTAACACTCACGACTAACATTATAGGCTGATTTCGAATTTGTATAATTAGTCACTTTTGTATATGTATAATTTGCCACATTTGTATAATTCACACCTAACAATTCTTTGTTAGATTTGTATTTGTATACGATTGTTTGTATTTATATACGATTGTTTGTATTTGTATATGACGATGATTTCCTTTGGTTTTTCAATTTTGTCATCATATACATTCAATCTTTTTGTGTATAACTTTTTAAATTTTGTATAAACATGTAGTTTTTGGATTTAATTGAATAATATAATTTATATAATGTAATTTGTATAATATATTTTGTATAATTGTTTAAAGTTCATATGTTTATGTTTGTATCAATTTGTTATTTTGAGTTTTATTATATTTGTATAATTTCAAACTTTATATTACCCAATTATACAAAAACACGTGAATTATACAAACGTACCTGCAAATTATACAAACGAGATGCGAATTATACAAATTATTGTCCTCTCTTGCTCGCCTCTCTCCTCCCTCTCCCAATATCTCGTGCCAAAATATACAAATACATATGTATACATATACAATTCACCTCTCTCCCACTCTCTTCCCTCTCTCGCTCGCCTCTCTTCTCCCTCTTCCAGTCTCGCTCGCCACTCTCCTCCCTATAACATGTAGCTACGAATCGTAATTAGCAAACTATAACTATGAAGTGTAATTAAGTTATTTTTGAGTAGTTATATGCGAAAGTTCCTCACTTACTAGCGTACTTCATGAAAGTTGCTCATACTATTCTCCTTGCTATATATAGAGGCCCAATGGCCCAGTTGTCAGTAGAAATTGGATCCATGAATCGTGGCCCATTGTCTAGAAAGTGCGATAGCCCAATAGACGATGATTGCTAAACAGTATTTGTTCATTTAAGGCCCACCTACAACACTGGGCCATGCTTTATAGGCCCACTAAGATTCTGGCCCAATGATAATTTTTGTGATATTCCAAAGCTACAGTACAGTTTGAACAAGAATAAAGAACCACCATTAAACTTCAAGATAACTATTTAATTTATTTCTAGATCGATTGAGTAGTATGTCCATAATATAGGTGTAAAATATCAGTATTGGCATCTGACTAATTTGGATTCACACCCACATAGGGTTTCATTCGGGGAAAAGGCTCCATGCCTAAGATTTTTCTTTACTAAGGACTCGAATAAAAGACCTCTACGTAAGGGAGAAATACCCTGCACCACATCCGTTGATAATAATTATTTATTAAATATAATTCTGAAGGTTATGACCCAAAGTTTATCTACTCTATACCAAGATGTGTTGTAAGACTTGTTTGTTTGACTATTTAGATAGATAGACTTAGGGGTGTTCACGGATTGGATAAAAACCGATTCAAACCGAAAAATCGAACCAATCGATAAAATAAAACCGATTTTATTTGGATTTGGTTTGGTTTGGTTTTAGATTTTTGAAAACCGATATTATTTGGTTTGGTTATGGTTTTATTCGAAATAAATCATAGAAATAACTGAACCGAACCGATGAATTATATACATATATTTTATTAATATACATATTTAATATATTATTTTTATAAACAATTTTATAGATCTTATACATACTTTCATTAAAATTTCTTTATAATTTACTTATTGAAAGCAAAAATGTCCAAGATGAAACATTTATCTTATTGATTTCACGTATATGAGTGTCTATGACAATTCTTTGTGGGACTGAAAATGTTATTGTCTCTTCTGTCTAGGCCAATAGAGTGAATTTTAAAGCTTTATTGATAGTAAATTTAGTGATCGAAAGTTCAGTAATTTAAGTCATTCTAACTATTTTTCGTTTTGAATGGATTGTTGTCACTTTTTTCACATTTTGAATGAATTGTTTCTTTTATTTTTGTGTATGGTTAATAACCGAATAACCGAACCAAACCAAACCGAAACCGATAACCACCAAACCGATAAATGTATATTATATTTGGTTTGGTTTGGTTTTGATAATCTTAAAACCGATTAAGTTGGTTTGGTTTTGATTTTGATCAATAACCGATCCAAACCGACCCGTGAACACCCTAGATAGACTTTGGGTCTTCACCTTTGGAATTTTATATTCCTCATATTCATTTTTATTTGTCATCTTTTGAAATTCGAGAATAAAAAAGGATGAACTTTGATTAATATTTTAAGATATAAGAAGAATTATCTCATAGTATTTTTTGTATAGTGTTCGAGTATCTAAATTAAAAATTAAAAATCCTGAATTAATCTGATATAATTTAGCCTAGAAGATTAGTCAAATTGATTCTATTGAAGCGAATCGAAACGTGAAAGGTAAAAATAAATGGAACTATGGAAGGAGTATTTGGAAAATCATTTTCTGACCTTTTCCAACAAACCGCGTTTCCTATGGTTTACTTGGGAAAATTTATCTTGATTAAAGAGTTAATCACGATATTTATCATATCTAATTGACGTGCTAAAGTGATCCTAACAATTAATTGATTGATAATGACTTATCTTAGTGTGTGAAAGAGATGACAAAGAAGACCTTTAATTGTTAATTCAGATTTTATTTCATGCATTCAATTAGGTAAGATTTCTTTCAATCTTTTTTTTATTTTTTTATTTTTTATGTTTTTACATGTAAATAAAAAGGCTCGAAAACAAAATCAGATATTGTTTGTTGACTAGATCAGAGATAGATCCAAAATTTGAAAGTATGGGGATTCAGGAGTACCACTTTTTCTAATATAGGCGTGTTAATTTTTTTCTTCGAATAACATAGATATATCAATTATTTAATTACTACAAAGATTGGCGTGAAGCTCTTTAAAAACTAAAGAAAAAAAGCAACAAAACAAGGGGGAGATAATTACGACTCTAAACCCTCCGATCAACTAATTTACAAAATATATACTAGTTTTTATGCTAATTATATATACTTCAAATGTTGTTGGCATATAATGGAAAAAAGAAAAAGAATTTATAATACTAAATCTCCTTATCAATAAAAGAAAGAAAAGAACCATCTGGACATTTGTTGACCATAAGTGTATTTCTCTAAATCTTAGTTAATCCTACTTTATTATCATGGTAGATTTCCCACTAACTTATGTACCTATCACAACAGCCATATATAATACATTTGACAAATCATAAATCATAAATATAATGAAAAAAAAAACTCTGATTTTTTTGCAACCTTTAAAATGAATATGATATTTTACTCTTAATTAAAAATTTCGAGTTTAAGTTTTATAAACATATTATTATATTTTGGTAAGAAACAATTTTGACATAGATCAAAATACGAATACTGAACACTGAGTAATAAAAATAAGTGTTGATGTAATATGTCACAAATATAATAAATTACAATTGGAAATAAAATGAATAAGATAATCACTCAGGCTAAGACGCGGATATCTCGCTCTCTTTAAGGAGATTCAAGCCCACTGCGACATAATCTACACCAATTCAGCAGTATATATCTCTTGACTTGTTCCCTCCAGGATACAACAGCCCAACAACGTCGTACAACTCAAGCAACTCCGGAGTTCGTTGAAGAGTCCAAAGCTCTACATAAGAACACCTTCCTTCAACATATAAAATAACTCTTTTGTATATAGTGAATATAGTTGAAGACTTAGAATGTTTTTTTTGTCTCAACTCTCTTTCACAGCTACTATACACTACGATATTTTTTACACTTCTCATATTTCTTGTCCCTTTCACAAACGAAGAAACACCACTATTTATAGGTAAAGAGGTCTTTCATTTAATCAATAAGTAGAATATGGGACAATAATGTGGTTAGATGAATGTGATAGATGTTACATAAGTTACAAAAAACTAATGGTCATATGAGTTACAAGAAACGAATGACCATGAGAGTTACAAGAACTAATGATTATATAAGTTACAAGAACCAATAGTCATCTTCTACCACAATTGTATACCCACTAACATATACATTTAATATTTTATTTTAATAATAAAATGCATATACACCAACAATAAATTCCATGTAGGGGCTGTAATTAGCATCAAATGCAGGAGCGGACCCACTGTTATCCTAGGAGTGTCAAGCGACACTCCTTAGTCGAAAAATTATATTATATATAGAGGTCAGATTTTGATTTAATAAATATATACATACAAGTATTGACACCTCTTGACACAAGTTAAAAGTTTAGTCTAGCTAGTGGTTAAGGTGTTGTGAAAATTTCTTGAGGTCGTGTGTTTTCGTTCTACTAGCTTCATAATTATATTTTTATTACAATCATTAACACTTCTTAACGACAATTCAGGATCCGCTACGGATTAAATAGTATATACTTTGGTTTATATTATGTATATAATGGTACATTTAATTATTTGCACTTTCAAAGTGGCCCTCACGTTCAATCCTCACCCAATAAAATCAAACTCCACTTACAATAATTTTATAACTTTTTTCTACATTCTGTTGATTAGTGATCCTATCTCTATCAAATGATGCCTACCTTTATATATTTATCAGTCTACGCATGAATTAAGAATATCTTCATGTCATTTTCTCATATCTACTTTTAACTTGCAAGATTTATGTTTTGGTATTATTATTTCAAACATGTGTTGATAACATGACAAATGTTTTGCAATTTGTGGTGAATTGGAATTTTTTTAAAAGAACATAACTTTTCTTGTGGTCATAATATTTCAATTTTCCAAAAGCAGGAGCATTCAAGTATTTTTTGAATGTGTTTAATGTTTATCTATTAACAGTGAAAAAGTTCAACATACATTAAATATCTTAATCTTAATTATTCGTTTTGTTTCAATTTATTTGACCTGCTTTCTTTTTTAATATGTTTTAAAAGGGATGTTCCTTTCCTTTGTTAGCAACTTTTTAATATTAATTTTACACATGACATATTTAAGACCACCAGATTGAAAGATACTTTGATCATACATTTGACATATCTCTAATTTTTTATCTCAAAATTCAAATAAGTGATTGATGATAGTGGTTGATGGTATATAGTGATAGTTAAGATGGTAGATGTGATTGACGATATGAATGCAGTGTTGGTAGTTATTGTTGATGATGGTGGTTGAAAGTGGTGGTCTTACTTGACGTAGTGACTTGTGATAATGAATGACAATAGTGATAGTAAAAATGATTAGATGTAGTAGTGATTAGTGATGACGGTTGAAAGCGAATATTGATTGGTGGAATATTGATCGGTGATGACAGTTGGAAGCGATAGTGATTGGTGGTGATTCTGATGATATATATATATATGCAGGTTGACGGTTTGTGATGATCGGTGGTGATTTATAGATATATGGTGGTGGACGGTGGTGGTTTGACAACTTTTATAGTAATTATTGTGTAGTGGTAGACGATGATGATTATGGTAAGAGTGATTGTGAAAGGTCATTTTAGCATCAAAGACGGATCTAAAATTTGAAGTTTATTTATTCCTATATCAATCTCAATTCATATTATTATAATAATAATAATAATAATAATAATAATAATAATAAACTTTAAATTAATATAATAATAATAATACTCATAATGAATATTTATTACAACAATAACTTTTTAAATATATATACGCAAAAGTTTTAATAATTTCAAGACTTTAATTATTTAATATTTATTGAAACCCATTAATTTATCAAATTTATAAAAATACAAATAAACCTTAATAGTTTGTAATATATTTATTTTACTTTTCCCTAAAAATTAAATTAAATTCTTGTTCACATTAGCTAGGCATTGAATGATATCCTTATCAGATAGGATAAAAAGGAGTTCAAAGTCAAAAGATGACTTTTTTCCTTTAAAATGCATAAAAGATCATTCAATTCTTATTTTAATTAAAAGGGACAATTTGTTGGTGAGGAAGTAAGAGATATTGTGATTTTAACAGCTATTTACTCTGGTTGAACAACGAGAAGAAAGTTTTTTTTACGTCGTAAACAACTGTTAAAATCACAATATATCTCATTCCCTCATCAGTGAATTGTTCCTTTTGATTAAAATAAAAATTAAATGCCCCTTTATATATTTTGGAGGAAAAAAAATGATCCTTTAAACTTCGAACTCCTATAAAAAGGTAGAAATTACGAAATGATGATATCATCTCATAATTATCCATTGAAAAAAAATATAAATATTACTGTTAATTTAGATAAAGTGTGACTCTTTTTTTTCTTCTTCATATAGGTTGGTTAACTATTCCTTTCATGATCAACAATAATATTTTTTTGTAACATGATCATTATGTAAAGTGAATACTATAGAGTAAAACCAAAAAAAAAAGATCGATACTCATTATCCTATATTTGAAAAATAAAAAAAAGTGTAAGATGCGAGCGTGCTTCTCAATAGCGTCTGAATATTAGTACTAAAGACAAACAAAAAAGATAGAATAAAGTTTTGCATGAGAAAATAATTATGACGAATAATTTGAGACGGAGGGAATAGTTCTTTCTAACATTAATTATGGTAAGCATTTGTTTAAAAGATAATTTTTTATTTATTTTTTAAATAAGTGTCGCTTTAACTAATTTCATACATTTATTCAAAAATATTTAGTAGTAATTACATTAATTGTCATTGCATATTGAGTCATTAAAGTCTTTAATAGTAACATTTAAATAGAGTGTTGGCTATAAATACTCAATATACAAACACAATATATAAATAGAGTATTATATTATTGTCTCCAAATATAAAATAGCAAGAATTATATTATTGCTGCTAAACAATTGTCACAAAGTCATTTATTTGTCATTGTGAGTACGTACATCTTTAAAATAAGGATACAATTGGAAATCATTACTATTTTTTGTCTTAAATTTTTAAAGCTAACACTTATTTTGATATTGATCGTTGTATGATTAGTTGACTTTTAAACTTAAAACATCCACCATTAAACAAAAACAATATACAAAAACAAATAATTAAGCAACATAATCCTTTGTTAATCATTGATTAATTAAAGCAAATTAAATAAGCTGTCTGCCAGTTTACTCAATAATTAAATAATTCAGGTGTGTATCTTCAAGGAGAACACTCGTAATTCTGAAAACTTGTTTAGTTGACTTGAACATTATTAAACTTTATTAATTATTGTTGTTAAGTAAAGATAAACTTCCTCAACTACTAAACCATCAAACAAAATCAACATAAAATTGATCAGCTTATAACATTTTCTTAAAAGATAAAATTACATTTCTTTTTTTCTAATATTTAATTATCAAAAATATTTTAAGGATCAAATAAATTAAAACAAAAGGAATATTCTTTAAGTGCAACTTAATGAGTCAAAATAAAAAATTTAATCGTTTTTGCAACAAGATTTTAAGGCAATATTTGTTTGTTGAAAGATCAAACGTGGTTTTTAAAAATTAAAAATTAAAATAAAAATTTAGGGGTGGGGGAAGGGGAATGGGGAAGGGAATTACAATATGGAGAATCGAACCCTCACCAATAAGATAAAATTTCAAATAGTCAATCAACTAAGCTATTAAGATTCTTCGATCAGATAGAAATTTGATTGATAAGAATAGTATAGTGGGACAAATTCCAACGTTATTCCAACCTTAGCCATTGTCCATTTATTTAATAAAATATATACTGTAAAATGATGATCTTATTGCATATAGAAGAATCCATTTTTTATTCTATATTTTGTCGAATAAAGAATTTTATTTTTCGGCGCCAATTATCTTGGATAACTATACGTATTTTGTGGACCTCTAGCAATAACGTTATTTTTACCACATGGATCGTCATATATATTCATGTTTTCGATTCGGTGTCTAATATCTATTTTTGATGCTCGATTACTTCATATTCACATCAAATATATCCTATTTGGTGGATAAAATAACTTAATCAAAGATAATTTCATGCCCAAAATTTAAACTCGAAAACTCTAATTAAATAAAGATGTCAAAAAATCTTTGTTTGGTGAATAAAATCCTCTCAATCAAAGACAATTTCATGCTCAAAGCTCGAACTCAAAAACTCTAATTAAAAATGAAGAAATAATTATATCACTCCACCACAACTTTTGATGGTTCAGGGATCACCATACATGATATAATGAATAGAGATCATAAAACATCACTATAATATTTCCTTCATCACAATTTATGTGCACAATTGTCAAATATAAAGTTTTATTACTATAATTTATAAATCATCTTATTTAAGAGTTATAACATGAAAACTTTCAAAAATTATATTTTAAACTTAAGAAATAATATTTTTGAGGACAAATTTATTATAATGTGTAAAAAATATGGCACGTAAAGTATGTCCAATATTTAGGAACACATTAGCTAGAGCTGAGGCTGTAGTTGAGCATGGCATGCTTTAAGGCGTGTCTATTGGGACTCTCATGTGCCAAGATTCATAAATGGAAACCGTAGTCACTCTATTTTACTATATATTTTAATCAATCTCGGTTTCGAGTCTTAGAAAAGGAAATTATTTTAATAGGAAGCGTCTTTTTAAATGAATTTGATTCTACGCAAAGTGAATTCAAATTAATAGAGCTCTGATATAAATATGGTAAAACTTCATAATTAGACATACTTCACTACTATATATATTATATATTATTACCTGTACTTTAAAAACATTATGTATATTACCCCTAATTAAGAGTTTTCTACCATATATTGAGGAAGATATACACTTAGATACAAGTATTTTGCTATCAAATATGCTAAAATAGAAAGAGAGGCGAACGAGATGAGGAGAGAGGAGAGCGAGATTCGTTATGTATCTCAGATACATGTGAATCACTCTAGATATACACTAGATATATATATCTGTATGTATTTGGTGTAATTCACATATATTCGAGAGACCAGATATATTGGAGAGTGGCGAACGAGATAGGAGACAGGTGGGCGAAAATTATGTGAGGAAAAAGAGTATGCCTCTTTATACTGTATATGATTGGGGTCTTTATATCTTACGTTATTCGAAGCTGTCTTTCCCTATTTCTGCGCACGTCCAATTAATTTATTCCAACTTACATTTATTACACCTCCTCAATCCCTTACCCTTTCAATTCCACTTTCAACTTCTCAAAGTTCGTCGAGTCTCGGAAGAGTGATGTGCATGTAATTTTATTTTTATATTGTGTTATGTTATAGAGTCTGTTTTTAATAGATTTATGACTTAAATAAAGCATATAAAATCAAATATGAAGAGGTAAATATAAGAGTAAAACAATCATGTTGAATATAATAGTGAAGAGAACAGTAACAATAGCATAATAATACGATAATCGGAGAAATAAAATTACAAGTAAAAATAAAATGAGTACAAATATTATTGATTGATGGTGTTGTCACAAATCATTTTCATTTATGAAACTACTTGCTATGACCTCACAGTCGTCACTAATATTATTTTAGTGTGACTTTTTTGTTTTATTTTTTATAGCGATTTTCATCGCCACAAAAATATAAATTTCTTATAATAAATTCACTGATCTACGACGCTTTAAGCGTTATGAGATTCAATAACTATGCCACTAGTATATGGTTTTCGTGGACATCAATTTGGATAGACATATACTTTATAGAGATATATGACTTAGTTATTCTTTTCAAATCAACCAATGCATTGCTATTTTCAAGCAAGTGGAAAACTTTATAGACTTTTTATACACGTTATAAGGACATGTAAATCAAAATGAGATGCTAATGATTTTTTAAATTATTTTTCTCTTCAAATCGAATCACAATTTTCACCATCATCCATTCACACACGATAATTTCTTAAGGAGAACATCATTGGTCTTAGTCTTCAATATCTTATATTTCTTGATGTGATGTTCTTATGCCACTTTTTTCAAAAGAATTTTAAATTTTGGGATATAGATATGTTGTATAATGACTATAAAATATTGAAAGTTGACTTAAAAGGTGAGACCTAAAATAGTGGAAAATAGAAACATACGTGGAGGTTTGTTTAGGCAGTTGGCTTAGTCAGTTAGGACAAAATTAAAACGTATAATTGTTTATTATAATCCCTATTTTATTATTTTGACATTATCACAAATATTTTTCTTTTCCATGATAATTGATATGACAAGAAAAATTATAGTATATCAAAACGAAGTTCAATTATTCCAATTTCAAAGTCAAAGCATGGAAGCAAATTATTATTAAAGAAAAGACAAATTTACATAACAAAAAACAACTTGAATATATCATATAACCATTTAAGATGTCTTTGAGTTGTGCATGAAATGCTCATCTGAAGGATAGAAACTGTGACAGTAATTATAGCGACGGGCGACGGCAATTATCCCGTGTTTCATTTAAGATGAGGTAAGTTATAAATGTATTCTCTTATTTTTTGAAATAATAATAATAATAATAATAATAATAATAATAATAATAATAATAATAATAATAATAATAATAAGTTATAAAGAAATTGTTTGTATAAAAAATAAAATAAAATTGCCCACAGGATATAAGGTTGTTACTTTGAAACAGCTAAAGAATTAAGTAATGACCTACTCGATTTTTTTGAAGATTAAAATAAAGTAAAGATTATGATTCTTTCAACAAACAAATCAATCTCTTTTTCTTCTGAAAAGGGTAAAAAATGACCTTTATACAATCCTTCAATGTATATAACCAAATTATTAAAACTTTATTACTTATTAATGTGAAAACTCAATTCACTTGGGTTTTGTATTCTTGGAACTCTTACAAATATATTTTCAGAATTAGTATATGTAAAAGAACACGATATGAATACAGTAGCGCTCATAGTGATATCCTCTGATACCTATTGGTATGTCAGGATCCAATTGGTCGGACGCGGGCCGGCTGACTCAAGTTTTCCGAACAGTGCAAAATGGTCACCTATTACACGACTCACTAACTCCGTCGAAGGTATGAATACCTATTATTAATTTGATGCTCAAAACATTTGTATTAGTTTTAAAAAGAATTGCACTCCGAAAATATGAATACAAGACTTGTGCATGAAGAAGAATCATTAAGGGGTCGTTTGGTTTGAATATGAGTTATGATGGGATAAGTTATGTTGGGATAAGTTATGTTGGGATTAGTTATGATGGGATAAGTTGTCCTGGGATTATTTCTTATTGAGTGTTTGGTTTGTTATATTCAAAATAATATATATTGATAAATTTTAAGAACAAGTTGTTTGTTTACAAAATTACCCTTCACTTTATTTAAACTTTTTAAATTTTTCTTTGTGAGCTTTAGTTATTCATTTTTTTAAATAAAACTTTTATTTTTTTTAACTTAAATATTTTTGTTTATGTATTCCCATGATAAGTACCATGTGTATTTAAAAATATAACTTTTTTCTTATTTAGCTTAAAAATAGAACTTTCCTCTTAAGTTTATTAAAGAGAAGAAAATTTATGAGAAATCAAAATAAAATAAACATAAGAATTAGTCAAATAAATTCATAAATAAAAATTATATTTATATAGTATAATTTTTTAATAGAAAAATATGTATAATTATCATAAAAATAAGGAGTAGTAAATATTATTATACATGGTATTAAAAAAAATGTAAATATACATAAATGTAAAAAATGATATATAAAAAGGATTTAAAGGGACATATTTGTCATTTACCTATTCTATCTCGGGATAAGTTATCCCGGGATTACTATACCACCCATGGGGAGGGATAACTTATCCCGGTACTAATTATTAATCCCGGGATAAGTTATCCCGGACTTGCCAACCAAACAACATAATTTTTTTTTATCCCATCACTATTTCCTTATCCCATCACTATTATTTCTAATCCCTCACACCAAACGAGCCCTAAGTTTAGAATTTATAATAGGTTTACTTTGACAATCTCAAAGGTCTAAAATTTGATAGAATATTTACCAAGTCTAATAATTTATAAAACAACAAATCGTAGCTAAACTATCAACAAGGTTTGTGGTAAAGAGGTAAGTACTACTTCATTCTTAATCAAAAGTCTCAGGTTCGAGTTTCCCTCGATATAAAGTCGTCTTTCTTAAGAAGCGTATTATCTCCAATGTGAGAACTTCCAACACAAATCCATATTCAATTAGACTTTAATATAAATATCAAATATCGAATGAAAAATCATAGCTAAACTAACATCATATCAATATCTCTCCTTAACATTTCCCGTGAAAAAAGGCAGGGTGGAGGGAAAGTCAAGTGTCCAAGAGAAAATATGTCATAATTGGAATTTAAAAAAGAAAAAAAATGGAAATTCATCTATAATTTAATTATTCTATAGGACTAGCTAGGATGACTTTTTGGCATACGTTACATACTGACTTTTTATATCAAATCAATTAATTTAATTTTTTTAATATTATATTAAAAATGAAAGTGGTGTACACGAGAAATTACTTAAATGGTGTAAATACCCTTCATTTTTAGCTTTAAAGTTATTAATTCACATCATCAAGAAATTAAAAAAAAAAGTGAATGCTTTACTTAATCATTTAACTATATATATTATATATCGAGTGCGAGTAAATAACTTTGAAATCTTTCATTAAGGGTGAAGTCAATCTTCATCATAAAGAATTCAATAATTTTAACTCAATAATTTAAATTAATTTAAAATACATAAATTAAAAATTCTGACTCCAAGCTTTTTTAACCTTTGCTTTTTCCCAAAAGGGTCCACACTATTCTCTTCTAATTCTTTAAATACCCCTAACTTTGAGAACTCTCATTTCTATATCATTCTTCTTAAATTCCTAAAGTCCTCCACAATCTTTAACCTCTCAATTTAATCCTCTAAAAAATCAAGTTGAGATTAAAATTCACACAAAAATAAATATATAATGGTATGTTTCTATTTCTTTCTCTTTTTTTCTCCTCTTTAATTTTAATTTTTCTTTCATATTTTCATAAATAAACTTTGTTTCGTATATCAGGAAACAGAGAGCCAAAGTCAATTAAACACTTGGCATGGTTATGTTGATTGGAAAAATAGGCCTGCAATTACTAACAAGCATGGTGGCTTACTTGCTGCCTCCTTTGTCTTAGGTAAAATATAAAATAAATTAAAATCTTCGATTTTTTTTGACATAACTGATAAAGTTGTTGTTATCTTATCAAGATAGAAACAATCTGTTGCAGAAATGCAGAATAAGACTGTCTACAATAGATCTTTGTGGTCTGACTTTTTTTTGGACCCTATATATAGCAGAAATTCAGTGCATCGAACTGTCTTTTTATCTTGCATGTGAAATTTTAGAGAATTTGATTATTATTATTTTTTTTGAAAAATGACAGTTGTGGAGGTGTTGGAGAATTTGGCATTTTTGGCAAATGCAAGCAATTTGGTGTTGTATATGTCTGAGTACATGCATTTTTCACCATCAAAATCGGCAAATTCTGTGACTAATTTTATGGGCACAGCATTTTTATTGGCACTTCTTGGTGGATTCTTATCTGATGCCTTTTGCACTACTTATTACATCTATCTCATCAGTGCACTCATTGAATTTCTGGTATGTTTTTTTCCGCTCAATATTCGATATTAGTATTAGATTAGATTACTTGTGCCTTACGTTGGAGGGTTAAACTCTCTAATAAAGTTGACTTGATATTTAGAGCCTAAATTCGATATCTTTGATTAAAAATTAAAAAAAAATACTTATCACTTCATTAGATCCTAATTAATTCTATGTCCCACCCCTAGGTATTGGAAAATTTACTTTTAATAAGGTTATTTTATAAGTACATTTTAATAATGATCATGATCATTAATTCATAACATGTAAAATGGTACTTCTCCCGAGAATGTTATATTTTTTATAATTAAATATAATTAATTTATCTATATTGAGATAATTTTTCTAATTTGGTCAGAATGATATTTTATCTATGTTATTTTATCTTTTTAAATATTTTTACCCTTTTAACTTTAATACCTTTTAACTAAAAAATGAAAAAAAGATCAGTTTATTTTAAAATAAAAAATATATAGTTTTTTTAATTTTCTGGCCAAATTCTGGTCAAATTTTCTGGCCATTTAGCACTTTCCTATTTTATTTTATTTTCAATAAAATAATTTATAATTAACTGAAGAGCAGGCACGTGGATTTTAATTGGGTGAGACATAAAATGAGCAGAAATTAAGGCAAATGTAGCCAATATTGAATGAAACAAACTTGGGAAATGTGATCAAATACAGGCAGTAACATCGCCATATTTTTTATGCACCTTTTTTTTAAAATAAAATAAAATAATTATAATTTTAGAATCTTTACCTTTTCTTTTATTAAATAAGTTTATTGTTTATTTTTTCTTATGGAGTGTTTTCAAAATATAAATGATAGCGTAGTACTTTGACAAACAAAAGGGAGAAAAAAAAAGTCAAATATATTATGTTTGTTTACTATTTTATTCTTGTTAATTCATAATTCTACGTTTCATATTTCTTCTTTTTAAGACTTTGATTATACTCTATAGTCACATTGTTTGATTGGTAGAAAACATGAAGTGCGATAGTCTTTAATTAATTAAAATTAAATATACTTAATATATAATAACGATAACATACGCAGTATAATACATGCATAACAATCACCAACTATTAGTTGAAACTAATTAAATAAGGTTTCTTTATTTTTAATTAGAAATCTTGAGTTCAGATTTTGAAAATAAGAAATTCTTTAACGAGTCATGTACTTTGCTTTCTATTGAGCTTTATGATTGTGAGTTCAGATTAATCAGGACACTAAACATTGTTTGGAAAACAAAAAATGATTATGTCCTAGTCATCACTCATTATATACTTTAGTTTTATTTATTTTTAGGGAAAGACATCCTAAAGATAGTAATGATAAATTAGTGTTAAAATTGCAACAATTGGCCATGCAACTTGCTTGCAAAGTGATGCAAGTTGACAATTACTATGACAAAAGATACTTGGGAATTGGTTGCTTTTCTTCTTTTTATCTTTCTCTTGTCTGCTTCTTTTCTCCTCCACCTCTAGTGCCGTAGCCATATATAGCTCAGGATGGCCAGTCGGATATCCTTCGTAAAAAAATTAGTATTATATATATGAAATTTTGTACAAAGTATATGGATCAAAAAAATTATTTTCGTACATATATATTAAATCTTGAATACTCTTAACAAAATTTTTGGTTTCACCACTACTAGAGTCCCCCACCGACCCACCCCCACATAGTCCCATCCATCAAACTTGTTAACGAGGAAAATATGGGAAATTAATATTAACCCCATAATGAACCTTTTTTCTTGGTCATTTTTATTCTTTCAAATTCCAAAAGAAATTCCATGAACCATGACTTTGAAAAGAGACCACTTTGATATGATTCGATTTGTTTTTCTATTTTTTTTTAAAAAAAATAAATTTAATTTTTGGCATCATGTAAAACTAAAGTTTATAGGATGAAAAAGATCTTTGTCGAATTAGAATCGATTTTTAGATATTACAATTTTATTTTTTTCTAGTGGAAGATCATATTAAGAATCTAACCTTCCCCACATATATTATTCATGCAACGTATCTAGTTTTGAGTTTGCATTTTCTAGGGTCCCATTACATACATAACTTTTTTTTTTTTTTCATTTTTGGATTTTAACTACTTTTTTTTCCCGCACTTTACGTTTGTCACTATGTAACATATGGTGACAATAGACTAAGAAATGTATTGCCCCTAGGTTTTTAAATTGGCCTATTGGGAAAATAGTGATGTCTGATGTGTATGTCATGAGTTTGAATCTGATTGTATAATAGTCTTATATTTTAAATGGAGATATAGTGAAACAAACTTATTTTCATCGAGTTTCGAACCACATGAACTGGCTTTGAGAATTTCTTGATTATGAAATTATAGACTAGAAAAAATATTAGATAGTATTTGAGGATTCAACATTGTTAAAATTAGAAGTAGTTTTTAACGTTATTTTTCGTATTAAAATTTTAAAGCGATGCTTATTTTGGAGCAACTTATTTTTATAGAGTAGACTCTTATTTTAAGACGGAAAGAGAACGAGTAAATTTTTGTGGAGAAGTTATGTGAAGTTGCGGGCGCTTAGGATAAGGATTGGAAATCGAAATTTTTGAATTAAATGAGGGGGGTAATTAGCAAAAAGACAAAAAAACTATAAATACAAACATCTATAAAAAAAAATTGTTGGAAAAGAAATGTAACAATATTGTTTGTTGCATTCAAGTTGTTATTTCATATTAAGGCAAATACAACTTGATATCTCACATATTACCCTACATATGACTATATATCCTTTTTTTTTTTTAATCAACAAATGGCAAAATCAATCAAAGGGGTTCAATTGAATCTCATTTGCGAAAAAATTCCTTGAATGCATGTTGCAATTCCTACCTCCGCAATTATCTTTTAAAGTAAATACTAATAATGTTCAAATTATCTTGTATGTATTTTAATTATTTCATCTGATATCTGTTATTTTTCCGTCTTCAAGGGATACATCATACATACTTCATACTTTTCCTTTTTTGTTTTTGTTTATTATGTCGTGTGATTTTTGGTTTGATTTGATTTGGTCTTATTTTTGTTAACCTATTGCATCACCTTTGATGTAAATATATTATATAGTGGTAGGGCCAATGCAAGTTTTGGATCGACTCTTTCCTTTTTGGTGTCAATATTTGTTAACTCTATGACATGGATTGCAAGTACAACAAATATTCAACTAGTACTACAATTCTTTTAAATTTTTTTTGACTAGTACTACAAAATCAGAAGTGTAGTAAAGTTTTTTTCTTTTAACACCAAAGTCTGTTTTCTTTTTTCTTTTTTATAAAAAAAACAGAAAATTTACTAAAAATAAAATATAGTAGTAGTTTGTTTAAAATATAAGTTTTGATTTTTATTAAAATAGACAATTCAGAAATCATGAACAACCAAACGAGGTATTAAAAAGGTCATATACTAAAACAACATAATCAGTAAAATCTCATAAAGTAGGATTTAGGGAGGACAAAATATACGCAGACTTTACTTTTACCTGGTAGAGAGTGTTTCCGATAAAACTTAGCGCATGGAAAAATAAAGAAGAAGAAAAGCAAAAGAAGGTCCAAAGCAGTATAGGAAAAAGTAATAACAAAAATGAAGATTTCAAGAAAAAATATTACTGTATAGACAACCTGATAAATCATTTTAAATCGAATAAATGATAGTCGAAGTATAATATTACAATATAGATAACCTGATAAATCATTGTAAACTGAATATACGATAATCGAAGTATATAAAAAAAAACAATAGATAGTACTGACTAATAAAACAGCTAAAAGGGTCATATTTTAATCTTCTCTCTGGAGCATGGAAGCCATGTTTTTTTAAATCTTTTTTAATCTATGTAGGTCATGTATGACTTTATTTTAAGAATTTTGAAATGTCTCAGTCTTTATTACTTAGAAGTTTACAACTCACAAACATATCACTTTGCAAATTTTAAATTAGAAAATTTGCATAAATGGTATGTAAAGTAACATATGGCAATAGGGTTTTGCTTTTTTATGGTTTGCTTGATGGGAATATTAACCAGAAGTGGTGATAAAAAATAAATTAACTTTTAGGAGGCCTATGTAACAGGTGTGTGGTTTTTAGTAATGTCAATTTTATATTCATCTTGCAAAAGTGCAAATGACACTATTAAACTAAACTTATTAATGCTTGATTATACACCTATCAAAAGTAAAAATGTGCATAGAATAGTTTAGATTTTGTTTTTTAATGGCCCAAACTATAAGGGGCCACCCAACCTAGGGGGTGAGGTGGGTGGATTTTTCATTTGAAGTCTGATGTTCCATATTGGATTCCGACTACAATTAGATTCGCACAAAAAAGTCTAATATACGGGATAAAGGCGACTTCTAACAACGGCAACTTTGTGTTCAATAGGTCTTGAACTCGAAAATTCTGATTAAGAATGAATATTTCGTATCATGTGAACATATTTTTGTCATCAATTTTAATTTTAATTTTGTTACTTTTTATATATCTGAATTTGGAATGTCAAAAAGTGGACTCAAAAGGAGGAGAGTGTCTCTTTATTCCTGTGACAGCTAGAGAAAGTTTTCCATGACTTTTTTTATGTGTGAACTGTTATCTAAATTAGTCTCATAGGCGGAGGTAGGATTTGAAGCTTATAGGTTCGGGAGTAAAGTTATTAGGTTCAAAATTAATAATTTGTACATGTTTAGCAATTTTTTAATATAGATACAGGGTTTGAATCAAAACTACTGAGTTCGGTTGAACTCGTAACCGAAGCGCTAGCTCTGCCCCTGATTAATTCTACTTAGGTCTTAGTATTAACAACATTTGAGGTAACAAATAAAAGGTACCTACACCCGAGGCAGAGTTAGTGAGCCGTGTAATAGCCGATCATTTAGGGACACTTGAGTCCTGACAACGTCTTGATCCCCGAACAGTTTTGGGCTAATTCCACCTTCGTACTACCTAAAAATGAGATTCTTGTTTAATCCGAGTTTTGCTTCAAACAAAACTTATATGCATAATTCATGCTGCAATTTGCAGGGGCTAGTGGTGCTCACCATACAGGCTCGTTCGGGGTCGTTGAAGCCACCAACGTGCGACCTTCAAGCAGCTCCGAACGTACCTTGTGAACAAGTTCATGGTGCACAAGCTGCAATGTTGTTCATAGGGCTTTACCTTGTGGCATTGGGTGTAGGAGGTATAAAGGGATCACTCCCGCCCCACGGCGCTGAACAGTTTGATGAAGCAACACCACAAGGAAGAAAACAAAGATCAACTTTCTTCAATTACTTTGTGTTCTGCCTCTCCTTTGGAGCTCTCATTGCTGTCACATTTGTGGTTTGGGTTGAAGACAATAAGGGTTGGCAATGGGGATTCGGAATATCAACGTTTGCTATATTCTTATCGATCCCAATCTTCCTTGCTGGTTCGTCGTTCTATAGGAACAAGATACCTTGTGGAAGCCCTTTAACAACAATCAGCAAGGTATAGATTTTCATATTATACACACTTTAAAACATGTTGCTCGAACTCTTCAAAATTACTGCTTGTGTGTAGGATTCTCCAATAGTTCATTTTTGGAGGATCGACAACATTCCTGGAGAGTCCAAGTAACATAGCTTTAAAATGTACTTCACAACTGTGATTTTAGTTATATCTTTTCTTAACGACTAATATAATGATTTTTTTTGTAGGTTCTCATTGCTGCCTTGGTAAATTCGGGTGTATCAAGAAACTCAACTAGTGCTATAGTAAGTATGACTTCAAGCCCTTCTCCTCCAATTCCAACGGGCAAGGAAGGTGGCGAAGATTCAAACAGAAAAGGCGTTGAATCAATTCACACTCCATCGACAAGTCTTAGCTTTCTTAATCGAGCTGTTTCAGATACACCAGCTTGTAGTGCATTAGAATGCTCAGTGCAACAAGTGGAAGAAGTTAAGATTGTGATGAAAATCCTCCCGATTTTCGCTTGCACCATCATGCTCAACTGTTGCTTGGCTCAACTCTCAACATTCTCTGTCCAGCAAGCAGCCTCTATGAACACAAAGGTTGGTTCTTTAAAAGTCCCACCGGCTTCACTCCCAGTTTTCCCTGTAGTATTCATCATGATCTTAGCACCAGTTTACGATCACTTCATCATCCCATTTGCTCGTAGAGTAACCAAAACAGAAATGGGGATCTCACACCTCCAACGTATTGGTATCGGTTTGTTCCTTTCCATTGTGGCAATGGCAATTGCAGCTCTTGTTGAAATCAAACGCAAAGGAGTAGTTACTGATTCAGGACTCATTGACTCTGCTAAACCATTGCCTATAACATTCTTTTGGATCGCGTTTCAGTACTTGTTTCTCGGGTCAGCTGATCTTTTCGTTCTAGCAGGGCTACTAGAATTCTGTTTCTCAGAAGCACCAGTGAGTATGAGATCATTGGCAACATCTCTGTCGTGGGCTTCTTTAGCTATCGGATACTACCTCAGCTCGGTGATAGTGTCTATTGTCAATCGTGTAACAGGCATTTCAACGAACAAGCCATGGCTCGCGGGTAGTAACTTGAATCACTACCATTTAGAGAGGTTCTACTGGCTAATGTGCATACTCAGTGCATTAAACTTTATGCACTACTTATTCTGGGCTAAAAAATACAAGTATACATCAGTCAAATCTAGCAAGTAAACATTGCAAATTCAAAAAAACATGTCAATATAGTTGTGCAAGTTCATGTTGAAGAACTTGTGGAGTGTTGAAACAGAGGAAGATATGCTTAGAGGGATGAAAACATCAAATTCAAGAACGTCTCGCGACTTATCGACCCTCTTGTGTGACTCAGAGCAGGAATTCTAACAAAGGGATTTGAAAAATATGCAAGAATGTCACACTTATGATTGAACCAGCGATGTTAAGCAATTTTATTGAGCCATCCTTTGTCGCTATACTTATGTAAAGAGTGTTTGAACAATTTATATATTATATATAATATATGACAAATTTTGTTTTACTCTATTTATACGGTATAATTTTTTGTATCGAACCAGAAGATGTTGATCTTGCATACGTCTAGTGACTCACTTTCCACTCATTGCAACCCTATAAATGAGTGGGTGTATAATGTTGTACAACGATACTAGTAAGAGTTCAAAATTCTCCTCAGTAATTTATCAATCGCGTATGTAACAGCTTCAACGTGCAAATAATGATCACTATGATGCATACATAACGATTTCAACGTGCAAGTAATTTCATACCGTATACGTTAAATTTTGAACACCTTTAGTAAAATTTCTAATTTCGCGACCAGAGGAAGGTGCAAATTTTGAAGGATAAGTACAAGAGAACAACAAAGGCTGCCCCTACAAATTCCAACATTATTCCAACATTACCCTACCAATAATCTTTTATTGTGCACACAATTAATCATTTTTTAATTCTACGTTTGGTGGAAAAAGAATTTTTATAATTAGTTTGAATAATCTTTTTTAGTGTTACTTTTACTAAATCCTCTCTCTTTTATTTTTCCTTTTTCACTTTCCACTTGGTACTTGCTCTAAGTTTAGACAACAAAGTTTTTTTTCTTTCTTATTTTTCAGCCACAAAATTGAAGAATAATTCTATTAATTCTCTTTCAAAAATATTGTGCATCATCACCCTTTTTAAATCTCAACATTCATATTCTACATGTATTCTCACTACTAAAAATATTAGGTTTTTGCCAGCGAATCGCTGATAATTTTTTGTTATACAATAAAATTTTCCTACTCATTTTCCATCAACCCAGCTTACTGTAAAAATGCATGGTTGAAAATACATTCTCAGTGAAAAAGTGAAAAACTTCCTAATTTTTTCATATGAAAATATAATTTTTTTTTCTCACCTATTCAATCAAAATATCTATGAGAATAGCCACCGAACATTTTAATAGTGTCTATTGACTTTTTTTTGGTGTATATCCAAAAAAAAAATTGTATGTTTCCTTTTTGTCAAACGTACATGACTTCAAAACCTCATCCTTGGAAGAATATATTTTTTTATCCCATGAAGACACAATGTTATTATTATTATTATTTTGACTTTTGAAAGAAGAAATGTTTTTTTAAAAAGACATGATTTGATTCGAGACTTCAATTTGTTAGAACAATTATGTTCAATGTTTGTATAGATGTAGCATCAAAATATTGGAATTTGAACTTGCTTGAGGATGACTACTTTGAGAATCTTATGTCTATCAAAATATATATTATTCTTCCCCACATAATGTGGCAAAGACATCAAACAATAGCCAGAATTTTGGCCACCAAAATATATTAACAAAAGAATCCTTAAAGTTAGCCGCACCTAGACAAGGTAGGATGTATACCATACGTATACCATGTAACTATCTTAAGCGAAGGGTGGTTTGGTACATAAGTTAAATTTCATTATTAAGATTGTATATTTAATTTTGCATATGTTTAATAATGTAAAATTATATAAATCTCATAGTGTTAATGTCACGACTCAGACCGTTGTGATTGGCACCCACGCTAACCATCCGGTGGGAGAACCATTACTACAACCCAACTAAGCAATTAACAGAAAACTAAGCATTTAAAGATACGGAAGCAGGTTTAAATAACTAAAAGAAATCACGGAGTTCCCATAAACTCAGAAGGTCTAACAAAATAACTAACGTGGAAATTCAACCCCTAGAACTGAAAGTCATTGTACCAAAACTCTATTTAACCAACAAGTCTAAGGAAAGGGGGTGCAACCCCGAAAGCTAAACATAACAACCTAAACAGATAGTCTGAGTCTGAAAAGAGTGGACTAAACAAAGAAGGATCCATGGTTGTAAGAACTAGCTCACCCTTGAATGTGATCGCAATCAATAGTCTCCTAACTGAGGTCTGTTAGTAGCTGTCTGAAGAGGCCTTGTACTCAACAAAGAAAGAGCAAGTGCAGTATCAGTACACAACCACAGTGTACTGGTAGAATCATGCGGCTACTCCATAAACATAATATATACAAGCAATTACAACACAGTAAGCACACATATACGGAATATATAGTTCAGTTATCATTCTAGAAACAACATACAATTTCCCAATATCAGTGACAACAGATAACATGAACATAATAATTACAAGTGGTCCTCTCATGGAACCTACACCCAAATTGTTAGTGTGTCGGAACGTGACACCCGATCCAATATGTATGTGTCGAAACGTGACACCCGATCCAATATGTATGTATCAAAACGTGACACCCGATCCAATACGTATGTGCTAGAACGTGACACCCAATCCAATATGTATATGTCGAAACGTGACACCTGATCCAATATGTGCGTCGGAACGTGACATCCGATCCAGTCAACACAACCACAATCACAATCACACCCATAATTGTAACACCCCGCTACTAGAAAGACTTGGAATTAGAAAGTAACCATTTTTGGAAATAATCAAATTTGGAAAGCTTGACAAAGTTAAGTATGAGTTTTGAGCCAACTTAAAACGACCATAACTCCTAACTCAAAATGAGTTAGAAAGCATAAAACTCATCACTAATTCGTAATGATGCAAGTAAAAAAAAATTAAATGTACCCAAAAAAGTAAGCAAGCCAAACTAAAGAAATTTTCCAATTTGATAATATTCTTTTTTGGGTTATACTTCCCATTAGAAAACCAAATGATTCTTTCAACAAATCAATTTCTTTTTCTTCTAGGGAAACAAATCTTTTAGTGGCAGCCTTTGAATTGACAAGAATCATATCTAATAACTTCACTAAACTTAGTTACTGTTTGGTCATAAATTTTCAATTTTTTTTTTATTTGAATAAAGACCGTTGTGAAGTTTAATAAATTAAAGTCTTAAAGTGTGTTTGGTCATAATTTTTCAATATATATTTCACTTTTTTTTCCAAAAAAAAAAAGATGAAACAAATTTAGCAAGATAAATATGATGTAACTTTATACAAATCAATCAATAAGTCGAATACAACTTATTTTTTTAAAAAATATTTTCCTTCTTACTTAACAAACAATTAATAAAGGGTGATATGCATGTCAATATATACTCAATAGTGATGTGATTTCTTGATGGACCACAATCGAGGTATAGTACTACATAGTTAATTTTAAGCTTGATAAAAATCGATACATTCTTTACTTTAACAATATAATATCTAACTCATAATGTCTCAGTTTATTCTAATCTTACTATTCTATTAGTGAAAGTCATGAATGTAGAAAAATATTATACCTAACATGCTAGGAAACTAAACTATTAATGAGGGTTGGCACCATAAGCTAAACATATATTAGTCTTGTTAATTAAATGTGTTAATTGGGAGTGCAATTCTCCCACAACAGACAAAATGAATAATAACAATAATAATAATAAACAATTGTTCATTTTAATATTTTCAGTTTTTATAAATCGAGATTGTAGAAAGAAAATGTCAAGATTCTAGTCTAAACATGTTAGTCTTATTAATTTAATTTAAGGGAAAAATGTTTGAAATATATCTAAATTTTGATCGATATTGCTGTAACAATCCCAAACTTTGGGCATGACATATTACCCCTGCACTATTTAATAATGTATTTTAAAGATATATAGGTGTCCACGTGAACATCATAAATATTGCATCATTATAAATAGTGCAGGGGTGATATAGTCCTACCTAGAGTTTGAGATTGTTACCGCAATTTCGGTCAAAGTTCAGATATATTTCAAATATTTTTTCGGAGTAAAGTTTTGTCTGAACAAAAAAAACAAATAATTTCTCATTTTAATATTTTCAATTTGTAAATGTCAAAATTGTAGAAAGAAAGTCTATTAAACACGCAAATAAAATTAACCTTTAGTGAGAGTTTGACGTATTAATTTAAATCCATTGATTATGTTAGTTTAATAGTTGGGAGTTGAGAATAGTGTTTTTTACTGGACAAAAAATTAATGTGTCTTGAGAAGAAACAAAATAATATGTTTATTAAGAAAAAAAACATTTTTGACCCAAAGTAATATTTTTGGATCAATATATTAATAATAAGAATATTTTTGAATCAAACTTTTAACGAAGGATATAAACTTATAAAATATTTATGGAAGAGTCTTTTATGTTTGACAAGATGCTTATTTAGTCTAACAAAACACAAAAATCAAAATTATTGAATTTCACCTAAACGTAACGTAAGTTTTATTAGGAAATATCATCTATTATAAATACTTTTACATTATTTGTACATAGAACATTTAAAACATCTTTTCCTTTTCTATTTTACATCTCCTTTCATTTACTTATATTAATTAAAAAAAATTCCTCTTTTAGAATAATATTATTTTATTTAAATGCTCTTTTATCTTCCTCGTTTTATAGAAATAAAATTATTTGTAAGCAACCAAATCTTAGATAACATCACATGAATTTTGACTAACATTTTAAGATGTATTTTTTTATCATATTAATATATGAAAAAAAGTTATAATTTATAATACTTTATGTATAATTTTTTAATATCTAAAATTTTATTTTAAAATATCAAATTAATATTAGCTTTGAAAATTAGTCAAAAACTCTAGAAAAGACTTAACATGACAACTCAACCAAATCCTAGATAACATCATTATTCATCTTTTCTCCTTTTCATTCCCCCTTAAAAAAAGGGAACTCTAGTGCCTAACTATGTCATAATAATTATATTAAAATACAAAATACAAAAGGAAAAATAATTAAATTCTCTCTATTTGCTTTAATTTCAAAGTCTTATTTATATCTTCCTCTCTTCTCACCTTCTCTAAACTCTTATAAAATCACTATTATTTCTTCATCTTAGATCTCCACAACACTTTCTTTCAACTTAACTAATGGTGGGTTAAAACAAAAAAAATCTCTTTTTTCTTCTTATTTTTTATTTTGCTTACTTAACAAATTCTTATTTGTTGGCTTGTGTTGTAGGAAATAGATAATCAAAGCAATTGGGATAGCTATGTTGATTGGAAAAATAGACCAGCCATCAGCAATCGTCATGGTGGCTTGGTTGCTGCCTCCTTTGTGTTAGGTAAATAAATAAATTACTAGCACAATTCTTGAAAAAAAAAAAAAAGATGGACGATCGGTAAAGTTGCTGTCATGTGACCAGAAGGTCACAAATTTCGAGATGTGCAAATAGTTTCTTTTAGAAATGCAGGATAAGACTGTTGTACAGTAGATTCCACATAACATGAGCTTAGTTCATTAGGCACAAGGTCACGAATTTCGAGTTGTGTAAACAACCTCTTGCAGAAATGCAAGGTAAGGCTATTGTACAACAAATTCTTGTGGTCTGACACAATAGGAGCTTAGTGCACTGGATTGCGTTTTTTATTCTTAGATCATATCTTTGTCAAGATTAGTTTTTCCAAATTTTGGAGTAATTGATTTGATTTGATTTTATTGATGAAATTTTTTATCATTAGGTGTTGAGGTGTTGGAGAATTTGGCATTTTTGGCAAATGCAAGCAATTTGGTGTTGTATATGTCTGAGTACATGCATTTCTCACCATCAACATCAGCAAATTCTGTGACTAATTTTATGGGCACAGCATTTTTATTGGCACTTCTTGGTGGATTCTTATCTGATGCCTTTTGCACTACTTATTACATCTATCTCATCAGTGCACTCATTGAATTTCTGGTAAATTTTCCATTTCAATTTCTCAATTTTGATTTCTTATAGGTTTTGTTTTTGCTAGACAAAGTCAGGATTTTAATTTTATCAGTTCTGAATCTTTCACATAGATTACTTTAAATGATAATAACTATGTTGTATATAAAATTATTAACATAAATACATTGTTTGAGCAAAATTTACTGAATTCAATCAACATGTGAAAAAAGAGACCACTTGTTTTTTGTGAGGTTTGTTTTGTTTTGTGTCCAATGATTTTTGAACCCACTAAATAAAATTTGATATGATTCGATTTGGTGAAAAAAAAGAAGGTTGTGGCATCGTGGAAAACATTGTTGTAGGATGAAAAGCAATGGTTATAAATAGGTGGCCAATTATCAAGTTAGAATCACATTTTAGACACATTTTTAGTGGAAGGTTCACACCAATCCAACCTCGACCACATCATTGGTGCACCTAACTAGTTAGGGATATTTAGGTCTTTAAATAGTTTGTGGAAATTATAATACGGAGATTAAATAATATAATAAGTTTTTTTGTAAAAATATAATATAATTAGGTAGATCAATGTTTGGTTTTTTGGATTATCAATGAGATATGTAAGATATATATAACGGTCCAACCCACTAGTGATATTGTCTGTTTTGGATCTAGGTTTTCACGACTTTTAAAACGTGTCACTTGAGTCTAAGACTTGTTTCCTTATGTACTTAGCATCTCTCCTGTGTTTTATCAATGTAGAATTTGCCTAGTGTGTTACATCACCCCCCACCCCCCACCCCACACATACGAGGGGTTGAGCACGCTCATGGAAGTTTGTGACACCATTTTTCAAGGTTGCACGAAGAGTGGTTGTGTAACAGCTTAGTCCACTAGTGATATTATCTGCTTTGAGTATAGATTCACACGATTTTACAATGTGTCAAATAGAATCTAAGACTTGCTTCCTTATATACTCCGTATCTAAAATTTTACATGTTAGGAGTTGCAACTCCCATTTTAGATTTGGGTTCAATCTAATCAAGGATGTTAGATTCAATGAATCCAATTGTATGAGCTAAGACTAGGAATCAATCTTAATCAAGATGAGGAGGCAATTAGCAACAAGTTAAACAAATTCAACATAAAATTTCTGTTTGTTAGCATAATTATTGTTGTTTGACTCAAATTTCAACCAGTTCATTTTCTCTTCTAACGTTATGCACACATTTCATGCTCTGTTTTTGTTTGACTTTTCTGTTTTTTTTTCTTGTTTGTTAACGCACGTCATGTGCGTTAGAGTTCGATTATTTCGAATTTTGTGTAGGGCTCTATTCGGAGGGAAGTGCTTTCTACCAATAATGTTTTCATATCCAAAGCTCAAACCTAAAACACTAGTTAATGAAAGAGTAGTCTCATTCACTGCACCACATCCTTTGATGGTCCACACCCAACACCCAGTTTTGTTAACTATTAGGAATTAGCAATGAACAAATTCTACAATTAAACAACAAAACTTGTCGCAAATTCTATTTAATAGCGGATTAGCATAAAATCCTATTAGCTATAAGTAAATCAACGACTAAATTCGTTGCTAATTTCAATTATTCTTTTTTTTGTGTGTGTATATCGTGGATAACAAGATTTTTTTTTTTAATCTTGGTTTCCCATTCGATATCCAATATCCATATTGGAATCTGACTAATTAAGATTAGCGCAATGTAGATTTCCATTCGTGGCTAACGTTTCCTACCAAAGATTTTTTTATATTCAGGGCTTAAATCCGAGATCGCAGATTTAGGATATCAAATCTTTGACCTAGCAAATTATTCCAATGGAGAGGGAACAAACATTCTCACAACTCACAAGCAACATAACTTTTTGAGATATTAAAATAATAGATTTACACAAAATAGTATTTGTAGTGCCAAAGAACTAAAGGGGTTTCTACTTTTTATGTGTAAGCCCAAGGGAATATTAACCAAAATAGTGATTATAAAATAAAAAATATATAATAATATATTTTACCAGGACCATGACACAGGTGTGTGGAGTTGGGAATGTGGTGGTAGATCTATGGATTTCTTTAAATAGCCACAAACTTTTCCATTAAGAAAGAATGTCCACAGGAAACATTCCATTTTTGTTTTTTAAAAATAGGGGCACATGTCACCAACATAGAATTAGGCACAAGTGACACAACATTATTATATTTATACATTAATGCATACACCTATCAAAAGTAGAAAATGTGCACTAGAATAGTTTATTTTGTTTGTATATATCACAAACTTATATGTCCACTATAGATGGCCACTTATCCCTCCATCTTTGATTTTTCCAAATCCTAGTTTTGTCTTTGTTGCATGTCATGTAAAAATATGTGGCTTCAATTCTTATTACAATTTGGTAAATATAATAAAGTTTTTTCTTATTTTTAAACTTCATATATGATCAAACGATACTACATAAATTAGAACATTGAAATTTTTTTTTTGAGAATTTGATACGAAGAGCGCCAATAAAAAAATGATATCTGAGTTAGCCTGCGCACTTGACTAATTCCACAAGGTGCCCTGCTTGCTACCTCCCACCAACACAACTATCGAATAACTCTGTCCACAAAAGCTTGAACATATAAGGAAAATCCACCTAGTATTTTTGTCACTACTAAAATTTAAACTTGAGACCTTATGATTCTCAGCATACTACATTGACCACTAGGCACCGCCAATGAGTGCGATGCAACAACTATTTTGTTGAGTCCGAACAATAAATATAGATGAAAACATATCTCATGGTCATTCACAATTAATTTTGGTTAGGTAATTCTTTCTCTCTATTAAAGAAGAGTTGTAATAGGTCAACAATCAACAACAACCACATATTCAGTATAGTTTCATAAGTAGAGTCTGGGAAAAGTGATAAGTACGCAAACCTTTCCCAGACTCTACTTATGGATAACAGAACATTCATCTACATTAGCATTCTTACATCAAATATATCATGGATATCATAACATACTTGTCCTACAACCATTCTATAGAACATGCCTTTAACTATCGTAGATTATTTACGATGAATTCTCACCATATGACGAAGTTGAGTGAATACAGGGACTTGTAATACTCACCATACAAGCTCGTTCGAGTTCATTGAAGCCACGAAAATGCGAGCTAGGAGTGCCAAACATGCCTTGTGAACAAGTTCATGGTGCACAAGCTGCAATGTTATTCATAGGACTCTACCTAGTGGCATTAGGTGTTGGAGGTATAAAGGGATCACTACCACCCCACGGTGCTGAACAGTTCGATGAATCAACTCCGCGTGGAAGAAAGCAGAGATCAACTTTCTTCAATTACTTTGTGTTCTGTCTCTCCTTTGGAGCTCTCATTGCTGTCACATTTGTTGTTTGGATGGAAGACAATAAGGGATGGCAATGGGGATTCGGAATTGCAACTTTAGCTATATTTTTGTCAATTCCGATATTCCTTGCTGGTTCACCATTCTATCGTAACAAGATACCTCGTGGTAGCCCTCTTACAACGATCAGTAAGGTATATATTTTTCAAATAACAACTTATTTATTTAACAAGCACGCGTTGAGCTTTATAAACTCAACAACTAACCTCATGTTACAATGTGTAGGTTATAATTGCAGCATTACTAAATTCTAGTGCTAGTTCATCGAAAAACTCAAGCACTGTCATTGCAACTATGACTTCAAGTCCTTCTCCTCCGATTCCAGCTAGTAAAGATGTAGAATCAATCGAGACAGCTTCATCAAGTAGTCTTAGCTTTCTTAATCGGGCTGTTTCAGACACACCAGCTTGTGGCACGTTAAAATGCACAGTGCAACAAGTGGAAGAAGTTAAGATTGTGATGAAACTTCTCCCAATTTTCGCCTGCACCATCATGCTCAACTGTTGTCTAGCTCAACTAAATACATTCTCAGTCCATCAAGCAGCCTCTATGAACACAAAGGTTGGTTCTTTAAAAGTCCCACCGGCATCACTCCCCGTTTTCCCTGTAGTATTCATCATGATCTTAGCACCAGTTTACGACCATTTCATCATCCCATTTGCTCGTAGAGTAACCAAAACAGAAATGGGGATCTCACACCTCCAACGTATTGGTATCGGTTTGTTCCTTTCCATTGTGGCAATGGCAATTGCAGCTCTTGTTGAAATCAAACGCAAAGGAGTAGTTACTGATTCAGGACTCATTGACTCTGCTAAACCATTGCCTATAACATTCTTTTGGATCGCGTTTCAGTACTTGTTTCTCGGGTCAGCTGATCTTTTCGTTCTAGCAGGGCTACTAGAATTCTGTTTCTCAGAAGCACCAGTGAGTATGAGATCATTGGCAACATCTCTGTCGTGGGCTTCTTTAGCTATCGGATACTACCTCAGCTCGGTGATAGTGTCTATTGTCAATCGTGTTACAGGCATTTCAACGAACAAGCCATGGCTCTCTGGTAGAAACTTGAATCACTACCATTTAGATAGGTTCTACTGGCTAATGTGCATACTAAGTGCATTAAACTTTATGCACTACTTATTCTGGGCTACAAAATACAAGTATGCATCAGTCAAATCTAGCAAGTAGACGTTAGGCGTTGAGACGCATAGATAAAAGTTTCGTAGTTTTAATATATGGTTTTTTCTAGACTTCAATGTAAATGTGTCTGATGAATTGCTGGATTGAGACCAGCAAAGAGGTCAAAATAGAACTAGCTGTTGATCAATTGATCTCATATCTAAAAGCTATCAAAATGCTCTTCTTTGTCTGATGATCTGTATTCACAAGTATTTTAACTACAGACTTGTTCTGACTCTCCAAAAATGTTGATCGTCACTACTTTTGAAGGATTCTACACTCAGTCATTGACATTTTTGAAGAGTCTGAACAACATAGACTACCGATATGGCTGAATTTGGAAGAGAATGTAAAGTTTATAGGTTTGTTTTTTGACCTATTTACTCAAATGCATTCATCAAACTGATGATTTTTTTTCTACAAACTCAGTAATGTGCTATTAAAAATATCAAAACATGTGATTTTTCCTACAATCTAGGCAATCAATCAATGTTTTTCAATATTTAGTTAAACATATGGATTTTGATTAGTTAATCATCACTTATACTTCCTCCATCCCAAAGGGTTACTTTTGTAAAAAAATTGTGACGACCCAATCCACCGGGCGGGACAGTGGCCAAGAAATTTTCCAAATTTTGTTTTTCCTAAATAACGACGGTTCGGGTCGTTACAAAAATACTACTATATATTTTAATATAAGTACTCCCTCTGTTCTTATTTATATGTCGTCCTTACTAAAAATAGATGTTTCTTAATACTTGTCATTTCACAAAATCAGTACATAAATAACACTATTCTTCCTATTTTATCTTTGAGAGATATTAATCTTGAAAGTATGAATTCGACCAATATAAGAAAACGAAATGATTAATTCATGTTCATTGGTTAATTTACTTAATCAAAATAAACTCATTTATGTTCATTTATGAAAACTTGACTTCAAGAGAACACTAAATAAGAGTACAATGGTAAACTTACATAATTTCTTAAGGGACGTGAAATCTAAAATAACATAAATAAATAGGAACAAAGGAAGTATCACCTTAAAGACTCGAGACAAAAATAAATGTGTTTTTATAACTATACCCTTATACTCCATTTTCTTGATACGCTTTGATTCTCGAGAAACATTTATTAATTAAAGATAGGTTAGACCTCTTTTTCGTTCTTCAAACAAAGGCCTTTGTTTCAATAGATTTTCTTCAGATAAACATTAAACCAACGTGTAAGTTATGCAGACTAGTTAGGACAGTCAGGGGATGTAGCTCAGATGGTAGAGCGCTCGCTTAGCATGCGAGAGGTACGGGGATCGATACCCTGCATCTCCATTCTTTTTATTTGCAGCTCGACTAATCTAGATTTAGTTGGAGCTCGACTAAGTCTTGCCTTGTGAAAGCCACCTTATAACAGGAAGTAGTCAAATGCTTCTTTGAAAAGACCAATTTTTAATTTCAAGCCGCGCGTCCTCCGCTTGCTCCAAACAGTTCAAAATAAAAAATTAAAACTTAGTAAAATAATTTTCTAGATGGTTAAGGGTACGGTCATTTCACATTGCGACGACGATTTAGTTTTAAGGCCTATAAAAGAAAGCTCTGCAAAGAATAAAAGACATGAGAGAAAAATCTCAAGAAGTTCTTATTATTATCTTGTTCTTCCGCCTTTTGTAAGTAGAGGCCATAAAACCTCTTTCCCAATTATTTATTTTTTTGTCTAGGAATTTTTTATTATTATTAAACCAGGATCTCGAGACACTTGCTCCATATCATAATTTATTTATTTTAATCCAAAGAAATATTGATCAACCCTTCACCTAAATCAAAAGGGAGGGAGTAATTTTCTTGATTTATTCTTTTGCTACTTGTGGAATGTGGGGTGATGAGTAATGAGTGTAGACTTTTTCTTTATTTGTTTCTCACTTGTGCCCACCACAACATCACAAAGGTTTATTTAATGGTCCAATAGAGACAGTTCTGCCCTCTGACAATTGTACTGTATAATACAAACAAAGATAGGGGGCTCCTCTTTGTGTTTTAATCTTAGGGTCCCATCCCCACCTGCTTTACAACTTCCTCATTAATTTCACCAGTCTGTTAAAGTTTCAC
This sequence comes from Solanum verrucosum, assembly GCF_900185275.1. Lineage (NCBI taxonomy): Eukaryota > Viridiplantae > Streptophyta > Magnoliopsida > Solanales > Solanaceae > Solanum > Solanum verrucosum. The sequence continues at coordinate 1,030,071 of NW_026020217.1, forward strand.
TACCAAATCAAAAGAACATGCATATAGCATTGAACAGGGACTTATCACATGGAGAATGGATCTAGGGGTGGCGAGGGGTTCGCTCAAATCTCCTTTATAAAAACTGATATGATATATATAAGGAAAAATTATATAATGAGACATACTACACAATCATACATGTTATTGTTATCTATACTTTTAAAATATTACTTATTTTACCACTAATTAAGAGCTTCATCCCATATATTGAAGAAGCTATACTTAGATACATGTATTTTGCTATCAAATAGATTAAAATAGAGAGAGAGGCAAGTGAGATTCGTTATGTATCTCATATACATACAAATCACACTAGATACATGTATATATATATATATATCTGGCGTGATTCACATGTATCTGAGATACCAGATACTTAGGTGAATGGTGAGCGAGATGGGAGAGAAACGAGGGAGGCGAGCGATATTTGCTATGTATCATAAATACATGTGAATCTACTTGGATACAATGTCTCTAGAACAAATTACTCCTATTTTTTACCTCATCTATCCTGAGATACATGTGTTTGGATTTATCTGAACACACCAAAATATGGTAAGATACGTAATATTGCAAACTAGAGTGTACCTAAGTAATTAACTCCTAAACTAGAGGAATCTATGTAAGTTTCCCTATATATAAGTTATTTTAAAAAATTTGTATGTATATATTTAGATTTTAGACCTCCTAAATATTATATTATATTATAGGTAGTCTTAGCGATTGAGGGATCAAAATTCACCTTATGATTGCAAGTTCAAATTTAAAGTATTATTTTTTAAACTCCTTAATAAAAATTCTGAACACATCACTATATCGGACACATCACCTAGGTCTAACATGTGAACATGGAGAGCAATTTTATTGAATGATTGCATCGACTATCTTTGTCACAAGTAAATATATCAAAATTTGTGCACATAATTAATCAAACCAATAATCATATATTAACAACTTTACATCTTACCAAAACATAATTGCTAGAAAGAAGGAATTTCCTTCTCATTGTTGGGTATTTTGGTCAGGTACATTCCCCAACTTATTCTCAATTTGTATTCTAAAAACAATCACTCACCTAGGCCTCTATAGTGAAAGCTAGGCAACTATACCAACAAAAAAACACAAAAAAATAAAATAAAACACACCAATCTTTTGTTTTTCTTCTTTGGGAAAAAATGGTGACCTTTTCTCAATGGTACTTAAATTTCTATTCCAACTACCTATAGTGAAATAATAATGCACCTATTAAATTCTAAACTACCAATTCCAACACCAAAAAAAAAAAGGTACTATAAAAATTTACTGCATTTTTACCCAAATTGAGTGTCCAGGAACGCCTTTGTGAACCACGAACACCATATAATAACCCGGTGGTGCAATATTACGCGATGGAGGGGCATACACCGTGATCTTTTGAGTGAATGACGATAGTTGTTGAATTTCCACAATGTCCAAAATTAACAATCGTTGATTCATCGCGAATGAGTGTGTGGTAAATGAAGGTGCAATCATTGTTACCATGACCTCCTTCATATCCTGAGAAACCCCGAGTGTAAATGTGACGGAGAATTTCTGACCGTACGATACGGGTCCTTTAACGGTTGCGTTTGATGGACGGAGATGAGAGTGGTGTGGGCTCAAGTAAGGTGGCATAAATGCTTCTAAGCTTAACTCTGTAGGGTACTTTACGCCTGTGAAGTTGTACCTTATATGCGGATTACTTCCACCCACTAATATCCTGCCATCGGGCAATAACGTTGCTGATGAGTGGTACATCCTTGGTATACTAGTGGGGTTGAGTACACTAAATCTTTTATTCGCGTCGGGTTGACCCGGTTCGTATAAAACCGGGTTCAATACCGGGTCAATCGCGCTTTCCCACCCGGCTGTCCCTTTTGATGCTCCATTCAATAAAATCACATCACCCGTAGGCAATAACAACATATCCAGCATGACCCGACCCGAAGGCATATCCTCCATGACCCATTTAGGATCCGGATCCGTTATTTTAATCCGCCCACATGTCCTCGAAGCAGGCATAAATCCACCTACCGCCGCTTGTAAAAACGCGCCACCATTAGCACCACCGCAAACCATCACCTCCACCACCGGAGAAAAATCTCCGGCGACTAATGTCATCGGTAACATTACCGATGATCCAGTCGCCGGATAACTCCTTTTCTCACCTGGAATTACTGGAAACTCTCTAACAACTCTATTTTTCGTGTAATCTAACACAATTGACCGTTGATTCGCGAAAATGTACACATTTCCATCGGGTAAAAGGTATAAAAACGGATATAAATTGTTTTCTTCTTTAGGATCAGTTGTTTCCTTCAAAAACGGAAGGTGAAAAACATAATTAGTGTTAGAATTCTGTGGAAAAAACTCGTAACTATAAGCATTTCTTCCTCCTATGATCATAATACGTCCGTCAGGAAGTATATGATCGGTTGAATACCACCGTCTAACGGTGAGATTCTGTTGAAGTTCCGTCCAATCACAAGTTTCTTCGTCATTACAAGGTGAAAATAACCGTATTTTACGTTCACCGTCGTGGTATCCACCTGTTTGTATAAGGGTGCCGTTAGAGTTAACGGCACCTGAGGAACACCAAACGTCCGTTTGAACCATGAGCGGACGGTACGTATTGGTGGCTACATTGTAAAGTATAGAATGAGCTGTGCAATCTACTTTGATGGCTTCGTCATTGTACCTGTTGAAAATATAATTAAGTAAATAACTATGTTTTACGTTATATTTAATAATAGGACGTTGAAACTAAGAAATTCAGTTAATATGTATAATTAATATTCGCTCAAAACTAAAAAATGTTGAACAAAATTGCAAATAATTTGTATGTACAAAAGTCGTGTTGAGTATTCAGATGATGAGATGAGATGATCAGACAGTTCAAGCCGTACCTGCATTTACCCCGAGGAAGGGAGAGGTTAGAAGAACCGAAATCCGTTCGATCGAAAATGACAACCTTATTATTATGGAGAAGTTGCATGTGCATGGCTGAGATACCAATGGATTTATGAAGAAGAATCCATTTACCCTTTGTGTGATCTGAGTTTTTTTGGTCAAATGATGATGAACTATGTTGTCGGTGGTAGCTCTTTTGGCTTGTATCATGTTTGTTTGATGAATTACATGAAAGAGGGAATAGAAGGAAAAGACCAAAAATGAAAGTAAAAGATACAATATTGAATGCCATAATAACAAGAGGGGGTGCTTGAAGTTCAAATTTATGTGTTTTCTTGAGGGGATTTTTAAAAATAAATGAATTGGGAAGTTGATATAAGTAATAAAAAAAAATACTAGTAGGTTGATAGGTTCTTAAATGGGTGGAATTAATTTAATTAGTGTGAAATTTAAAAGTTTAATTGTGTGAGGAAGTGAAAGACTAAGACTTTTGATTTATGATTTATAAATTAAAAAGTCATAAATTAGAAATTTTAACTTATTAAAATCAAATGTTTATAAAGATTTTTTAATTTACTCAAAAACTTTCAAAATACTTAAAAGCACTTAAAATAAGTAAACTCAATCACACTCTAGTAGAGGGGAATATAGGCAGGGGAGGAAGTATTTCTCCATTCTTTAACTATAGGTCACAAATTTGAGTTCCTCTTGGTACAGAGTCGCCTTTATTAGGGATCACTTTACTCCCCAAATATGAAATTTCTCTCGTGAATACAAATTTAATCGCAATCCAATACAAATACCAAATAGAAAGAGAAAAAAAAGGTAAGGGAGGATAGGGGAAATGCATGGACAACGATTGGGTGAAAGTAATCAATTAATGCTAAATATATAGAGAACCAGAGAGGAAGTTCTTATATTGGTCTGATCATTTTGACTTCCAAAAACAATTATTACTATTTGAGTTGTTATTTATTTAAAGAGAAAAAAAATATATAAATCCTTTTTTTTATATTGTCTTAAATGGACTTTGGTTAATTTACTTTTCCCTACCTCTTTATTTTCCTTCTTTTTATGTTTGCTTTGGCAGAGAAAATGAATCTTGATTCTTGAACTTTTAACACTTGTTCAAAAATTCTTGACTGGTGTATTATATACCTTTTAAAAAAAAATTATTTATAATTTTCTATTGCATAACATTAATGAACGATAATTATCGTAAAAACTTTAATATTTTATATTTATACATAATATATCTATTACAATTTCATAATATTTGAGTATTGACTGTTATAAAAGGGTAAACTTTCTACAAATAGTATGACTTTATAATGAATGTCACTAATCAAAGAAATGAAGCTATTATAATGAAATGTTATTATAACGAACTGTTATAGTGAGACTTTAATATAGTATACTTATATAAGTTGCCATTTACTAAAGTTGGTTGCCTCTAATTAAGTAAATGCCAATTTCATTAGGTATTCATAGATATGGTACAATGCCTAGCTGTTTGATTTGGATGAAACAAAGAGAATTTATTGGACAGGTTTGCTGATTTAACATTTCACCTTCTAAATTAAACTATATATGGGAGTAAGAATATTAGGTACGGATCGATTCGGTTTAATTCAATAATTTTAAAATAATTCATGATTTAACATTTCACGTTCCAAATTAACTACATATGGAAGTGGGAATATTATGTATATATGGATCGATTTGGTCTAATTCAATAATTTTTTTAGAAAAAATCACTCTCTATGATAGTATTAATAAATTTATTTTATATATATAAATCAATACAAAACGTGCTACTAACATTTGATATCATTATGGTAAAACTTAAAATTCATAAAGTTCAATAAATATTGATTTTTGCCTCTATCAATAGGTCAACCAAATGTCTTCGATTTGAGTTTTGGAAATGCTTTTTTTAAATAAATCCTACTCGACACAATTTAGATCGATCGATCTGGTGAGTTTCAAATAGCAAATAGTTAAATAAAAGAGAATTTTACACAAATCATATAGTGTTAAAAGAGCTAATTACATATTATCCCTACTCTTTTTCAAATTACAAAATCCCTTAAAATTGGTGGAACTTGGATTCATCCCAAAATGTTTCGATACATCGCGTCCTGATTTAAAATACATCGCATCTCAGTTTAGGATACCTCATTCAACATCCCGATACATCACGTCGTCCCAATACACCGCGTCCTGATTTCGGATACATCACTCAACGTCTCGATACATCGCATCTCGGTTTCGAATACATCACTCAATATCTCGATATATTGGGTACGTCCCGATACATGAGAGAAGAGATTTTGTAATTTTTTTCAAATGATAGGAAAAAAATTAAAATATAATAAAATAAGTTGCGTATTACATAATTTTTCCAATAAAAAGCGTCATATTGCGTTTCATGTATTGACTTTAAGGCTTTCTCATGGTTGAATAAATTGAATACTATATATAATATTAATTAATTCTACAATTGCCCCATTGCTTTTGGTTTTCTATCACAGTCTCTATTAACTCCATATATTTTTGCCCATTAAGCAACATAAAATATCTTATAATAAAAGTAACCATGATGACATCTCTTATCCATGCTCACACGAGCACGAAAGCTATTTTTAGATGATATTTCCACAAGAGTCATAAGTTAAAGTCCTAAAGTTTAGCACTTGTGAACTTTCACAATCAAACAGGTTTTGGATTATCGATGGATACAAGATTTAAAGTTAATAATATTTATAAAAATATTTATTTTTAGAATAAAAGACCTCATATAGCTTGACTAAATTCGAGTTCATGTCATGAAGTCTGACGCGTTGGAGGTAACGCTTTTCCTAACAAAAAGGACTCTGTATTAAGGTTCAACCTCAAAATTTATGATTAAAGATGAATAAGCAATTATCATTTCACCACTAACCCGTATTGATACATCGATATCTAGTTAATGTATATATACTAATTAAGTTTAAAGTCAATTACTTATCAGTAAATTATGATCTAGATATATCACTACATGTCATATATAATATCAACTTTCATGAATTTTATGAAGTTAAATATTTGAATGCTCACTCTATATATATTAATCGATTAGCTAGTCATGCAATTTTATTGTGTTTTTTTAAAGTCATTTAACTTTTTTTTAGTTAGCTTTCATAGTCGCCCAACTCTGCCTAATAAGCTTATGAAAAAATCTTTTTGATCAGAATTTGACCTGATAAAATAAACTGATCTTTTCTCTATTTTTAATTAAAATATATTAAAGTTAAATAGGTAAAAATGTTCAAAAAGAATATATATATATATATATATATATATATATATATATTGAAAATTGTATTTCCAACTAAAATGATCATGAAAGTCAACTAGACAAAGTGGAAGCATGGCCATGTAAACTACTCCCTTCCTTTCATTTTACTTGGCTTCTATATCAAAAATAGATATTTCATTTCACTTGTCAATTTCAACAAATCAAGATAATTTTATTATTTTTCCCAAATTATCCTTAGTATATTAATTAACTACGTAAAATACACCTATAATCAGTCAGGTGAACAAACTATTCAACTCTTCTTTAATGACCAATACAAATTGTGTGGAATGGTAAGTATTTCTTCATCCTTAACCAGAAGTCTCGGGTTTGAATCCTCCTGAGTACGAAATCTCCTTTGTTAGGGAACGTTTTACCATCTAATGTGAATATCGAACCCGGGAGAAAAAAAAAACAACTCTTCTACTAACCTATGATATTTGTTAGAGTTGTGTTGATTTAAATAGTTTTAATAAGTTCAGGAGGGCATGATTAATTTTGACAGCCGTAAGTCAACTAGTCCTAATTAATTTTGTATAATAAGGGTCCACTAGAAACTTTAATATTTTGTCGGTCAGCATGGTTATTAAAATGCTTGAATTAAATGTAAGTATGTAGCTACGTGGCGGACCCAGGATTTTCGTTCAGGTGTTCAAAAAATAAAAGTATAAAAGTATAAATGTGTATATATAAATCAACAAAACAAAATTTCAAAAAAGTAGTAGTATATAGTTTTAGTGGCGGATCCTTGAATTTTTTTGGGTTTAAAACCACACTTTTAGCATGTTTTATAAAATAAAAACTAAAAAAAAACGTGAAAAACGGAATTGAAACCTTAAAAAAATAAAAAATGAAACTGAAAAAGAAAAAAATAAAATTCTAATGCATGGATTCGAACCCTCGACATGAGGCTTAATTTTTAGGGAACCTGCTGCTAGGCTATCTCTTTCTCCTTGTCATTGAGGGGGTTCAAAATATATATATTCACATAAATACAAAAAATTACCTTATATATACAATGTAATTTTTTACCGAGGAGGTTCGGGTGAACCCTTGGAACCCACGTGGGTCCGCCCCTGCCTGCAGGCTGCAACAATTAAACCATTTGTATTCTCTCAAGAATTAGTTTTTTCTTCTTTGATTTACACAAATAATGCAAACAATTTGGACATTGTTATTAGGACATGTTTGGATATCAAAGTGAAATTGTTTAACCTAAAATTCATTAATTAGGTTAATCAGATAAAATTGAGGTCACAAGCAACGTGAAAACACTTCTAAATTTGGCTCAAATTGTTAGTTTTATCTCTGAACTATTAACAGTCTTAAAAATACTCCTCTACTTGACTAACTAAACTTAGATACACCCTCTATCTATCACATGACATAGCAAGTGGTTTCAAACTCATGTAGGAGCATAGAGCACTTAGTAAAAAGTCGAGAGGAGTATTGAAACACTCTACGCTTGGCGAGAATCTAGAAGTGTATTTCATTCGTATTGCAAGAACAGGGGTGTATTTAAATTTAACTAATCAAATAAATGGGTGTTTGTAATGTTTTTTATTACATTATACTATTGCATTCTATTGATATGTAATCTAAATTGAATCTTCTTTAAACGTCATTGTATTTCATTTAAAGTCTCTTCACTTGTTTCTATTGTCGATTGTTCCTAACTTCGTTAAAATTGTGAATAAATGCTCGTTACTTGATCATTACTTAATTTAAAAGTGTTATAAAATATTATAGTGTGGATGTCTATTATATCAAGAAGTTACTTTTGGATAAATTTTATAGCTAAACAATAAAATTTGTTACTAATCTTAGCAACATATTTTCGTTAGCTACGAGCAAAATAGCAACGGACCAACGACAAAGTTTGTAGCTAATTCTAATGTTTATTAGTAGTTATCTCACTGATTATCTCTCTTACTTCCCTCTATTATGAAGATAACTTCCATCACCATTAATTTCATCCATTATCTTCATGACTAATGTCATATTTATGACTAACATTTTGTACGCCTCTATAACACTAAAAAAGAAGGGCATAAGGGTTCATATTAGATGAACTTGATGATACTTATTGGAAGAATAAGAAATCTATCCTCCCATTTCTCTATTTCTATCGTTCTTATCTTTAATATTCTTGACTTATTGCTTTAGTATTAAGGGTTTTTATTTCACTTATTACCTTTACCTTTAATAAATTAGACAAGATTTTCAACTAATCAAAATTAATCAAACAAAGTTATTCACTAGTAAATCACATATTTGTGGACATTTTTAAGTGCATAAAACCTAAATATATCTGAAAAAGTCATTTTCTCCTCTTCAATTTATAAGTGATTATAAGAGATCATTTGGTATCCGAATATATGACAAAGAAAAGATCAAATTTAAATTACCATAACAAACTGTTCATGTTTTTTTCTTTGTGTTTTTTTTTTCTGGTACCAATGAGCTATATAAGAGTACATTTTTTCAGTAGAATCCAATGTATTTATCAGGGAAAAAAAAGAAAAAAAAAAGGAAACACAAATTTCTTCAAGAACTAGGAGGTGCTTGCACCCATTGACCACCCTCTCACAGCAACCTTTACAGCAGCAACAACACTGCGATGCCTCATCTCCGGATTTAGCCCTTGTTTCTCCCGAGACTCGTTAGTATCTTCTATCTGAATGCCAACGAAGTACGCAACCTATGCAGCCAAACGGGACAGAACTACAACGGGTTAGCTCAAATAGGACTAAATTTTTCAACAAGCAGCAGTAGGTAGAAGTAGCCTAAGTTGTGTTGTCACAGAAAATAACAAACTATGCAGAAAATGTCTAATGTGACTTGTCACTGAGCTCCAACGACAATAGGACGACTATGCCTCAGTTGTAAGCTAGTTGAGGTCGGCCATGTGAATCTTCATTGTCCATGTCGCTTCATTCAGACCTGTCTCAATCCAATATTGACAAGTGGATTGAGACTGAGCTTTGTTAGGTTAATTTGTATTAAGTCAACATTAATGTCAGCTTGATTTACTACCTTAACAAAGCAATTAACAACTGGTTTCACTGCCTACTTCTATTTTTCCACCAAGTTCTGTGAACATTATGGCTAGGTAGTAACCTATCGACAAAAACTCAAATCTTTTCGAGCATTGGTTATTCAAGAAGACATTCAACTAATCTCAGATATACATCTCCTAATACACAAAGCAAAGAAGAAATTTAGTCCATCCATTACTCTTGATGCCTGAGAACCAATTCACATCTCGAATCTTTTTTTGAAACTGGTAAATGTGTATTCCTCAGCATTAAGGACATGCTGGACACCATCAAAAAGTGTTAAGATATAAAAAAATAACTAGAAAAGAAGATACTTACAGAGATCTTAATAAATCTACAAACTGATCTATATCCTCTAAACCTACTTCTTTACACCAAAAGTAGAAAGATATTATACAATTCCATTTAACTTTCTGGATGGAATTGGATCTATCTTCATAACACCTCCCATTTCTCTCTCTCCAAACTGTCCACCACATCTCGAATCTTGATTGAAGCATAATGTATCCAAAGGTAACCGATAAATTTCTAATTCATAACCCCATATTTTGTAAAACTGGAAACACTAACAGGCATGTCTAAGAAGATGTATTCATTCTATTTGGACATGACATTAACCTATAAGAACCTGTCAAGAAGTTGTTTACATTGAGAAAAACATGTGGATATGTTCTGTTAATAGACTATATATCACCTTGATAGGTGGCGGGAATCAATAGAGCGCCATAATCTTGACAAAGGCAGTGGTGATGCCACTAATTTATGACACCAGTGAACCTACAATTGGCTTGGAACTCTGAACAAACTCAACTAATGAAACATAGCTTGTCTTGGCTCTTCGGCCAACTTACTCTTGGGACTATAGAGCTTGTTTATTCAATGATAATTTAACTCTACTAGTACTAGTTTAAATTACAAACACGTTTCTTCTTGTATGCTTCCTTTCGTTTCAATGTGACACGAAAAAGGAAAATAAGAAATTAATCAGGCTCACTTCTTCAGATGAATCAAATCCCCTGCAAAAGTGAACTCAAGAGGTTCGTCCACAAGATACGGCAACAACAACAACTACAGCTACACATCAGCCCCAAACGAGTTGGGTTCGGCTAAATGAATCCCCACTTCTTCTTTAAGCTCATTTCAGTTGAGCTCCGCAAGATACACAATAATTATTGTTGTTTTTGTTGAGTTCATGGCTAACACACCCATGTTGGGCATTCATTCATAAAACTACATTTGTGGTTACAAAATTGTTAATTTATTACTCCTCCCTCAAATGCAATTTAAACAAAATAGAGAAGTTACATATTAAAAGATACATCTGTTAAACATGTACCTGCAACAACTATAACCATCTATTATGCCTCAATCTCAAACAAATTGGGGTGACTTGTATGAATCCTCAGTGACCATGTTCCCCTTATTAATTCATCTTAGGCCAACATTATACAAAATAAAAATAAAAGGATGGTAAATATATACCTACAACAACAACAACATACCTATTCTAATCCCACAAATGAGGTCTAAGTAGGATGAGATGTATGCAGACCTTACCCGTACCTTTGTAGGGTAGAGAGATCGTTTTCGATAGACTCACGACTTAAAAGGGAAGTTATTCATAGAAGGGTTACAAGAAGAAAAAATGACAACAAAATTTCAAGAAACAAAGCAAAATGAAGCAATAGATTATAGAAACACATAGAAGAATAAGAAACTACGTGATTACTAAATACTACTACTAATAAGTAGAAAGGATATGTGGCAAGCCCCCTTGCCTCTCCCACCTGACGGGCGACCAACCGACCACACTCGGCTACCTACTAACCTTTTACCCTAATCCTCGATCTCCATAGCTTTCTATCTAGGGTCCTCAGTAAGAAGAAGATGTGTCACGCCTTATCTAATCACCTCCCCCACCCCTCTACCCACACCATTCTTTTTTGGCCTACCTCTACCTCTCCCAACTCCTGCTCAAGCCAACCTTTCACACCTCCTAACTGGCACATCCGCGCACCTCCCAAACTATCTCAGTCTTGCTTCCTCATTTTGTCCGCCACAGAGGTCACTCTCACCTTGCCTTGTATAACTTCGTTCCTAATCATATTTCTCCTAGTATGCCCACACATCCATCTGGGCATCCTCATCTCCACTGCATTCATCTTCTCGACATGGATAGTCTTGACTGGCCAACACTCTATCCCATACAACAATGCTAGTAATTATGTACCTATTAGTTAAAAATATTACCTTTCCTGAAGCACTCCGGATTGGTGAGATGTGAAGAAAATTCCAAAACGAGGTTCCATCTTTTCTGAAAGGGAACACGCAGCCACCAAGAGATTGAGCCTTAATAACAAGGAAACAACTCTTATCTAAATGTTATGCAATGACCGGAACCAACCTGTAATTTAAGATATGTACAGTACACGGTTGTTCATTTTGGATGCATTGTTTTATCTGCAAAGTGAGAAAAAAGGTAATAAGGATTGCGATCAGCTGCTCAACCGCATACCTTCCCTTAGCACTTCCCCCACTTAAGAAAATCTTAATCTTAGGAAGGGCACCAAATCTCTTATCCCAAGATGTAGCAGTTAGCAATGCAACAAACGAAATTAAGCAAATGATAGCAGATCTGAAAAGAAAAAATTACCTGAAATTGTGTGCCTCTCTCTGTATCTTCCCCGCTTAAAAACCGACAATTACGACCCAATACTTCATGTCTCAAGAAGCCTATTGAAGAAAAGAATGGTCCCTGTTAGCAATATTAGTTAGAGTAAGCCCTCATGCTCTTTTTATGAACACAAGAAATAGACCCAAACCCATAAACAATGAGAACATCCCCTGGAATGAACAAAAGTTTACACTAGTGTAAATTAGCTACAGCTTTAGCACCTGTTAATTTTAGGAAGGCATCACTTGCATAGACAATTGGCATGTCTGGTAAGTGTGCGTCAGTTCTGCACGTTTCAGAAAGATATTCCAAGAGAAAGTGTTAAGTCCATCCAAGAACAGATCATATCGGTCATCAAAACAAGAAAATTAGGAATTCAAAAAAAACTCACAATACAAAGCTTTGTTTTATTCTACCAAAAGATATATTTAAGGATGCACTGAGCAGACTCATTCCCGATTGACAGCATCTCCTGTCACTGACCAGTCTGCCATTCAACTCACTGTAGTTTGCCAACACGGACATTATGTTGTTGACAGCAACACTGGCTTTTGTCTTCTCTTGATCACTTGCTTCACAAGGTCCTTCAACATCTACTTCTGTGATATATAAGCCTTATGAGAGGAATCCTATAAATTGAACCTAAAGTAACAAAACTAAGGAAACTCTACACTAGGATTTAAGAATGAAAATGAAACAGAGATAATCCAAATGCACAAAAATGGGAAACAAAGTCCTTGTGCCGTACAAGGTAGCTGGACGAACTTTTATGTTTTATACATACTGACTAGGACTGCTAATCTGCATGTCGAAACTCCAACACAAAGTGATGGGAAAGGTGTATGCACCCAAAGCATAACCAAGTCCTAACTCAAGCAGCTGATGAAAATGAGTCAAAACATGAATTTAAGCTTAAGAGGAAAAAAGGGCAGCCCCATGTAGGGTCCTGGGAAGGGCAGCAACCCAAGAGGTGTGATGTAGACAGCCTAAACTAAATTCAAGCATTAGTGGTTGCTTCCACGGCTCTATGTATCACACGGAGACAACTTTACCATTGCTCCAAGGAGCAAAGGCGACCATTAAAAACAAATTAGAACCATAAGCTAAAGACTACAATACTCAAATGATTGGAGATTAGTGCAACAAATTTCAAAATCATGTTCTAACGGTGACAGAGACGAAATCCTAAACATCTTAATGATCATATTTACGATGAAAATGAAACGATAAGTCCACCACTATAAACAACCAAAAATTGAGAGAACTTTCAAGAAGCATAATGAATAAACACATACCTGTATGGTCCAACCCTGAAACTGTATCAACCGATAATGCTCTATCCACTTCCATAGTCGAATTCGAGCAAACCTCCCTCCTACAACACTTATAGACATACTCCCTGCAATTACCTCCATCATAACATACTCCTCCATTTCTCCCAATTCCACCACCTAATGAATTTCTCCTCCTCAAAATAGGCACTTGAATTCCCAAAAAATGAACCACCCTCCCATCCTTCTCACTATAAACAGGACACATATTAAACAACATCCAAAAGGGTGTCCCATCCTTCCTATAATTCAACAAACTAATTTGTATTCCCCTCTCCTCACGAATCGCCTCTCGAATCGCCATAACTGATCTTCTATTAGTCTTAGGCCCTTGAAATACCCTTCCATTCTTCCCTAAAACCTCATTCTTGGAATAACCAAATACTTTCAAGAAACCCCTTGATGCATAAACAATAGGGTGACCAGAAATAGAGGGATCAGTAATTGTAAAACTATCAGGCAATTCATCAAGAGCTTCTCTAACCCCATCTGAGTATTTAACATTAAATGATTTTTCAATCAAACCCAGTTGTGATTCCATACTGATTCAACTTGTTTTGGCTCAAAGACTGTAACTTTATCAGCAAAGATTAACCCCAATCTCAATCCCATGTGTCAACTGTAATTTGGAACTTCAGCTTCAACCCATACACAAAACAAGAACAAAGAAATCATCAATAAACAAGAAAGACCATACAAATAGCACATAGAATTTAATATACCACACATAAAAAAAAAAGACAACCCCATATACTAAAGCTCACATATACACAGGATCTAACTCAGTCTTACCCTGCATTTCTACGAGAGACTCACTAATTCTGACATATTAATCACGTGATAATAATTTTATCAGTTACGATAAAAATAATATTTTAGTGTCATAAGAAAGAAGAGCTTACATGGATGAAAATATCTAAGGTATTGAATGAACAATAAGAATTGGGGATATGTACATCAATCGTTTTTAGTGAATGAATTATTTTATATGAAGGAATTTAATGTGATTGGAGAAAAAGAATAGGAAACAAAGTGTTTGAAATAGTCATTCATGTAGCAGATTTTTTATTAGGGTATATGGTTATTATTTGTGTATTTTCAACTATTTATACATTATAGTATATTGATTGTAAATTGTAATATACATATTTACGATAATATATGTTAGTTTAACTATTTTTAAAGTAAGTATATTATTGTATTTGTAGATGTGACTTAGTGATCAATAATGTAAGTTGAGCACTATGAAGTCTCAGGTTCAATTCTTATTTGTATACATGTTATTAATGGGTGATGTATGATATCTCATAAAATTAACCCTCACAAAATTAATTAAGTTGCGTGAAATCTAACTCATGAACAATTTTATGTAGTTGGTTGAGTTGTAATTGTCAATTTTTAAGTTGGACTAATATAGTCCAAAAAGAAAGAAACAATTTGTCAAAAAAAGAGATGTGATTATAAACAAACCTTATATTATATTACCATTTACCAACAAAGAAAAGTACAATTTTTATCACCATTTATATAATATACCAATTAGCATCATTTATGGCAAATTTCAGCAAAGAAATGTTATAAGTTATAATAGTAATAATATTGGTCCCTATTCTTCATTTTTTAATTAATTATTTTTATTTTGACAAGAATGATGCTGAACTATTGCATGACAGATGCAATGCATGAGAGGACTAGCAGTGTGATAAACACAAGTACATATATAATTTATTTATTTTTTAATATACAAGCCACAAATTTAATAATAATAATAATAAATAAATAAATAATAAAAAGTGGCACTAAGTTTTGAGCCAATACAACAGTCCAAACTAATCTAGGTGTGGTAGTATCCACCCACCCCACCCCACCCCCTTTTATTTTTTCAGTAATTTGAAATCGTTATTTTTTTCTGTATCATTTTGTGTCGATTGGTAAATCACATTTTACGGGAAATTAACTTTTTTAGAATTCATATAAAAAATAACTATGCAGTCGTTACACTATTTGTACATATCAAAATAATATTAAAATGGCTATTTGAATTAGATAATACTAGTAATTGTTTTTGTATTGATTATGGGTCCCTTTCGGTTTATTCAATTTTATATTTTCTAAAAATAAAAAATATAAACAATAGAACGTATTTGAATTGGAAAACAAGATAAGTGTGGAAGAAAATAAATATGTCAACTTAAATAGACATAGTTAATTTAATCGATAACGACATTTATTTATTTATAATTGATAATTGAAATGAAGCATATATTAAAAATCTTAATCAATAAATTAGGTTAGTGACATGAAAGATTAAAAAAGAAATAAGCACTAATAAATAAAGAAGAATAAGGAAAGGTCATTTTGTGGTCAGTGACCTTTCAGAATAAATTTATTTTTATTTTTTTAGAATGTGTGAAAGAAATGAACGATGGCTTGTAGCCGCATTTAACACGTATATCTATGTTTGACCGATCAGAATTGTGGTTGAGTAGTAAGTATGTTCTCATCCTTAATTAGAGATTTCGGATTCAATTTCTTTTCGGTATAAAGTCACATTTATAAGGGAACGATTTACCTTCCAATCCAATGTGGGACTTCTCGACGCAAATTCGAATTAAGTCTAACTTCAATATAGGTTCCCGACACCGAATTGAAAACAAAAAAATATCTATATTTAGAATATTCTCCTTTTTTTGTTTACCACAAAAAAAAGGTGGTCCAATAATCCCTAATGAATATTCACTTTTTTTGTTGTATTTATATTATTCTCATTTTTTTTGTGACATATGAATAATATATATAAAATATAAATATAATCAATATGAATTATATTCATTTTATATTTGCTACAACAAGATTCAAATATGTGGAATCTAGGTTACAAGTTAAAACCTACTAATCATTGTTTTAACAAAAGTCCCACAATATTTAAATTAAAATGAAAATGTTAATAGCTCGATTGCTTGACTATTTAAAATTTTATTTTATTGGTCCTCCTTATATTCATCCAACTTAACACGTTTTTCCATTCGATCTTTGTTTGGATGGTTATAATGTATCATTTCATAATATGTTGTATTACTGTATTATGTTGTATTGTTTGTTTTGATGTTGTATCATTATCTAATAATTTGATTTCAAAAACAAATAGTCGTGTGATCATATTAAATGATCGTTATATAATATAAGACTTTGTGTAGTTATATAATAGTGAGTTTAGTAACAAGATAATTTTTTAGTAACAATAAAAATAAACAATATATTTAAACAAACAACATAACACGGACCATCGTACAATAGGTAACAACAATCCAAAATGTTAGACAAGGGAAAAAGATGTATTATATTATAGTAAATTATATTTTAAAAAATATCTTTTCACCCAATTATTAAATGTATAGCTGAATTTGGACTTCTTCAAAACTTCTAAAGGATCGTTTTCCATTATCAGAGAGATATTGTATTTCAAAGAGTAAAGAATTATAAATGCAAAACATGGTCGAATATTATAATTATTAAAAATATTTAATTTCCCAGAATATTTGGTAATATTAATTTATTATGAGGACATAATTTATGTGGGGAATCCGTGTTACTTTAATATCTTTTATATATATATATATATATATATTGCCACGCCAAAAATGAAGGCTAATACAAATTTGTTTCTCAAGTCTTAATTCAAATAATGCTTTAATAATTGATTCTGAATTTTTTCTTATAAGATTTATATATATTTCTTAATATGAAATTCGTCTAAAATATAATGTGCACTTGTTCTTCAATAGCTTGTTCATCGTCATGGGTGTCACACTACTCGCTACTTGTATTAGCTAGACATAGAGATTATAAAAAGTATATTTTAAAAAAATTAATAATTTCAAAAGACAACTAAGCTGGGTGACTTGGTGATGACTGTTATAGATGTGACATGTTTGGATGGATAAGAATGTTAACAAAGAAATACTAGTATAAGCTAAGTTGGCAGCTAACCAAAATAGAATAATGTAATTTTCTGGCCAATTAAATTTGTCAGTTTTATAGTAATAGTTGTATCTAGGGGAAACTATAACTAGGACAAAGCCTATTCAACTTTCTTTCTTATTGATGTAAAAGGTAGTGTTTGGACTTGCCTCGGGGTAGGCTATGGCAAAATATTTTGAGACTCATGTGTGGAGCTTAGTTTTGTAAGATTTACGTCTGAAGTGTTTGATTGTATGTCCTAAACACGTTTAACGTCCGACGTTTGAGATTTACCTATCAAATCTTACACAAATTATGTGTTAAATTCTTTAGTTAACATTGTTGACCATCATAAAATTGAATTAATTAAGGAGAAATATTACTTTGACAAAGAGAACAACACCTTTTAAATGTGTTTTTTGTTTATGTGTTACGACATAATTCATGAACCCAATATTTTTGGCTTAAATGTTATAATGTGCTTACAAATTTATAAATAGACTACTATATTATATTGTTTGATCCATCATTAGGTAACGATAAAAATTTCATTTTGATTAATGATTGATCTGGTGTGATCGTATAGTAACCTTAATTTTTAATTTTCAGTTTGTCTTTACTTATTATTTAATAATCTTACTTTTATCTTTTATCCTAACTTATTTGTTGTAGTGCTACACCATACCCTACTTTTTTGTAGGTTTGTTCTTTGAATTTGTTGATGTGTGACATTATGTAAGGACGGAGAACGATATGACTTATCGTATTGGTGAATATTGTTTTTGAAAAATTAAAAATGTGTTCTTTTTTACATGAATTAATGGTCAAGAACATATTTGAATTATCATTTTTTTGTGAGTTTAACACTTAAACTATTTGTTGTTTTCTTTTCCTATCTAACTTATCACCATCTATATTTAAAACACACCTCAACTATCATTTGTTCTATTTTCCTATTTTAACTATCACCATTTTTTATTAAGAGTACATCATCAATAATTTTAGGCTGACTGTTTTTCCTTGAGCCAAAGGTCAATTTGAAATGACCTCTCTACCTCTAAGGTAGGGCTAAGGTCGACACACACTCTACCATCTCTACCATCTCCAGACACAACGTTATACGGGATATATTGTTTGTTGTTAAAAATTTACTCGATTGAGATGATTATAGTCTTCAAAATAATTACTTCTAAGGATGAAATGAAAGAAAATATTTAATATTATCTTAATCTTCTTAATGATAAATAATTTACGATATTATTTTTAAAAATCATCACAATAAATAATTTGAGACAAATGAAGTACGTAAATGGAAACAAAAAAGGACAAATTACAAAAATTCACACCTTTTGTTTCACTTATTTCTATTATCCCCTATTACTTTTAAAAATCTCCAAAATCCCTTATTTCTTTGATTTATCCGAGCTGCATATTAATGTATTCGAGCCAGTATTTAATGTATTCAAGCTACATATTATGTATCCGAGCTACATATTAATGTATCCGAGACACTATTTAATGTATCCGAGCTTCATTTATTGTATCTGGTTTTTTAATTTTTTAAGAAATTAATGTAATTAGAAACTTATTAGGGATTAATTGTAATTTCATATTAAAACTATGGGATTTATGTAATTTACTCAAAAAAAATAATAATAGTATTGGACAAAATATGTCACCACACACATATTAGACTTGGGCCCAAGTTATGATAGAGCCCTTCTTTTAGTTTGTTACTACAATCTTACCCAAAATGCCAAGAGCCCATTTATAGTCTGTTATATACAATCTGGCCCAATAAGCCAAGAGCCCATTTTAAGTGTTATCTACAATCTGGCCCAATATTATTAGTATGTGATATACACAAAATTCAACAAATGGGTTTGTCAAAATCGACTACCAATCAAATAATTTGTAGAAATTAAATGCAACTTAAATAACACGACAAAAGTCGGTTACGAGGTGAAACTACTCTTGGTTATTAGGGGTTTATGATTTTATCGCGTACAAAAATACCCCTAAGCAAATTATAGTACAATAGTTATGTATATTACGGTAAAAATAGTTGAATCATATTGTTATATAATGATATGCATCATGTGAATTACATACTCGAAATGTATATCATATAGGTACTTGTTCATTAGTTTATAAATATTGCAGTATTTCAAAAATGATCATTTAAAAGTAATTATTCATTAAGACATATGCCGTAAATGTACTTTGTTTATTTTGCAGTCCAATTTGTGAAGTTGGTCCTTTGTATGGTACATATTATTTTATAAAGGAAAAAAAGTCAAATATGCCCCTAAACTATTTGAAAAGGTCAAAATATACTCCCCGTTTAAAGTTTGGCTCACTCGTGCCCTCGCCGTCCAACTTTTCGTCTAGATATGCCCTTATGGGCGTTAAATGCCAAATGGAATTGCCACATAATTTTTACATTACCACGTGGCATTTATATTAAAGGGAAAATGGTCAAATACACCCTTAAACTATTCGAAAAGGTCTAGATACACCCCCTTTTAAATAAACTACCCAACCCGTTTTCAACATTTTTTTTAAAATTTTTAATTTTTTTGGGTAAATCCCAAAAATGAGTAATTGACTAATAAAAAATAGGAAAATTTAAAAAATTTTAAATATAATTAACGCCAAAAATTCACAAATAAATATAGTAACCTTAAATTCAACAATTTCAACAATTTTTTTAAATTTTTATAAAAATATTTTTTATTAATCAATTACTCATTTTCGAGATTTATCGAAAAAAAATAAAAATTTTAAAAAATTGTTGAAATTGTTGAATTTAAGGTTACTATATTTATTTGTGAATTTTTGGCGTTAATTTTATATTTTTTTTTCATATTTTTTATTAGTCAATTACTCATTTTCGGGATTTACCGATTTTTTTTTTTGAAAACGGGTTGGGTAGTTTATTTAAAAAGGAGGTATATCTAGACCTTTTCGAATAGTTTAGGGGTATATTTGACCCTTTTTCCTTTAATATAAATGCCACGTGGTAATGTAAAAATGACGTGGCAATTCCATTTGGCATTTAACGCCCATAAGGGCATATCTAGACGAAAAGTTGGACGTTGAGGGCACGAGTGCGCCAAACTTTAAACGGGTATCTAGTCCTTTTCAAATAGTTTAGGGGCATATTTGACCCTTTTCCCTTTTATAAATAAATTGTATCCTATGAAGATAAAATAAGAAGAAAATATTAAGCTAACAATGCAAATTACAATCAGACCAAACAGTTTATATATAAAATGAAACTTTTCATTGTTATCTAATCATAGATTTTTAAAGAATACGATACGATAAAATAAAAAATAACTATTGAGAGTGTTAAATTTGTGCTAAAACCGCAAGAGATCACTTGTGGGTAAATCTAACATTTTAATAAAATTGAACTCAAAACTGAAAGAAATGAGTTGTTTGAAAAAACCGAAGCTTTGACACAGATCCAAAGCTTATCACACACAGCACCGATTTATTCCGGTCCGACTCACCACCGGTCCACCGCCGTGTTCCCGATCGGCAACCTCTCTGACTCTCTTCTCCGGTGACATCTCTGATCAGGTATTTTTCCGATTTCATTTCCTCCTTCGCTTTCTCCATTACTGATTTTATACCGCAAAAAGACATATTCTTCATCTGGTAGATTCCTATCGCTTTACAATTCTCATTCTATAGTTTTTACTGTCTTCAAATTTATCTGTATTAGTATTTACCAATAATTGTCGTGTTTATTAGTTGAATGTTTTTGATTCTTCGAAGCACAAACACGAATACTACGCTTTTTTTTTTCCTTCAAATTATTACATTTTGATGAGTTTGGTTACTAGCATATGGTCATAATTGAGTAGAAAATGCAATGCTTTGAGCAGAGATAGATCCAGCATTTGCGCATCCAATGCCTCACTAGAACTCTATTTTGTGTGCATAGAAAATTAACATACAGATGTATATTTAGGTTTTTGTTGTCAGTTTCGAGGATTTGGATAAAGAAGTTAAGATTTTATTGTTGTAGGGAGTTACAGGGGAAATCATGAACTTCCTGATGCTGAGGTCTAATCAGACTGCAGCTTCTGAGCATTCACCTGCTCGTGAAGTTCAATCGGTGCCAACTCATGCTGCCAAACCAAGTACTACTTTAGAGGGCCTTATTGCTGAAGAACCTTATACGGAGAGTGAGAAACGTGACGGTGAGAGTGATGAATTTGAGGATGAAGATCTTGAGGACATAAATGAGAAAAACAACTCTCAATTTGCTGCCAACCACATTGATGTTAAAGAGGACGAAGGATGGATAACTATTCCAAAGGGTAAATTTTCTTTTTTTTCCTCTGATCTGAAAGTGTAGTTTTTTTATTTTTCCTTTATACTTTGTTCTTGATGTTTGGTATCTATATCTGTATGCTTATTACCGATAAGATGCGCTGCATCACATGTCTTGGATATTATTGATACACCATATGCATTAGTTGTCAGAAAGGGAGAGTAACCTGAATTGGTTTCCTATGGAGTGGGGGTTTGTTCAACATCTGCAGTAAATTTTTATTTCCTTAACTATGTGGACTCCTATTACTCTCTGCCTCTCTGGAGTCATTCGTCCATAAACTTAGAATTTTTATTGCCTAAAAATCTCCAGTACAGATTGGAATAGTAGATTTGTGCCTAATTTCATAATGTCCTTCTACCTCAAGTTGTGGGAAAGAATTTTGTTAGGAGTTTAGTCTACAATCCTGCTGTCTAAGTCTTTCTTACACACATCCTACTGGTTCAATATCTATTTTAGACTTTAGAATACCATAGTTATTATGGAAAGATTATCCATTCTTTGAAGGAGAAAAAGGGAAACTTGTAAAGATATTCCTATCGCGGTGGAAAATTGGTTAGTACAACTCTTATCTTCACGAAAGATTGGGAGCTTTTCTAAGAGGGAGGCAGATGGTCATCATTTATACCTGATGATGGCCTGCCTTTGGGCTATTTGCCATTGGTTCCAATTAGTGAGTTACTCATAGAAGTCTGAATCTAGTGCTTGGAATTTTAGCATATTTCGCCCTCCTTGTCTAAATTGATGACTATCATTTATAATTTTATTGTGGATAGTTCTGATAAGAATGCAGGGCAGGGAACCTTCTTTTATTCTTAAGTCCCAACAATATCACATCTTATAGTTTTGGATCATACTTGTTGTAAGTATTCCGGAATGTTTTTACGGATCAAACTTTCTATAATAGGAAAGTCTGTTTATTCCTAGCTGTGGTTTGCATTTGGCAATGACATTTTAGCTTTGGATTAAAACATTGGTCGAGAATCTTAATTTTTAGTTTTTTTAAAATCTGTAATATTCAGTAAAAACGCTGAAAAGTTGCATCATGAAGAGTACTTCTGTTGTCTTCTATTTCACCTCTACTTTTTCTGTAAGCACTGATAATTTTCAAACTTGGGTGTGCAGAAGGAAATCAAAGAGTCCTGAATTCATCTATATCAATTTTCGCATAATATCGTTATTCTCTTCATCTTCTGAATGCTAATATAGTTATGGAATATTTTGTTTAAGTTGATTGAAATCTTAGTTGTGTGCTTGATTTTTCTCTCAGCTGCTTTTTTGCTTCAAAGATAGTGTTTGATGTTCAAAATGTTTGTCCAGCAATCCCGAACTCATATCTCAATGAACTAATTACCAAGTCTTGACATGCCTTTCCAGATAAACTTCCTGATAACTGGAGTGAGGCACCAGATGTATCTTCCATATGCTCACTGGACCGCTTCTTTGTTATACCTGGTAGCTACTATTGTTAATCTCTTTTTCTACTTGTATCCTCCTGTCCCCCTCCTTTTCTATCATCTTCCACCTCTTTTCAGGTTTTGTCATTTATTTCTTTCTAATTTTTTCATCAATTATAGGTGAACAGGTCCATATACTTGCATGTCTCTCAGCCTGTAAGCAGGATACAGAAATTATTACACCTTTTAAAGTTGCGGCTGTCATGAAACAAAATGGTAACACAGGGATTACTTCTGGGTCTGTTTCCCCTAGAGAAGCAGTGGATGATAGTAGTGTAAGTGAGGATGGCAATTCAAATATTAACCCCGAAAAGGAGGTTTCTACTGGTGAAAATCTGTTGAGATTGGAAGATTACAAAAGACAAACTGAATCACTAGTACAAAGGTTTAACAGTTCTCACTTTTTCGCTCGAATTGCCGAGTCAGATGAGCCTCTATGGTCGAAAAGAAAAGCTATGGAGGAAGTATCTGATATGATTGGAGCAGATGGCTCAGAAACAGTGAAGACACTTAAAACGAAGCCGTCTTTGAGTGCTTCCACTGATAAGGGAAACTTTGATGCTAGAACCTCTGGTGGAGTGGCAAGAAATGCTGTCAAGTGTTGTGCCCTTTCAAATGGAGATATAGTGGTATGTTCCGCAAAAATTGTAGTGTCTGCTGTTACACCCAATCTCTTGTGAAATATATACAGACCAGCGTACATGCCATCACCCTTTACTCAAATTGTACTAAGGCATTCCATTTCTTTCATAGTGTTGACTTTGGTATCTGCTGTTGTGTTTCTGTTTTTTTATTGAACTTATGCCTGCATGAACCTGTTTCCCGTTACTTTAGCATATAGTTAGCAGATCCAAAAGAAACATAGTTTCTTTATTGTGTGAAATGTCCACTGTGACAGAGGATTGATGCGGTTGAAAGAAACCATATTCAGCTCGAGTTTTCAAATGTGGCAAAAATTTGTCCTGTCAAAACAATAGCTTAGATGTGGAAATGGTGGTCAGATGTCATACATAAGCTTCTCCGCAGGGAAGGAGGTTGTTTGGAAAGGGGTTATTGGAGGAGTAATACTGGATTTAGAGTGTTTTTCTTGAGAAATCTGTATCAGGGTCCAGGAGAAGGTTGTTGTGGTGCTGAATGGTATGGCTAGCAAAATTTGGGTTTCTCTCCAGGTTATAATGGATTCCTTAGTGTTATTTCTAGAAGTATGATCTCACTGTTTAATGTAGTGCAGGGTGACTAGTGGATTGTACAGATTTCTTCCCGTTTTATTTTCTCCTTATTCGATCTCTATAACTTCTTTTGAAGGCAATCATAAACACGGATGTTAGACAAGTATTGTTTTAGTGGTGGGAAGTGGGAACATTTAAATCAGAGTAAGGTAGGGGTAAGGCTACATACACACTACCTTCCACAGAACCCACTTGTGGGACTACACTGGGTATGTTGTTGTTGAACATTTAAATTAGAGATGAAAAATAGTACCTCTTTTCCTGCCCTTTCTGATGCTTATAGACTTTTAATTGTATTACTTAATTAGTTGTCTTTTTAGTTTTTCCTGGAGAACAACTGATGTAGATACAATTTTCTTGTCTGGAAGGATGCAGGTACTTTTACAAGTAAATGTCGGCATTGAGTTTGTGAGAGATCCCGTGCTTGAAATTCTTCAATTTGAGAAGTATCAAGAGAGAAGTTTGTCGTCTTTGAATGAGGAGAATTTGACTTATGCTAAGCAGGATCCCTGTGGTGAACTGCTGAAATGGCTACTTCCTATAGATAATTCTATTCCTCCTTCCGCACGACCTTTATCCCCACCTCAATTAAGTTCCAGTGCGAGCATTCGTAGCACATCCACAAAGCCCATCGTATCTGGATCTTCTGGATCACAACTCTTTTCTTTCGGTAACTTTAGAAGTTACTCCATGTCTTCACTTCCACCAAATATTGCACCACCTCCATCTGTTACAACCTCCACTACTGGACCAAGTTTTAATCCAGAAGATTGGGAACGCTTTTCATTTCAAAGGTCAGTGAAGAGTGAAAAGACCGGGAGTGAAGGACTTTTATCCTTTAGAGGTGTATCTCTTGAGCCAGAAAGATTTTCGGTTCGTTGTGGTTTAGAAGGTATTTTCATCCCTGGAAGAAGATGGAGGAGGAAAATTGAAATAATTCAACCAGTAGAAATTACTTCTTTTGCTGCTGACTGCAATACAGATGATCTCCTTTGTGTCCACATCAAGGTGGGTTTTATTCATTAGCCTGAGTAACTAGCTAAATTGGATATATGTATGTTGCTAGGAATTTAATGTACCTTATGGCTTGGGTATGTCGAGACAATTAACATGAAATCAGCATTCTTTTGCAGAATGTGTGTCCAACACATGCACCTGATATTGTTGTCTACATAGATGCCGTAACAATCATTTTTGAAGAAGCTTCAAAAAGTGGGCCTCCTTTATCATTACCAATTGCATGTATTGAAGCTGGTGAAGACTATAGTTTGCCAAATTTGGCCCTCAGGTTTAATTCGGTTTAACTTCTTATCTTTATTTAATAAATGGTTTATCTTCTTTATCTAATCATTATGAATAGTGCTAGTGTATTGACTCACAACAGACATCATTTTTGGGGCCTGGTGTATGTAAATCTGTATTTAATGATTGAAGTTTCCCTAATCTGCATTTGTTTTAGAGGTTGTTCTTCTTTTAACCAAGAGAATGGAACATATATTGGCCATCAGCAGAAACAGAAGCATTCCTTCCATTGAGGCAGGTCTTATTAATAAGATATCTGCATAGAGTTTACTTGCTGTTATTGCAGCAAGTATCAGTGATCAAGCTGAATATTTTTGAGATTGAGGAAATTCTGAATATCTTACTACTTTTTTCCAAGTATGTTCAAAGGAAGGGCTACCAATCACCAGTTAGGTGTTCCTAAATTAATAGCGTGTTTGACCAAGCTTCTTGGAGGCTAAGAACACTTCTTTTGAGATTTGAGGTGCTTGCCAACGAAAAAAGTGCTTTTTCTTTGCCAACTAAAAGAAGTGCTTTTGAGCAACAACTTGACCAACTTTTTTGTTGTTGGGATAGTTTTGTTTGTTGTTGGGAAGAAGCTACAAAATTTCAGCTTTTCCCAATAAGCTAAAGTAGAAAAAACCAAAGGTATGGCATAGTTGTCAATGAAGTGGGTTGATAACCATGAGGTCTCAGGTTCAAATCTCAACAAAGACAAATACACTAAGTGATTTCTTCCCCAGTCTTAGTGGACAGAGCTAACTGTTGTCGGTGAGAGATAGAAGGTATCCCGTGGAATAAGTCGAGGTGAGCGAAAGCTGGCCCAGACACCACGGTTATAAAACAAAACCAAAAAAAAAAAAACTAAAGTAATTATTTCAAGGAAAAAATATACAACAACTACGCCTCAGTCCCAAACAAGTTGGTTGGCTATATGAATCTGCATATCTTCATTTAAGCTCGAATCATACTAAATAGAATAAAAGTGAAAAAAGTTTACAACTCTTATTATTATTAGAAGCTCTCTAGTAAATCTAATACTATCCTCAACTAGTAGCTATCACCTATATGGATCTTTTTCTTCCCTCGTGCACTATCTTTAGCTAAGTTGGCATTGATACCAAGCATTTATAGGTCTTTGGAGACAACTTTCTTGCATTTATACCTCATCCCCTTTTAACACCTTCACTTACCATAGTTTTACACCTTCTGTCTAGTGCATCTGTAGGTCGACGCAATATACCCATACATCTCAAGTGACCTCCTTGCATTTTATCCTTAATGTGTGCTACTTGCACCTTCTGGCAGATGTCGTCATTTCTAGTCTTATCTTATCTGGCATGACACATATCCATCTTAGCATCTGCTTTTCTACAACACTCATCTTGTGGATATTTTGTATTTTAGCAGCCCAACATTCCATTCACTACCACATAACATTGCTGGTCTTATAGCTATTCTGTAAAACTTGCCTTTCACTTTGGTTGGCTCTATTTTATGAGGATTCATCATGAATTGGATTGGTTGACTGTCAGCCTACCACAACCCTCTTCCTTTCTCGGGCTTGGTACCAACAATTTAAGCAAGCCCACACGGGAAGATTTTCAAGGAAAAATATCCTTCTTATAAATTTGTTTTTACCAAACCATCCCTCATTAATTTAAAACATCTATCTTTCAAAAATATACAGAAGCTTTTCTCCTTTTTTGGTTTCTTCCTTGTCCTTTTTCCCCCTTATCTCTCTTCTCCTCCTCTTCCTCTTTGGAATAGTCTATCAACTATAAATATGAGTCATTTCTCTCTTTATTAATTAAATTAAATAAATATAAAGTAATTTAGGTCTTTTATAATAAATAATTAAAATAATTTCTCTGTTTAAGTAATCCTAATTGTAAAATGAACCTTGCTACTTTTTTTTTGATACTTAAAAACACTTTAAAAAGATTGGCTAAACACAAAATTCTTATCAAATACTGGGGGAAAAATACTTCTCAGACGAATTGGCTAAACACAAACAACTTTTTCCAAAAGTAGTTATTTGAAAGCTATTTTGACAGAAGTGCTAAAAATAAGCTGTTTTTGGCAGCTTGGCCATACAGTCTTAAGGCTATTGTTTTTATTGCTAGCTTCAAAAGTCAAAACCAGTGTCGGCCTAACTTTTTGTTGTAATTGTTATAATCGCTGGATTGCAAGTGCGAAGAAATTAACTGCAATATGCCCTTTGCAGGAGAGGTGAAGAACATTCTTTCATTCTCAGACCAGTCAATCCCATCTTGAAGAGTTCCAACGGTCATAGTGGAAAAACTTTTCGATCTTCACGAGTACATTCTAGAAGTGCATCATCAACATGGCACCATCTTTCCAATATTGAGGAAAGAAATATTGGGTCACCTACTGATAAATATGCAGTTCTGGTATCATGTCGATGCAATTACACAGGTAGGTAGTGTTTAAAAAGGAATTCCTTCTAGGTACATGTATCTGAAAACTATTTATGGGGTCTTACACTTTTTAAGTTCTTGGATCTCCTGTGGATACTTGTAGAATCAAAGTTGTTCTTCAAGCAGCCAACAAGCTGGAGACCACGAATTTCTAGGGATCTTATGATCTCTGTTGCTTCTGAAATGACAAAACAAACCCTTGGATCTTTTGAAGGAGGTGCTCAGCTTCCAGTACAGGTTGTACATGATATGAGAATAATTTTAACTTATCAAGGTGAAGGTTTAAACATCTTGAATGCTCATCTTATGTTCAATTTGTCAGGTCTTAACTCTTCAGGCATCAAACCTGACTTCACAAGATCTGACAATGACAGTGCTTGCTCCTGCTTCCTTTACTTCTCCACCTTCTGTGGTGTCATTGAGTACTTCACCGACATCACCAATGAGTCCCTTCATTGGCTCTTCTGATTTTATGGAGAGAGTGAGTATTGATAAGCAAATTAGTGCTGCTCAGAGCAATAGCTTGGTATCAGTAAATCAAGTACTGGAAGGGAAAAAAATTTCCCAATCAGTTTCATTTAGTGAGAGAGTCACTCCCATACCTGATGTGCTTCCAAGTGGCGATTCAGGTTGTACACATCTATGGTTGCAGAGCAGAGTTCCCTTGGGGTAATCATTTATTTGTAAATTATCTTTATTTTGCATTTCGGGTTTAGTCTTACACCCCCTTTGTGGTGGTTTCAGATGTGTGCCCGCTCAATCTACAGCAACCATCAAACTTGAAGTGCTTCCCCTGACGGATGGTATAATCACACTTGATTCTTTACAGATTGATGTAAAGGAGAAAGGTATTAGCTGAGTTCAAATTGTTAAACTTGTTTCCTGCCACTTCCGTTATTTAAATATCCACATTGAGATGGCTGCAATGATTTGACATCAATCCCTGGCTTGGTTCCTTAAGCATATTTCACTTTAATATCAGAAATACCAGAAAGTTTGATAAATATCATATTTTCCTTGGTTCCTTTCCCACTCTTGAATTATTACTCAAAAATTAGTGCAAGGTATTACGTGCCTTGACAATTGTGTCGGGTTTATTTGGATTGAAAGAACAGAGATGAGATCAGTCAAGAGGAAAATAAAGTAGGGAAAGAAAGGAGAAGAGGATTGGATGACATGCAGTAATACTCTTACTATGTGTATCAAAATGGAAAAAGACCCTTATTTGGTTGGATGAAAATTAGAACTTATCGAGCTACGGTTTTACCCCAATTTCTGGTGGGAAAAAAAATTAGAACTTCTGTGGCTTCAGTAATTATCTCAATCCGTCTCTTTCATTCTTCCTCTGTTTACACCCTTTTTGTTGGGTAGACTGCAAAAAGTAGAGTAAGCTCTTGATATAATTAGATTCGATGCAGTTTGTGTTATCTTTTATGAACTACGGTGCATTTACGAACTAATTGGTAATTTATGAGCAGAGTATGAGTGAACCTTTCCTATGGTGCATGTGTCGTCTATATTTTTTCAAAACATTCTGCAAAAATGTACTTTTGTATGTGCTACTATCTGTTCGAGTCCAGAACAAGTTAAAAGTCAATGTAAGAGGATGAATTAACTGAGACAAATATTCTGCATTGGCAGGTGTGACATATGTTCCTGAGCATTCTCTGAAGATTAATGCAACTTCAAGCATTTCCACTGGGATTATCTGAGGTGACTATTTACAGTTTTCGGACGTCGTAAGTGGACAGAAAGATACTCATAGTGCTAGTGTCATACGTAGATGATATCGCGGATTTGATGTAAATTGAGGAGTCCATTTGGTGTGATGATTTTGTGTAGATTTATAAAATGCTAGCCTTTAGAATTGACAAACTAAAGGAGAGAATGGATTATGTGAAGGGATTGTGACTGTACCTTATTGTAGATGATGTTATGTTCAATTTGAAGTACCCACCAGGTGGAAAAGTGAAAAGCAAATGGATGACTTATGTTTGTGTATAATTTTGTTTTAGGTTCCTTTTCCAATAAATTTATTGATCGACTGCTTCATCCTTAACCAGAGGTCTCGAGTTCGAGTCCTGGGTATGGAGAAAATTTTGTTGGGAGCGCCACTCCTGAATGGACCCTGCAGTGTTTGATTCGAATTTAGTCAGGGCTCCGGACACCGTTTGGGAAACCAATTTTTTTTTTTACCAGTGTTCGATCTGGATTTAGGTTCAGATATTTACCAAACTCTTAACAGTTAAATTATATCAGGACTATGAAAAAAACACTTGACAAGAAGTCACATGTGGAATTGGAAGTGTAAATTTTGTAATTTATATTTTTTTTATTGGCAATTTCAAGAGTCTAATGCAATTTTTTGAGTGATTTTAAAACTTATTTCTACTTAATTATGAAGTGATTGGATGATATTTTTCCTCCATTTTTAAAACTTACATCTACAAAATAGTAGATTCAAGTTAATGGATTCCATCTCATATAATCACAAACAAATTACCACTTAACAGACCAAGTTCTTTAAGTACAATATTATACTAGAATTTAGCATGTTAATTAATTTAGAGGTATATTTTCTTAGTACATATTTAGCAATAATCAATTGCAACTTTACTAGAAATTAAATTAAAATACCTATTGTCTTGTTTTACCAAACTACAAAGAAAAAAATTTCAAAGTTACACATTAATTATATCACATACGTATAAGGAATTATTATAATTAAAAAATTACTATTAAAAAATAGATAGAAAAGGATTAACACTATCCATGAATTTTCATTCAAAATTCTATATATACTTCTTTCCATATGATCCACTTCACCACCCCCAACAACAATAACGTACTCAATATAGTCCCATAAAATGAGATTTTAGGAGGGTAGAGTGTAACAAATTTTATCCATACCTCAGAGGTAGAGAAGTTGTTTTCGATAAATTCTCGACTCAATAAAAAAAGGGTCCAGAAAAAGAAATAATGGAAGTACAAGAAACAACACATAACAATACTACAACAAAACAATACGATAGTCGAAGTACAAAACAACATATAGTAAATGAATCACAAGAAACTACAAAAGTAATACTACGACTACTAGTGATACCCCTGCCCACTCCCCCCCCCCCCCCAAGAAAACATTTCTCAAAACCTTTTAATTATTCTCATGCACATTTATTCATGCACTATAGTCTATATATACCCCCCCCCCCCCACGTAAATCCCTATCAATTATTCAAAATATAAACCCTAGAAGATCAAATTTCAAGAAAATATTCGCAATGGTTTATTCTACTACTAATTATTCTTCATGGAAATTTATGTACTTAATTCTCACACTGTCTCTTGTTCTTGGCTATGCTTCTTCAGTGAGAATATCATCGGCAACGACGATGATTCAAAAGAGGAAGAAGATTTTAGACTATTTTCAGAACCATCTCCAAAAAATTACGATGAAAAGAAAGAGTTTCTAAAGAGTAATTTATATCATAGGCTACCAAAAGGGGTTCCTGTTCCTCCTTCTGGACCATCACCTATTGAGAATAATGATAATATCAACTTCTCTTATCCTTAATTAAAAGTGAATTAATTGCTTAATAAAGAATTATGTTATTATATAGTTTGATTTAGATGGTATTTCATAAATCATCATATATATAATATTATATTATGGACCGAATGAAGAGCCAATGTGATTATCCCTTGCAATTACGTTCTTTTAAGCTATGAATTAAAGGAACTATGCCGAATGAGGTGCTAATTTGAGTAAATTTTCAAACTAAAAAGTAAATTTATGATGTTTAGGATTTGTGGGTACGATAAATATTATTTGTCCATATCCAATGTTTACAATAATTGATAAAAGTAAAATATGCATAAATTAATCATGATTAAGTGATAATTATGTGTGTATATACGCACATATTATATATTCATTTGCTTGATATAAACACCTGATTTTAATTGTGTCAAATATCTTGACCTATCTCGTATGTGGTCTCGTATCTTTATTTGATGGAAGCCCCCCATTTTTATAGTATTTAAAAATTCAGGGTCCTTGTGTATAATATTATATTTCCTTTCTAGAAATGGCGTTCCAACATTTTAATCTTATATTCTTCTGATATAACTATAATCAATACAAATTGTCTTCTTTAGTTTTCAAATGAACTTGCTTCATCATACTTCGAAGGATTTGATAGGTTAATTAGCTTGGAATTATGTCATAATTTCTTTAAAATTCTTGAAAGTTTTATCTTTAATTGTCCGTTACTCAAATAGTTGTTGTTGCATGATAACGTTTACATCAATGTCATTGAAATCAATGTTCATATGTCGAGATCCTTTGGGCTTTGATTTTATCTTTGTAAAGGTAAATAGATTGTTTTTGATCGATTTGATCGGGCCACTTGTGAGATTAGTTTAGAAGTATTACATCTAATTCAATGTTATGGAGGACTACTGTCCTAGTACTAGTATATATGGGCCAGAAATTGAACTATTGACGATAATTAGTAGAAATTCTTTCTTGCTTTGTTTGTACATTACTATTAGAATTATTATGATCTTTTTCAATATTTGTGACTGAAAATTTTGACGATCATCATAACTTCATCGATAGAAATTTGAGCAACACATTATGCTTCAAAATTGTCCCAAATCAACACCAAATTTGATATCCAGACTGATAATGCAGTCCCAACAATTTTCAACTCAAACATTTATTTTTATTTTAAAAAAAAACATTTTGTTTTGTTCTACAAACAAGCTCATAATGTTTTTCCCCATTTTTAAAGCTTACATCTACAAAATAGTAAATTCAAGTTAATGGATTCCATCTCACATAATCACAATCAAATTAAATAAACTTACCACTTAACAGACCAACTTCTTTAAGTACATTAACATTATAGAATTTAGCATGTCAATTAATTTAGAGGTATATTTTCTTAGTACATATTTAGCAATAACCAATTGCACCTTTTACTAGAAAATTAAAATTCTTATAGTCTTGTTTTACCAAACTACAAAGAAAAAAATTCAAAGTTACACATCAATTATATCAGATACGTATAAGGAATTAAAATCCTCTAGATTGATATAATAAAAAAATTACTATAAATAAATAGATAGAAAATAATTAACATCATCCTTAAAATTTCATTCAAAATTCAATGTATGTATTTATATATATAGTCCTTTCCATATGATCCACTTCACCACCCCCTACAACAGCAACATACCCAATATAGTCCCACTACGCGACTTTAGTCCTACCTCAGATCGAGGTTGATAGACCTTCGGCTTAAGAAAAAAAAATGTATAGTAACGAAACAATACTACAATAAAACAATACGATATTTGAAGTACAAGAAATAACATATAGTAATAGCAATTGAAGGATAAGAAACTACAAGAGTAATACTACAATTACTAGTACAGACGAACAACAACCATGAAACTCCTAATACCCACTTTACCACATTTCTCAAAAACCTTTTAATTACTTACTACAACTACTAGTATGGACGGACAACCAGACACGACACTCCTACCCCCCTCCAAAAAAAAAACATTTTTCAAAAATCTTTTAATTACTTCCCATGCACTTTAGTCTATATATATACCCCACGTAAATCCCTAAGAATTATTCAAAACATAAACCCTAGAAGATCAATTTTTTTAAAAAAAACATATTCCCTATGGCTTATTCTACTACTAATTATTCTTCATGGAAATTCATGTACTTAATTCTCACACTATCTCTTGTTCTTGGCTATGCTTCTTCAGTGAGAATATCATCGACGATGAATTCAAAAGAGGAAGACGCTTATAGACTATTTTCAGAACCATCTCCAAGATATTACGATGAAAAGAAAATGTTTCAAAAGAGTAATTTGTTTCATATGCTACCAAAAGGGATTCCAGTTCCTCCTTCTGGACCATCACGTAGGCACAATGGAGATGTTGACTTTTCTAATTATCCTTAAAAGTGAATTAATTGCTTAATAATAAAGAATAATTATGTTATAATCATATATGTAGTTTGATTTGGATATGATATTGCATAACATGATATATAATATTATTATTATTATGGACTAATTGAAGAGCCTATGTGATTTAATTATACATAGTTATTGAACAAATTAAGAAGCTTATTAATCTCTTGGTACTTACAATTATGTTGAGTTTATATGCATATATATATATATAAATGAAAATTCAGATTAATAAGAAAGAACTATGTTAGTGGGCGGAATATTGTCCCTCGTTGTTGCATGTGTTCTTTTAATATATGACTTAAAGGAACAAATGTAGTTAAATTTTTCCACGTGAAAACAATAATATTTTTTTCTTTTGTCACTAATTCAATCAAAATATTTGGGCCTAAACATTTTTCAGTGGAAAATTTCAATGGAAAAATAATGATCTTGTAGTAGTGAACTAATGGCTCATCTAGTTAATTAGTTAGCATCAAGAGTGGAGCTAGCTAGCTAGATAGAACTAAGGGGGATTCAACGGTAAAAATTTATATGATATATGGTTAATTTTTTTTATATATGTATATATAGTAAATGTTGAACCCCTTTGGCTTTTTTCTGTAATTACTTTTCATATTTTGAAACTTTAGTGAAAATTCTGGCTCCATCACTAACTGACACCTCTTATGAGTATAGTCTCTGTATTTCTTTGTTTTCAACTTTTACCTAGCTACCACATTTTGATATGTCACGAAGGACCAATTACTAAGTTTACCCTAAGTCGAGAAATTGTCCTATGGTCGATAACTTAATATTTTTTTAATTTTTTGCTTTGGAATGGAAGGATTTTATTTACTTATAAATCGTTGGATTTGAAATCGAACTCTCTACCTTGGGCGGATAGGAATTGAGACTTTCAATGGTCCGCTCTTCTCTCCTCGTGATCGAAGCTGACCCCAGAAGTTGGGTATTCCTTCTTAAGAGGTTCATCCATACAAAAAAACTGATCTAAACGATACAGTTGATAACTTAATATATTTCCTCTCTAGAAACAATATTCAGATAACTCGATAGAGGTGTACGTACGAATAGCTTTCAATATTTACAATATATGATACTTGGATAAACTGTGTCCTAGAGACCTAGACGATTCCATTCTCAAGGCTCAAACCTCAGACCTCTGATTATAAAGACGAAAGGATACTTTAACATAATTATGTGAAGTAGAGTTAAGTAATGCTAAATATAGGTAGTTATATCAAAAAAGAAGATGTTTTGAACTATTGATGCATTTGAGTTGCTATTCTAACATATTTTCAAAGGTTTTATTTGTTTGTGGATTGTTAAACATGTTTATTACTTTATCCTTCAAATTTGATTTATCTGGGGTGACGGGGTTAGTCGTTGTTTTTTCCTTAACCCGAGGGTTAATTAAAAACAATTTCTCTATCGCTAAGGTAAAAATAAGGTTTGTGTATACTATATCCTTTCCAGATCTTGCTTTATAGAATTATATTGAATATATTATTGTTGTTGACGGCTCAATATTTTTTATTTGTGTTTGCCGTTTTACACCTAACAAAAGAAAAGGCAGTCAAGCACTTCATCCCTCCTAATACACACACACCAAACAAAATAAAAGATAGTAAAACTTTTTTTTTCTTTTGTTAATTGTTGTTGAACTATAAACTTTCTACGAAGACACGTAAAGCCTCATGAATTTAGGGGATATCCTCTTGTGCCACTCCCACTAACTTTGGCGGATTTAGAATTTCTGAGGCTTCAGATGTTATAGTATTTTGAATTTTGATGTTTATCTTTTTTGAATTCGATTTAGATGAGTCGATCAAAAGAATTTTTTTAATAATTATAACAATTTTGAACAAAGTATAAAACTTCAATAGTGTCGTGAATATCACTAAAAATATATATTATTTATATCTGTTTTTGACGAGTTTTCATATTCTAAAGCTATCGACTCAATTCTCAAAAGTAGACAATTAAAACTAATAGAAAATCATAGTAAATAGAAGCATGAATTAATAAAATTTGAAATGTCAATAGAAACTCATAAAGGAGAAAAGTGTCAAGGACAAATAAAGATAAAAATAAAATAAAGAAGAAACAAGGAAAAGAAAAAATGAAGGAAAAAAAAGGTAAAAGAAAAGAAGAAAAAAGCATAAGGAATCTCTTGTAATCTTGTTAAATGCAGATTAAAAAAAATAGTTTCATTAAATGGTTTCAATTTTCAGTCTCGTTAAAGTATTTTTGAACACAAACAAAGTCAAATTGAAGTAAAGGGATCATTCGAACCCCTTCGATCGAAAATTTTCTGTTGTTAGTAAATTAAGTAACCCTTTGATAAAAAAAAATAAAAATAAATTGTCTAGATAATTTACATATGATTTAAAGTCTACGTACCTTATTACTAGGTGGTTGTCTTTTTTGCTTCATATTCATTATTATATATCATTTGCAGAGTAATTGTTGGCTTTAACATTTTTTATAAGTTCCACAATTTCATACCTTTTAACTGATATTTTTTATAGGTCGATATTATCAAATTATCACTAGTGTGAAACAACCTTGTGCTTTTCATTTTCCCAAAAAAATAAAACTTAGGTACATACTTTTAAATTATATTTATTAAAAAAAACATATTTCATCTCATTTAGTCAAACATTGATGATAAAAAAAAATGCTCCACTTTTACGAGATTTCCCCATATAGAGTTCACATTTTAATTTCCATTCACTATAGTTGTCCAATTTCTTTCTTCTATAAGTTTTTGACAATTGAAGGCAAACTTGCAATCGTTATTCTTCATGTGCATATTAGATAAATTTATTTTTGTATAATAATTCACAAATTATATAATAAATGTAAATAATATTAGATAAGTTCAGTATATGAACACTTTTTTTAGGATACCACGCGCGCTACATCAAACTCAGCCGATCGATAAAAGATAAATTTGACCTATGCATTAGAAGAAGAGCTAATTGGGCCATAAGTAGAGTAACAGAAAAATTAAATTAAGGTGGTTTTTTGTTTCCTTTGACAAAATTAATATTGTAATTTTAGCCACGTTTCGATTATAATAACCCTTTATTTATAATTTCATGCTACATAATAAGCAGAATCAATGTTTTAAAAGATAAAACTGAGATACGTTTGACATTTTTGATTAAATTTAATATTAAATATTTAAAATTAAATATTCATAAAATTTTCGCCTCACACCTCAGATTGAATTAGTATTGCGCTATGCTCCATTATACAGGTGATTTGTGATTTTTTTTAAAAATGAATCTTAAATCTAACTCAATTTCAAAAGTTAGCTTGAATAGAATTATTGAGGATCATATAAGGAGTTCATGCTCCATACCTTAATTAGTCAATGTGAGACATGAACAAACTAGTCTAATTTTATCCTCCATCTTTTGAAACATATTCAATCAAGATGATTAATTGCACAAGAAGCCTTAATTAGTGGTCACTAAATAATGTTTATATGTAACACCTTTGCAAATTATTGATTCCAACTTCATTTCTGACTAAAACCTTATTGTATATATAATTATTAATTATATTTATATATCCATGAAAAATTACACTAAATTATTACACAGTAAAACCTCACTAAATTAATACTCGGTTAATTAATAATCTTTCTAAGATAATATTTTCCTCCGGTCCCAACTTGGGCCAACGAAAAAAATCACTCATTTCAATAAGATAATATATTTTAAGAAGACCCCTATATAATTATATGGTCACATTAATATTATAAATTAATAATTCTTTAAAAGTACAAATATATCTAAGACAATTTAGTGAAATATGATTCTATTGTGTTATGTTTCATGAATAGCGTTTTCATGAGTGAGTTTATTTATTAAATTTTCTGAGATTTCATCCCCAACGCATTTTACTATGTCGAAACACTCTTTAAATTAATAAATACATTAATTTATTAATTAAATAATACATCTTCATCTTAAAATAATAATATTTTATGATCCCATCTATATTAATTTAGTGAGATTTTACTTATATATAATGAAGTATTAATTTCGTCTATGTTGTTGACAAGTATAAGGACAGATCATCATATATTAGTACTAAGTTTTCAATAATGTTAGGTTATTGTTGAAGATTATTACTGTTTGAAACTAAGACAAAAGTAATGTGAACATAAAAGAGTTGACAATTAGCCGCACCATTAAAAGTATATGTGTCATGTCTTGATTAAATTAAACAAATAAGAATTTTAAGTGGCTATATATGTCACACATATATTATAAAAATAATAAAATAAAAAAAGGTCTTCTTGTTTTGATATTTGCTTCTCATTAGTTTTTCTCACACTTTAGGATAACTTTATTAATTCTTTTCTTAAATTATCCTTATTTATAACAGGGGCGGTTCAACATAATTGGGGGCCTAAAGCAAAATTTCAATTCGTGGTCTAAAATATAAATACACTTCATATACGTATTTATTCATAAAATTTTTTTATACTATTTAGATGAAAATTATTAGTACTTAATACTGTTTTTTCAGTTACTAGTTTTAGGTAAGATTTTATCAACTCAACATTGAAAAACATCTTTTAAGTGAGGCAATTATTACATGTATTGTTAACATAATGCTATAAGTAATAAGTTGATAAATATTAAATAAAGGTAAGAGTTAGAACCATAAAATTTGACTCAAGAAGTTGATGACTTGGTATACCTCATTTTAATATGCTTATAGTAATGCTTGAAACTAAAATTTAAAAAGAAATAAAAAAGAATTTATAATTCACTTTGTTCAACATTTTTCACTATTAATTCTTATTTTTAACAAAGTACAAAAGATGTTAAAGTGGATAAATAATTTATTTTAAAAAAATATTTATTTTTTTATCATAAATAATTAATTTTTCTATAAAAAATTTAACACATAATTCATTCTTGACAAAAATTTGAGGCCCCCGAAATTTAGGGGCCTAAGGCAAAGGCCTTATTTTCCAAAGCATAGAGCCGCCCCTGATTTATAAACACCCTTTAGATACTCATACTAATATTGACCTAATTAAAAAATCATATATATAGATAAATATCATTTACAGTTTGAGAGAAATTTTTTTGATAAATAACTGAAGATCATAAATATAAAAAAGAGTTGCTAATATGAAACGAAATGATCAAAGATATGGAGTTTTTATTCGTGACAAATATTACTATAGGTTATGAACGAGTGTAATGTTTAATATTTTCTATTGTGCAAAGAAAGAAAAAAATAGTATTGACCTAATTTATAAGCTTATCAAGTACTGTACGGTTAATGATTTTATATTCTAGAATATTGACTACTTAGCTAATGGTTTGAATTTGTTGTAAGATGAATTTATTTGGTAGGCCTTTAGATGCGTATTTGAGTTGATATGTTAAAAGAAAATTATGGTAGAGATTATTCGGAGAGTTTTTGCGAGATTGTTATTTACTTTAGGGAAAAGGGTTTGATATAATCCCAACTTTGTCATTTAGAATTGATATACCCCTCGTTATGAAAGTGACTCATATATACCCTACTTATATACAAATGGCTCACGTATACCCTTTTCCTCTAACGGAAATGAAAAAAATTAATTTCAGGTTAAAATTTTTTTTATTTAAATATATATATATAATCCCATATGAGTATATTTAATCCTCCTCAAACATATATATATATATTATTTATTTTTATTTTTTTTATTATTATTATTTATTTTTTTTGTTTCAATGACTAATTTAGATTTATTATTTTGATGGTCAAATTTATTTATGTTTCACTAATATTCTTGTAAAACTTATTATAGATGACCAAATTTTTTTCTTCAAATACAAAAATTAAATTACAGTATAGACAAAAAAAAAAGTAATTTTAAATTATAATATAGCCACAAAAAATAGTTTTAAATTTTTTTCTTTACACTAAGGAATGAAAGAAAAAAATAAAATAAGAATAAGAAACTCAAATAATTATAATAAAAGAAGTCAAAAATAATTAAAAAAGATTAAATATACCTTGAACTTTGCTAGAAGAATCATATATACCCCTAAATAATTTTTAAGAAAATTAAAAGTCAAAAATATAAATTTAAAACTAAATTTTTCACTTCCGTTAAATGAAGGGTATATATGAGCTCATTTTGTAACAGTATGGGTATATGTGAGCCGTTTATATAACGGTAAGGGTATATACAATGGCGGAGCCAGAACTTTGACAAAGGGGTGTCAAAATATAAAGAAGTAAAATCGCGTAGAAGTCAAGGAGTCAATATGTAATATATATACATAAAAAAAAAAAATTAGTCTAGCTACACAACTTCATGTGGCTCCGCCACTGGGTATTTATGAGCCACTTTCTTTATTGTTATTTTTTTATTTCTTGCTAAAATAAGAGTGATTAATTAATTTTTTGTTACGAGCAAGATGAATGATATATTTTTTCTGAGATATAAGTTGATTCGTTTTATGATTATGATAGTTATTACGATCTGATATGATTTAAGAGTTATCCAATAAAGACAAAATTTAAATACAAACACCAAAGTATTCCTTTTGTGCAAACTACCCAAAACTATTTTAAGCAAGTGGTGGAAAAATTGTAAACGTGAGCTTTTCTTTGATAATATATATATATATATTTTTTAAATGTGAAAGTTACAGATTTAGAGAGTAGAAATAATATTTCAGTACAATCATACCTTCAGATTAGTATTTTCAATATCACTTCAAGATTAAATACTAAAAATTACTAATTAACAAATATAATAATAATAGTCTAATCCAAACCATCCGTTAATTTATATACTTATATCCCAACTTTTAAACTAATACAAATAATATATAATATATATTAGTGGGGTAAAATGAATGGATTAGACTAAATTTGAGCGGAGCAAAATAAGTTGAGTTAATAAAATGACCGATTTATTAATCCGATCAAAAGTTATTTCTGCTGAAATTGATTAAAATATACGAGTCATCACCAAATTCGCTCAATTTTTACAAAATTTTAATTGCTTTGTCTATTTTTAAATAAAGTTTTAGTACTTAATAAACTATTTTTTTTAATTATAATTTTAGCTCCTTCGAATAATACTATAACATTTGATGAGTTAGGGATATTTTATCCAACACGGTACCTTTGGGATTTGGTTATATCATTAATTAGCCACTTATTTTGAATATAAGAAAAATCTTATCATAAGAGTGACCTAGTAATTTTTTTTGTTTTCACTCGGTATTACTCGAATTCAAGACCTTTGATTAAGGATGAATGAATACTTACCACTCTACCACAACTCTCGTTGGTGAGAGTGACCTATTAATTGTTGAAGGGATCACTCAGAATTGAATATCATCGATTTATTTTCCATAAAAATAAAAATATTAAGTGAATTCTTCTCATTTGTCCAAGTTTTGATAGATATTTGGTGCCTACATTGAGGTACATGTAAGCTAGACGCACACCATATTTACAAAAATAAATAAATATTAATAATAATATTATAATTATAATAATAATTCGACTTTTGGTAAAAACTTGGATTCACAATCTTACATTCTTAAAATTAAAAGTGGAAAGTGTTTACTATTTGAGCATCATATAGATTTGTTTGCTTGGTAAACGATAGAATTTTAAGGCATAATCTACTTCATCCTTATTTAATTTTTTAACGGATAAGTGACCTTATAATAATACTATGACTTCTTATAATAATAATTAAAATATGATATTTGCAAGCTAAAAATTGGTTAAATTAGTCATTAGCGCTTACTCAAACACGATGTATGATTAAGAGATCGAATCATTGATTTAATCAAAGGACTAATTAAATAAGATGAAATAATCTAAATTAAACAAGATCACGATGTTATTTGATCTAATACCAATTAATATTGAGAAGGTTGGAGAGTTATAATATCTCCAAAAACTTTTTTTTTTGAGATGGTATAGGAATAAATAATCAACTTCTTTCAAATATATATAATTTATTAAAATCCTCAAAGAGCACATTTAAAAAAGAGGCTTCGTTTGATTGAGTATATATAAATAGTACTATTAAATAGGAGGTATAGATAATGTTTGAGATTACGATAATAATATATTTAGTGTAATTTTATATGTTGATAATAATTATGCTGATATTATTTTTTATTCATTATTTTATTTAGTATCTTCGGAAAAGGGTCATATTTGCTTTTGTACTCTTAGAAAAAGCTTATATTTGCTAAGGGTTATAAAAAAATACGACAAAGGGAAAATATAACCCTTTTCTATTAAAATAATCTTATATGTTACATAATTTTTAGGGGAAAATATTTATTTAAAAAATATTAAAGTTATGATTTGTCAAATATAAAATAATACTGAATAAAATGTATAATAAAAACTAAAGATATTAGTATCAAATAAAAATTATGTAATACCAAAATTACTATATATAAGATTTTTTTTTGGTAAATAAACATTT
Organism: Solanum verrucosum; assembly: GCF_900185275.1. NCBI lineage: Eukaryota > Viridiplantae > Streptophyta > Magnoliopsida > Solanales > Solanaceae > Solanum > Solanum verrucosum. The sequence continues at coordinate 1,072,639 of NW_026020217.1, forward strand.
TTTTCCTAAAAATTATGGAGCACGTATTATTTAATACATCAAATAAAATAGTGAATAAAAAGTAAACAAAAATAATAAGAAAAGAAATAGCACTATCACAGTTGGCAAGCAGTAAATTGACACGTCAACAAGTGGGTCCCGCACCGTCACATTCTCTATGCGAAATACCTGAATTACCACTCATATATCACCTTTATTTTCAGTTGTACATAGCTATAACGAGATTATTTTTGATAGATTTTTGCCTCGAACTAAAATTTAAACATAGGTCGAAAAAATAAATAAGAAAAATGAAGAGTTATGATAAAATACTACAGAAAACATATCTAGGTATTTCGAAGATAAAAAATCATGACTAGAATAACATAATAAAATAATCTAGTACAAAAATAACAGACAATACTGTTATATAAATTTATTTTATTTATTTTTCATAAAATTCAAATATAACACCATCATATAAATTTGAACCAAGAAAAGCATATGTTACACGTCTTTAGCTCCTATCAATTACTACTAAATAATCAAATAAATATTTTTATAAGATAAGATGCTTTTCATGGTAAAATATTTTTTAATAAAAAAAACATTTTATCTCATTCCAAAATACTCCTTAAATACCGTCAACTTCCACATGGGCATTCGGGCAGCTCAACATTCCTGACCGTATTTTCCGGTCAGCTCTCCGATTTTGCTTTTCTCGGTCTTCGATTCTATTGCAAGAAAAAAGGCAAAGAGCGCCGATAATTCATAAATTTAATTTAATTTTATTTATAGTTTCATTTTTTCATTTTTCCAATTATTATTAAATGTATATTTCAAATTATTATTAATTTGTAAAATTAAGATAGGATTAATTTAATTTTTTTCCATCTTATCTTTTTTTTTTTTAGAAATTATAAATATTTTAAAGTATTAAATAAGTTTTTTCGTTATTACTGTACTGAACATGAATTTAGAGCGTATTGTGAAAAGCTAACATGTAAAAAAGGAAGTGGATAAGTAATATAAGATGGAACGACAGAATATGAATTTAGAGCGTATTGAGAAAAAAACATACATGTAAAAGAGAAGATGGATAAGTAATATGAGACAGAACGACTGAACATGAATTTAGAGCATATTGAAAAAAGTGAATATGTAAAAGAGAAAGTGAATAAGTAATATAAGACAAAATAACTAAATATGAATTTAGAGCATATTGAAAAAGGTGAACGTGTAAAAGAGAAAGTGGATAAATAATACGAGATAGAATGAAGGAGTAATAATCTGCCTTTATTATAATATATACCCCCACACAAACATATATTCCATATTAGTTATAAATATATACTATGGGTGAATTTATATATAAATAAAATATCATTTCTTTTGTATTTTTGTTTTTTCCTTTTTTACTTTTTCCTATTGTGAGAAGCCAAGAACTGGTCAGCACTCAGAATATTTGAGTCTTTTGTTGAGATTTCAATATCTTTGAGGGAGCAGACATTTTTGGGGGTTGCACTTTTTTGAAGTGGGATTATCTGATTCCAGCTTTGCTTCCACAGTGTTTGGTGCTTCCAAGTTTTTTGCTTTGTAAGGTCAAGACAACAAAGCATGTGATCTGAATCAAAGTTTAGCTCTTTTTGAGACTTTGAATGTCATATTTTCTTGATTTTTTCAGTTGGGTCTGAGCTATTTTATCTGTTTTTTGCTTTTATTCTTCTGGGGTTGTTGAAAAATTGAGTCTTGGAGAAGTGGGGTGAATATTTTTGGAAATTTCTTTTGCCCCTTTGTGTATTTCCTTCTTTTGAGTGAATTTAGGGAAGTTGGGTTTTGATTATTTGTTTGATTTTAGGGGTTTTTGGTGATTTTAAGGTGAAGAGTAGAGAAAAGTTGACATTTTTTTGGAGTTGAGGAGCTTGATGAGGGTGGGTGGGAGGGAGGTGGGGTTGAAAATTGGGTTGTTGGTGGGGTTTTCATGATATTTGAGTTTGATTTTAGGTATTGCAAAATATGGGATTAGGTGGTGATGGTGAAAAGGGGGAGTCTTGGGATGTAGAGAAATCAAAGGGGAAGAAGAAGAAAGAGGTTGCTGAAGAGGAAACTGGATGTTGGACTAAGTTGTGGTTTATTGGTAGCTGTATTTCTTCAAGATCTAAAGTTGATAGCTCCATCAGTGGCATCAGCACTCACTGTGGTAACTCTTTGCTCACTTTGAATAAAAGTTGCATGAAAAATGTTATGATTTGAAAGTCTAATTACCTTCTGTTCTTTGAATTCTTTGGAGAAATTTGCTTTATAGTCTTATTATGTCTAGTGTTTTCGTTATTGAAGTGTTAGTCTCATGCTTTTATCTACTGAAATGCCTTTTGAGATTGGTAAGTTGTTATTTAATCACTTGTTGATAAATAGAGGTGGAAAGTTGGCTTGCACATATTTCTTGTGTAGTAGTTGATGATGTTAACTCAAAAGGGTAATAATGGGGGCACACTAAAAAATTTCAAGATGGAAGCTGAAATTGGAAAATTGCTAGAGGCCTTTCCCGTGTAAAACTCGAAAGCTGTTCTCAAACATCCATTTACAAAGGCACATTTTTTGTTAGGGTGATAATGTCAGTATTCTCATTGAAATGTTGGTGCAACTAAGCAGCTAATTTCTGTCGCTGTGGTTGGGTTTTCTTTACTTGTATGTTTGCATGTGGATGGCCTAATTCGATAGCCAAAAATTAAGAATTAACTTGTATAATGTGAAGCTGAAAGAGCCACTTAATTTGCAATCACCTAAACAACACTGTTCTTTTATATACCATCCCCATCCTTATTCTCTGTGAATATGACTCCCGCAAGGGGAGCAATTATCTCACAAATGAGAGAACTTTGAGCTGACTTTAGGGTTGATTTAGCACCCTTCTTGCCCTAGTCTTTGGGTTTCTGTCTTTTGGTGTTCTTGCGGGTCTTTCCAAGTTAGTGATTGCTAACGCTAGTTCACTGTATGAGGACAGTATTGTGGTTGCAATAGTAGTTAATATCTCCCCTTTTTAGGTTGCTGGCTTCAGTAATGCAAATTAGAAAAATTCTAGCATAAAAAAATGCAAATTTGTTTGTGGATGTTAAATTGTTGAACTGTTGCCTTCTTATAATTATCACCTTATGAGCTTACTTTCGGGGGTTGAGTTAGGTTCAAGGTCCGTTTTCTTATCATGGCATCAGCGCCACACCTTCACCGTTGTTGTGTTTTTCCAATGTTGGGCACCCATGTTATGTCCATGCTACAAAGTCCAGTTCTTGGCATTAGGGGGTTGTTGTCTCTTTGTATGGTCTTATATAATATTCACCGATTGAGCTAGCTTTTAAGGTTGAGTTAGGTTCAATGTCCTTTTTTTTAATCACACGAACTATCTATAATTGATAGGAGAATCAACCAAATATTTTTACAAAATAACTATGCAGTTGAAGTCATAGATCTCTTGACATGACGATAACATAACGATAAATAATTGATGACCTTGTGGACTTATTTTCTGCTGGAATACTTGTGAACTTGTAGCTCTTATTATGCCAATACTAGCATCGTGTATGCATTTTGCTTGTAGTTATTTAAACCCTTTTCTTTTTGTTACTAACATTTTATTAATCACCAAGGATGAGTTATGCAACGGCATAGCAAAACTATCACAATTGCTATCTAATTGAAACTCAGAAATAAGTAGCAGAAAAAAGCAATAAGCTATTAGAAGAAAAGCTGTTGAATTTTTGCCCTGTTTAAAAGCTTTGTTTTAGGAAAAACCAGTTCTAACTTCTTATCTTTTCATTTAAGATAAATCTACCTATGTTCTAACTTCTTGCATTGCTTTAGCAGAAAGTAAATCTACGAACACAAGCAGAGACCAACCTGTTGCACCAATTATTTCATCTACAACTACCAGCAATGCGGAAAGTAATTCATCCACCTCCAAACTTGAAGAGGAGCTTAAAGTTTCTTCTCGGCTTCGAAAGTTCGCATTTAACGATTTGAAGTTGGCAACAAGAAACTTCAGACCAGAGTCCCTTCTTGGTGAAGGGGGTTTCGGATGTGTCTTCAAGGGGTGGATCGAAGAGAATGGCACAGCACCTGTTAAACCAGGGACAGGGCTTACTGTTGCTGTGAAAACACTGAATCATGATGGACTTCAGGGTCACAAAGAATGGCTGGTTTGCAGCTCTCTTCTTTTATTTATTAAACCTTAATTCTGTATTTATCTTCTTTTTCTTTTTACTTTCATTTTTGGTTTTGTATTAAGTGTTGTCCATTTGACAGGCTGAAGTGAATTTCCTGGGTGATCTTGTTCACCCTAATTTGGTTAAACTGATTGGTTACTGCATTGAAGATGATCAGAGACTGTTAGTTTATGAATTTATGCCTCGAGGAAGCTTGGAAAATCATCTGTTCAGGAGTATGTAACTGACTCTTCATTTTTGTATTCTTGAATATATTTGCTTCTGATCAATCTTTGAAAAAGGAAAAAACATTGTTAGTGGATCTTCGAGTAATATGTTGTCCATATTATTGAGCATTTTCTGAATACACTAGCTAATCTTGCAAGAGTAAGTGGAAACACCAACTATTAACATGCATATTGCTGGTATCATGTGTTAGCGTTGCTTTAGTTCCATAAGGTCTCTACCTGTGGAATAGAGCTTGGGTTCTCTGTAAGCTCTAAAGCTATTGTAGCATGCGATAAATCTATTTTTTTAATAGAAGATTTACTATGATGTAATGTAACTAAGCCTTGTAAATTTTGAAATCCAAATGGTAAATGGGATATCCCCATTAGCAAGGCAACCATTGATATATAATCAGATCATTGCTCATTGTTTATTCCCAGATTGAAGTGATGCAGGATTACATAGAAGTGTTAGTTGGGTTATTAGATTTTCTTGCACATGTTAATACCAGATTAAAGCCATGGGCAGCTGAAGGACCTATGGGATATATGATTTAAGGAAGAAACTTTTTATAGTTTTCCTTTGTTATTTTCTTCTGGGACTTATCATTTCTGTTAGTCCTACATTACATTTGGTAGGTTTAGTTACCACTTTTTCAAGACAGGAAGAAGAATATGTCTCGGTTGATTTAGTAGGATAAAGAAGCTTGATTGAAGATTTTTCATCGTTTTCTAGAATTTCGTCCCATAAAATGTTAGAGAAATCTTTTACTGGGATTTACATGTTGCACTTTATGTGAGGTCACTTATTGGATTTGAAGCATGCTTTTTGCCATTTTGGACATGTCATGGACAATGCCTCACTCAGTTTTGGATTTCTTATAGCTGCTCTAAATAGGAAGACTCAAAAGCTTTGGAATACTATCCCAATCATCACTTAGACAATTTTTGGATGGGGAAAAAAATTGAATTTTTGAAGGCAAACATAGCAACATACATAGTGTTAAACAAAATTGTATATCTTTGCTAGCTTTTTGGTGCAACATGGCCATTGTAAATGAAGTAGATACCATGCTAGATATGATTGAGGCCTTGCAGACTCGGTGGTTTAGAAGGATCCTGCAGTGGTTTGAGTGATTGTGCTGCTCTTTCTCTTGTTTTGGTTTTTCTCTTTAAAACATTTCAATGGTGTATCAAGTCAAATGTGGTTCTTTAGAGTATCAACTGCCTGCAAACCAAGTATAAATAATGCTTAAATAGTGAGACGTACTAGAGGTTCCTCCTTTGAAATATGTTTCACTTCTAAGTGATAATCTTGAAAAGTGATGATGTTTGTTGTATATAACTGAGCTCAAAACTTCAGGTTCAACTTCTGTTTTTTGGGAGATTGTACTAATTTGAGCTCGGCCCTGACCACAGGCATCCAGATTCTCTACTACACACAATACATAATGCATGTAGCCATGGGCTAGAAAGATGAAAGTGAAATTGTGGGGAGGTGTTTCATGGTGAAGATAAATGATATCATACGTATATTTCCTGGTTTCTCTTTTTCCGTGCTCAGTAGAATAACCAAAAGATGAAGACTTCTATAATTTTCCTTTCCCCCACTTAAGAATGCTGTCTGAATAAGTTTAGTGATAGTGCCTACTCGTCTGAAATTTTAGTGCAAATCATTATGTTAATATATTGTAATTTCTGCAGAAAATCTTTATGTTCATCATATTCTCTGCTAATAAAGCTTTTATGTGCAGGATCCATGCCTCTTCCTTGGTCTATCCGCATGAAGATTGCTCTGGGTGCTGCAAAAGGTCTTGCTTTTCTTCATGAGGAAGCAGAAAGACCAGTAATATACCGTGATTTCAAAACATCCAACATTCTACTAGACGCGGTATGTTTCAATACATTGGAAAAAAGAAAGACCTTTCCTCTTTGAGTTTTTTTTTCTCTAAATACTCTTCTCTCAGGATTACAATGCCAAACTTTCTGATTTTGGCCTTGCCAAAGATGGTCCTGAGGGTGATAAAACACATGTTTCCACACGTGTCATGGGAACGTATGGTTATGCAGCCCCTGAGTATGTGATGACAGGTAGGGCTGAGATCTCATAATTCCTACAATAGTTACCCTTATTGTTGACTCCAGTTTATCAATATTATGTGGCACTTTTAAGTCTAATCTAGTTGGAGATTATTCTGCTCAAAACACCAAACTTGCTTTGAATACCTTTCTGTACAACTCCATAACCTGAGTCACAGTTGAAGAATTTTCAATATGTTTGATGTTTGTTGACTAAAACTTTCATAGGATGGCTGGTAAGTACCTCTCTTACTGATTGTAATTTGTCCTACTCATTTGTCTCAGGGCATCTAACGTCAAAGAGTGACGTCTACAGTTTTGGTGTAGTTCTACTTGAAATGATAACAGGTAGGAGATCGATGGACAAGAACCGACCAAATGGGGAGCACAACCTTGTTGAATGGGCACGACCTCATCTTGGTGAAAGAAGAAGGTTTTACAGATTGGTAGATCCTAGACTTGAAGGTCATTTTTCAATAAAAGGTGCTCAGAAAGCTGCACAGTTGGCCGCTCGTTGCCTTAGCCGTGATCCCAAAGCTAGACCTATGATGAGTGATGTGGTTGAAGCCTTGAAGCCATTACCAAATCTTAAAGACATGGCCAGCTCATCCTACTATTTCCAGACAATGCAAGCCGACCGAGTTGGATCAAGTCCAAGTACCAAAAATGGCGTTAGAACACAGGGATCGTTCTCGAGGAATGGACAACAACATCCTAGAAGTCTTTCAATCCCAAATGGTTCTCATGCTTCTCCATACCATCAGCAATTCCCTCAGAACTCACCAAAACCAAACGGCAAAACTTAGTATTATTGGATTTGACAAGTAATCTGTTTCTACCATTCTTTTCGTTTTCTCCCCAGCTATGAATATATTTTGTTGGCCACCTCCCGTTTTGTCGTTAGATGAACTGGCAAAAGGGAAGGAGTGCACAATTAACTTAAGTTGTGATCTTTGAAAATGCTGAACTCCCACTTGAAAAGAATGTATTGTAAGCGGAGCTCAAGTCCATGGAGTAAATATTGTGTCGAATGTACCTCTCCGCCATCTGATTTTCGCAAATATTCCTATTTTTCGGCCTATATTTTGATCTAGTTCCTCTTTTTAGTTGTGCAAATATAGTGGTCGGAAAATTATATGTTAAATTCGGGTTTAATGTCTGCTCATATATTTGTCAACCTTATTGATAAATGTTAAAAGAGTGTTGTTATATGTTTGGGACGACTTATTTACAAAATTTTAAATTGTCGTTTTAACATTGTCTCATAAGAAGATTGCGATTTTAAAGGTCCATAAGTTTTAAGAGAAATAAAAAGAGGGTCATTTACCAAATAATTATATAGTCTGTTCTTGATAAATGGTCAGATTTGTCCAACAGAAACGATATATGCAGTATAGTCTGTTATACTCTTTTTTTCCCCTTTAAGCATATAACCACTACCAAAGAAAGTCTTCAGTTTCTGTTAGTGATTGGAAAAAATGAAGGGTAATTTTGATGCTAACAGTAAAGCTATCTTTGTATGATCAATAGATCGTGGTTTAAAATTTAAACTGTGAAATCAACCATTAATTGTTGTGTTAAGACCCCCTTAGGATGTGACACTTGAATCTTAAATTCGATATAAACACGAAATGCTTCGAACACCAAAACTCTTTTGGTGGTGTTGTTTTTTATCTAAGGGTGAAGGACCTTACACTTGTCATTACAATTTGTCAAGAGAAAATCATAAGATGGATTGCATTGACAACTTTATTTTTGCTCTGACTACATCAATATTGGTGTTTAATTAGTCCATCTATCTACTCATCATCCAAACTAATTTCTTGACATATCAGCTGTATATGCCAAGAGGAAATTTGTGATAGTTACAGATAATAATACTACAATATCATCTTCTTCCAACAGTTAATCTTGGAGTAGTCATCCAGCTGAACATGCCAAGAATTAGCTCACAGAGTCGAAACGTCCAACTGCTTGGCGCTTGCTCTCATGCAGCACGACGGGTTAATTGATCCTTGGATGTACTCTCAAATATCTTGTCAGCATTTCCAACTTCAAACCCGTCCCGCCTATGAAACTCCTCCACCTAAGAAAGTTTCAAAATATTGTTGATCAAAGAGGCGTTTCATCGAAGTGTAAAAAATCTAGCTTATGTTCAAGCTACATCTTAACGTTACCATAGGATTTTGAAAGAAGCATAAATCTTAAATTCCCATATGGTTTTCACTTGAAAGTAAAACAAATGGATTTATACTATGCAAAATGCAACACTGGGAATTTAGTTAAGCCCCAAGCATAGAACCAAAACCTCAAGACCACTTCGAATTAGGATATTACAATAAGCATGTGTTCGAATCCAATCACAAAACATGTCTTTTTTAGTTTTTCAACTCAACAGACAAATGGTTTCCATTTTAAAGCGCTTAAGAATAAGTAGCATTGTATTCAATTACATAGCCATATAAGTATTTGAACAGCCATAAAGGGTACATGAAACGGCGACGACACATATTTTTATTCTCGTCTATGGTTATAAACAGGTGTTGGACGAACCAAGTCCATGTTATCGATTTATTGCTTTTACTGCAGAGAAATATGCAAGAAAATTGAGAGATAATTAGAACTAACCTTTTCTGTGGGTAAATCTTTATATTGCGGTAGTACAAGTCGCTCAGCAAATTCAATGTATGAACAAGGTACTGCTTCTGTAGTGCCATCTGAAAATTCGAAAGAGGTAGAATCTGCTACAGTTGAACTTTGCAGCAAAAGACCATCAGGGCTCACTGGAGAGAAAGAGAAAAATCAAAACTTCTTTGCAATATCCAGAGACCATTTAAAAAAGAACAGTTATCTCTTAAAAGAACAAGATCTCAAAATCAAAAGATTCCCTCTGACGAAAATGAATTATATGACGTCAATACATGTTCCAAATATTCAAAAATATGATGAGCAATAACTTTCTGAGTTGAATATGATGAGCATTAACTTTCTGAGGCAAAAAGAAGTAACAGAACACAGCACCAAAAAGCTCTTCAACCTGGATTTCATTCATTGAAGTACCAAACAGATACACCAAGATTTGTCCTTTAGATCCCTTATCGACTAACATCTTAGTCTAGTTTCCAAAAATTTGAAGATCACAGCATAATGTTTTATTAAAGCGAGAGCTGTAATCTTCCTATTTCTACGTACTAATTTACACTTATTCAGGTGCGCATATTGGGAAGAAGAAAATCAGTAAGTTGGGAGTTGCAGGCAGGGAAAAACCTTTTACTTCTGGTGAACTAACAGGTATTAATAAAAAGAGTTTACAAGATTTTGGTTTCAGAACGGTTGCAGGACTGATAAACGCTGAACTTACTGAGAACAGATTAAGTCAAAAAGCAAGCAAATAAATAGTGTACTTTAAAGTTACATTATATATGATATGATGCAGCTACAATTAAGTGTGCAATATTACTACTCTCTCAGATTCAATTTGTTTGCCTGGTTTTGACTTACCACGGAGTTTAAGAAAAGTAAAGAAAACTTTTGAACCTCGTGGTCTTAAACTAAAGATATGTAAAATGTGTCAAATGAAAAGTTAAAATTAAAGAGTTGCCAAAAAAAAGGAAAGAGGAGTAATACATAAAGTTACTTTATACTAACCCTTCAGAATACCCCCTTCAGAGTTCAAATTGAAACCATTTTCTTCGATAAATTGATTTAGATTTCCGATGCTTCTCAGATTTGATGCCAACCGATGGGTAGATATGGTAACATGATTCAATGCATATCCATTGACAAGTGTCCAGGCAGCATACTCACTCTCCCTAGCAATTTCAACAATCACCACGGAAATAACAATAATTAATTTGACAATGCTGCTCATTAATTAGTGTCGGAATAGTTCAGTTGGTTGTAAAAAAGTAAAATGGTATGAATTCTGCTAGAGATGTATAATATCATTCCCGCTCTCTAAATGACACCAGTAAGCTACAATCTATTGAAATGTTACTATTCAATTTGATCCACGAGCTAGCGCAAGACATATAAAATACGTCATGAAATTAAAACGCGGAGGAAAATGCCCAGTACCTAGCCAGTTGTTGAAATTCCGAATACGAGGGTTTTTCCCATGTCAAAATCCCGAATGCACTTGCAAGTGCAGCATACTCTTTTCCGCAGTGTGAAATGTTAGTGTACTTTTTGATTATTTCCTACAAGAAAAAAAATGAGTATCCGTGTAACTAAAAAGTTGACCATCTATGAGATTATTTAGAAGTGACCTTCACTGGAGAAAAATAGAAGTTAGCTAGGATAAACATGAAATTTCTTTCTCTACTTCTGAGAGGTTGTGACTTTGAAGAACTGAAAGGTCTGAAATGTTGCACTATGCCAAATATATCAAATTTGAATTCGGAACATATTCAAGAACAGTTAAAGTAAGTCAGGTACCAAGTAAAAGCAATACCTCGACTGCAAAAGCTATCATCAAGGTGCCGTGCAGCGATATCAGGACTACTAAAATCAGTACAATTACAAAACCTTTTGAACTATATCCCTTTCTTGGTCTTATTTTAATCTAATATATCTGATTAAAGTCGAATATCTAAATAAATAGACACTTGAAAAGTAAACGGGGTATAAAATTTCAAAGAAATATCATACAAAAAAAAAACCGAACTTTTGAAATGTGAAATTCATTCATTAGACCAGAAATTATTCAGTTAAAAGCATACAAAAAACTATGTAAAGCAACTAGCTGATGAAAAACCTGAGCTTCTGGACTAAGCTGATCGACAAGAAGTTCGGATATAAATATTCTTGGCAATGGCCCATTAACCCCACTCCCACGACTGGAAGTTGAAACCTTCGGAGGAGAAAACCAGAAAGCTTTCAACTTCTTAGCAGGGAATCTCAACTCTTCTCGTCGTTCGTAACCAAAATCCAAGAAGAACTTTGACATAGAATCAATGCCATGACCATTTACCTGCAGTGATCAGCACCACAAAAAAATGTAATTATTAGTATGCTCACATAAACAAAGTTTTTCCAGATTCCATCTCAAATTTTGCATTAAAGAAGAACAACCGTACCCCAAATGTCCTAAATGCAAAATGATCATAGCAAATCTGATCACCATCAGCAGAACGAACGAGCTCCAAAATAGCCTTAGCAGTGGGGTTTTTATTCAGATATATGGCTTCCATGTTCCCCAATACACTCCTGAAGAATGATTCACTTCCCTGAATACTCAAATCCAAAAAATTTAGTCAATCAACATCACTCAAAAAAGAAAAAACTAAATCCTATTAGAAGATGAAAGTAGTGTTGCAAGCTCAAAATAACTAATTCATTCAACATGGTGTTGGAGCAAACTGAGATTCCGGTCTTACAACCGGGACACGACGACAACAATTACACCTCAGCCCCAAACAAATCGGGGTCGGCAATATCAGTCCCACTTCTTCATTTAAGCTCATTTCATATAATCATCATAATAATAATATTTGAAGTTCTCTAACAAATCTAAAACCTATTCTCAACTAGTATATCACTTTTTTTTTTCCTTTCATTGTGTCATACAACCAATTCTCTTGAGTTCGAGGGTCTCTCGGAAATGACCTCACTACCTCCAAAATAGGGGTAAGCTATGCGTACACACTACCCTCCCTAGACCCTACTCGTGGGACTACATCAAATATGTTGTTGTATTATGCCCTACAACCATATCAATATAAATATTTCCAAAGTATTGGCCCACAAAAAGAATTGGGTCCTCAATTAAGCAACATTTTGCTCGAATGGTAAGTACCCTCGACCAGGTTATAAATAGGAGCAAAAATGCAGGAGCTATTGGGGTTAAAAACAAAAACTTATACAAACCTAAAAGGCTAAAATAAACAAAAAGATTGTTCCTTTTTAACAGCTACTAGATGAAACTATACAGAAAAAACCTTTTTTTTTAATCATAAGATGAGCCAGTACACCACATAAAAAATCCATAAAATCCTACATAGTAATGAGATTATACCATAATTAACAACAACTAATCAATGATTATACACAAGGGGTTTGATGAAATTAACCTGAAAAGAAGAATCTTGAATTACACCTCCATTTTGAGCTTTAGAAGCAGATAACACTGAAAAACTCTGATTTTCCATTGGAGTTTTACAGTTCAAAAAAGGGTTCTTGAAATTATTAAAATGGCTAGAGGGAAAAGAGATGGATTTTGGAAAAATTGATGATTTGATTGAAGAAGAAGAAGATGAATAGACACAAAACATGGAAGATGGGAATTTGATAATTGATGACATCTTTTTTTATTGTTTAGTGTTTCCTTATTTGGGGTTTATCAAGTGAGAACAATTGTTCATTTTATCGTATCGTTTCAATTTATATGAGTTAGTTTAACTTAAAAAGATTTTTAAAATGAATTTTAGATATTTGTGTAGCTAAAAGTTATTTTATTAAAAATAAATTAAGCATTTTACAATTAAATTATTATTAAATGTAAAAATATATCTAAAAATATTAAAACGGATTAAAAAAACGTAAATCATATAAAATAAGACGGAATGAGTAGTGTTTTGTTGTGTGACGTTTTTGTGTCATCAAGAAAATTGTTGGGACTCACTTACACGTTGTTTTGGATTTGGATTAACACAAATAAAAATGATTGATTTGTTAACGAAAAGACTGCGGATAAATGATGTGGAGGGGCGGCAGATAAGGTTGCTATTCTTTTAATTAAATATCTTGAGTTTGAATGAAACTAATCCAAATATAGAATAATTATATTCTAATATAGGTATTAAAAATCAGATAGAAAATTAAAAGAAAAGATTAATGAACATAGGAGTAATATATAAATGTGTTATATAACTTGTTTTTAGTTGACATTTATGTTCTTCAATTTTGAGTGAACAAAATATGTAATTGAACAAATAGACACAACGTCTCGCATTAGATGCATATGACAAATCACGTGAGATTTATCATAGATAATGTAGGATATTGGATAAATTGCCTATATGCACACCTTTTTTTTTCCATAATTCCCATTATTCCCTACCAGTTCTAAAATTTTCCAAAATCCCTTATTTTACTCCCAATTGCTAGATACATAAATCCTAACTTCCAAAACCAACATTTATCCCTTCCTTATTTCACTCCACAAATCTCTCCTTATTTTTAGTCACAGAATCTTGATAGTTATTTTTCCATTCATGTTTGAAATTCAAATCAATCTCCTTTCTATAGTTTTAAGGATATTTTTAGACAAAAAAAAAATTAAAAAAGATATCTATGAGTCTTTTACCTATTTTTAAAAATACTCCAAAATTTATAATACAATAAAATAAGTGAACTTCAAATTTTCAACACTAAAACATAAATTAGAAGAAAAAAAAAAGAAGTAACAGTAGTAGTTATTATTTGGTAATAATCAGTTTTTTTTCTCGTCTTCTTGTGAAACCCTAAACCTCGAAAAGGTTCAATGGTGACAATACCAATTAATCCGAAGACTTTTTTGATCAATTTGATTGGAAAGCCTGTGATGGTAAAGGTAAAGTGGGGATTAGAATAGAAAGGGTATTTAGTCTGTGGATTCATGCATGACCTTGGAGCTTGCTAATGGGCAACAATATAATACCTATCAATTTAAATGAGATACATAAATAGTAATATATCATGCACTATTTTTTTTAAAATATGATACGTAAATTCGAATTTATACTAAATATATCAATTACATAACAACTATCGCATGATAATGTATCGATCTCAAATCTGACATCTTATGGATAACAATTACTTTTTTAATGTATCTAGTATAAATACAATATTATCAATTTAAACGAGATACATAAATAGTAATGTATCACGCATTAATTTTTTAGATATGATACGTATTTGAATTTATACTAAATGTATCAATTACATAGCAACTACAACATAGTAATGCATCGATCTCAAATCGAACATCTTATGGGCAATAATTATTTATTTAATGTATCTAGTATAAATACAAAACATATCAATTTAAACATGTATCTAGGTGTTGCTATGTATCTTCTATCTTATTCAAATTTAGATATATTCAAATTTTGATACATAAACTTAATTAGCTTTGATACTTGATACAAAACTTCAACCAAACGTATCATTTATCATGTATCTAAGTGTTGGTATGTATCCGTAAACAGTACATGATACATTAAAGTGTCACACAAGTAAGTATCAGATTCATAAATGGTGTTACGTAAATGTTATTATCAAAAGTTTGTTTAGTTTGAGGCAAAATGTGAAGATTTTCCAGCTATGTATCTGATACAATAAATATGGAGCGCATTAATACATATTAAATCATGTACACAACATTCTATCTTTTAAACAGTGTTAATATCAAATACAAACTTTTTATCAAACACAACTGTACAAATTGTGTGTTAGATACACAATTTTATGGAACACAATATTACATCTACTAAACCATATAACTGATACATGGTATAATGTATCGGATACACAATATTCTATTCTTGCATGAACAAATACACAATTTTTTAGACATGATACGTAAATTCAAATTTATACTAATTGTATCTAATACATTGCAACTACCACAAAGTAATGTATCGATCTCAAACCTAACATCTTATGGACAACAATTACTTATTTCATGTATCTAGTAGAGATACAACACTTATCAATTTAAACGAGGTACATAAATAGTAATGTATTGATTGTTTATTTATGTATCTTGTTTATTGGCACCAATTGGGTCCTTCTTGTCAACGCCGACATCAAAATATTGCCTCATGTCTCTCACGATAAAACGACCCAATGTTGGGTACTCAACAAAGGTCTCAACAACCATAGGCTTGGTGGGAATCATCTTAACTATACCAGCATCACCATTCTTCAAGAACTTCACCTCCTTCTCCAGTTCCTTACCTGAGCACCTGTCAATGTTGGTCAAGATCTCAACAAACTTTTTAGTAATGTGGGAAGTGTGGCAGTCGAGCACTAGTGAATATCCAATTCGAATCTGATTAGGATAATTCATGATGATGACCTGAGCACCTGTCAATGATCCCCTCTTAATTACTTAATTTTCAATGGAGATGAGTTATTACCTTCGACGATGTATTTGATTTTGAAGATTTACCTAATCTCATCGATCTCCAACTCGATTGAATGTCGGCTTTGAGATTCATAAATGAAATCGATTGTCCAACAACAATTTTATCAATTTTGTAACCTTCATAACTCATCTCGCTTACCCAAATTTCTGATTCTCTCAACAAAATCAATATATATTAATATTGTATCAGTCAATATTGTCGATTAATTTAAATTCTTCACGATTTGGGCTGCAATAGCGGCTTGATGGAAATTATAGAAATTTGAATTTTGAAAGATATGAATCTGTTACAGATTGGGATGGATTGATAACAATCACTTATGCTTGAATCATGGGATATAAAATCAATTTTAGGTTAATTTTCCTAATAAAGCGCAACACCAACTATTTTCCTTAAAAGGTGCTACTGCCAGCTTTTGCAAGTATCACATATAATGTATCCGGATGACTTCTTTTTAAGGGATTTTTGTAAAATAGAAAAAAGTAGGGATATAATGTAATTTAGATTTTACACTATGAAATTTATGTAAGTTATACTATAATGTATGTGTCTCTTTGTTCAATTTTATAACAGTTTAAGTATCTACTTATATATATATGAGGAGCATAAATGTAAAATCAAATTAAAATGTATATTTATATATTATGCCTAGGAAAAATGTTGAACACTTCTTTTGTAGAAACAAACATATTTTTCTAGAAAAAAAACAAATATTTATTCTATATTACGTTCATTTTTACATGTTCACCGTACTAATATTTTTGTTTGTTCAAATTGCACAATAAATAAATAAATTATTATTTATACTTATTTATTTTTGTTCTTATGCATTAATTATTTTTAATTTATTTTTCAGTATTAAATGAATTATAATAATTATGACTAATACGACTAAATAATAAAATATAATTTTATCATTGAATTATAAAGATATGTCAAATCAAGTATGACATATTTGTTTTATGAATTTATATACTGTGCTTATGTTTGACGATGCTATTTTTAAGTTTGATTTTTTAGATTTAATTTATCAAGGTAAGTAACTGTTTTTGTGTGGACCAGTCAAATAAATTAGGTAGATACATTTAAACACATTATTTTTTCTTAATTGTACTAAACACGTTAATTGAGTGATTAAGTTGTATACGAAAATTAAAAGTCCAAATTCAAATAATTAAAGTCCATTTTGACAACAGGTAAGTTATCTACTTAAATTTTGATAGACAGATGTCGATTTTCTTTTTGTAATTATAACAATAGATAAGCTAATTGCGTGCAAAATTGATCTGTCGGCTAAATGCACTAATTAATTTAAAATTAAGTCTAGTTGATTGATTGCCAATTCTTTTCTAAAAAACAAAATAAAAAAAGGAAGAAAAATAGTACTATAAAAAGAAAATGTATGTTATATAGTTTGCCAAGTCGTCTCTATTACTGTTAAGAAAAATATAAAGCATGATTAAATACGAAAATGGAGAAAGTCCTGACAAAATGCTATAAATAATTTATTAAATTACTCTACACGATAGTCATAATAAGATAAAATAATAATAGAAGTGTAAAACACTCATAGCCAATGACTAAACTCAAAGGACAAGAAACTACAAGAGTAATACTATGACTAATGATACGACTAATAGTACAGAAGAATAAGTGAGACAATATTGTTCAGCTATCTAACTAACCTCCTACCCTAATTTGTATCCTTCATAACCTCCTAGATATATAAGGTCATGTCCTCGATAAGCTGACGTTGTTGTCATGTCCTGTCTAACCTCCTCTCCCCAATACTTCGTCTTATTTCTACTTCTCTTGAAACCATCCCTA
Source organism: Solanum verrucosum (assembly GCF_900185275.1). Classification (NCBI taxonomy): domain Eukaryota; kingdom Viridiplantae; phylum Streptophyta; class Magnoliopsida; order Solanales; family Solanaceae; genus Solanum; species Solanum verrucosum. The sequence continues at coordinate 1,090,084 of NW_026020217.1, forward strand.
GGCAACCTCTCACACTGCCGCACTGGAACATTTGTGGATCTCCTCTGCACATGTCCAAATCATCATAATTTCATTTTCTATCGAGGTCACTCCTACCTTGTCTCGAATATCTTCATTCCTAATCTTATCTCTCTTAGTATGCCCACACATCCATCTCAACGTCCTCATCTCTAGAATATAAGAATCAAAAATAGGGAAAAGTTCTTGATAAAAAAAGAAGAAGGAAAATTAGATACATATGAACCAAAAAATATATATATTTGTATCACATAAACAAAATTGAAATTTCAGAAAGTTTTAGCTCAAGATAACTATTTATGCATAGTCTTCACTTCCCATAACATACATATCAACTATTTTCATAATTATTTCTATAATTGTATCTTCAAGTGAAGTTTATGTACATAACTGAATATATTACATTTATTATTTTCATAATGTGAAATATAATACATACTCCATTAGAAATTAAATCTTGAAAAAACCTATAACCAGTTAAAATAATAACATACCTTTTTTATTGAAAAAGCCAATAAATAAGATATTTTATTAGATATTATTTTTCTTTAGGACCACAGAATTATGTGTGACAGAGAGAAACTTTGAATCTAGTTAAAGCTGCCTAGAAGTAGTATTTTTATACTAGAATATAAAGTACTCTCCGTATCCGATGGAATTGGAAAGTGTATCCCCTTTCGTATAGCGGATAAAGTTACTCCTTTCTTAATTAAAAGTTTCGAATTTAAGTTTTGAATATGAAAAAATTCTTAATAGAAAACGCTTTCCTTCGAATGTGATCTTGTGTGGAATGAATCTTTCTTTTAAAAATCACGATAGATAATTTGAGACGGATAAAAATATGATCTCAAAATCACACTTCCATTGATTGAAATATTTTTTGATTTATTCTATGAAGGGATAGTGTGGAATAGCTTTTTGTTTTTCCCATTATTTGCATTGCAAGAGTTTACGAAACTAAAAGTCGACCTTTATTTGGCATTATAAGCTATTCTTTACGTTTTTCTTTAATGGTATGGTATATTATATAAATAGCTCTTCCTTTTGAAAAGTTGAGAGATTTTTTTTTTAATCTTTATATTACTAGGTATAATTTTTCAAATTAAATGAATTATTAATAGTCAAATTTAAATTTTCAAACATAGTAAGCCACTAAAAGTAAAAGTGAACTTTGAGAGTATTATTATAATCAAAAAGACAAAATTAACATTTAGATAATGAATTTTGAATTATAATTTCTTTTGATTACTGAATTTTGAATATATTAATTAATTTTTTAACACAAATATATAATTTTTAAGTTAAAATTATTAAATTTTATCGAATAGTAACTATACATTTGACTCCAGTCGTAATTGGAACAATCTTTTTTTTGTTCTGTAATTGAAGATATCTATTATCTACTCACTAATATCAAAGATTATATATTTTTTTCTTAATCAAAGTTTTGGATAAATAATTAATTTTAGTAAGAGCATTTTAATCTACAAAATGATTTTTTTGGTGCATGTAAATTAATCGAACTTCAAAATAAATACTAGTAATAATCGAGTGGGAAAATATTTTCAAACCGCAAGAACCGAATAATTAATTATCCATGACGTGCTCTTTATAAATATCTGACAAACCAAAATCTATTCAGGTGAGATCTACTGATCGGAAAAAATGTCGACAGTTACTATAGAGCCTCTCGCCGGCCATTATCTCCAGCGAAGCCCAAAGCTATATCCAAATCCGAAAAAAACCTCTCAATTTTCTCTAAACTACTCTCGGAGGCCACTCTCTGGTACCGCAACTTTGAGATTTTGCGATTATCGGCGTCGCCGGACGGTACCTATCCGAGCTAGATCCACTGATGCTGCCGTCATTGAGACGTCGGAACAGTTGGACGTCGTTTTTACGGAGACTTTCTCGTTGAAACGACCGGAAAGGGTAAATTATTGTATTTGATATTTATTCGTGTGTATATTTATTGGATCATTAGAAATGAGAGATTTTTATAGGAATTAATGAGTATTTGAAGCTTGAAGAATTGTGTTTTTTCGCGTTTCCCGCCATTTCTGTGAGGAATTTCCTTTTTGTTAATTAATCCAAGCAGTTTTGGATTGTTTGTTAAGTGTAAAAGCAAACTCTGCATGATTGGGCGTGGTGTGTTCTCTCTTGGTTCAAAAGAATTAATATGTGTTTGAATCAGTGTTTAGCAACTATTCATATTATTTTTTTGATGGTTTTCAACCCAGACCACTAGGCCTGCACAACTATTCATATTATATGTTTTCATAAAGGGGAAAAAAAGGAAGAAGAAGATTGATCAAGCTAACAAAAGTAGAGACTAGAGAGAGTAACTGAAAATTCCGCCGTCATTTATAGATGTGCAGTTTTCTTTAATATGTTTGAATCTCCTCCATTTCTTTAATAAAAGTGTAAGTGTTATTTGGCGAGCCCATTAGTGGTATGGCGAAAGAATGAAGAGCTGTTGAGGACTGATTGTCTTGTTTTGATATTGCAGGCTGTAGGAAAAATATCCATCAGATTGGATAAGGGGAAGGATGAAGAGAATTGGCACCTCTCTGTGGGATGTAGTTTGCCAGGGAAATGGATCCTTCACTGGGGGGTCCATTATACGGATGACACTGGCAGGTTAGTCTGGTTTGAAAATGGAAGCGCTGCTATTTTTTTGACCTTTGGAGGTAGGAATAACTAGGTGAATAAATTTTACAATATCATGTATAGAAAAGGAATTAGCTTTAATGCCAAGTTATAGTCTTTAAGATGGGGAAAATAGCTTTTTAGTTCTGGTTTGGAGATTTATACCTCGTCAACTTTTGTGTAATAGTTATTGATATCCTAAAGACTCTGAATATATTGTTTTTAAAATTTATATTTTAATCTGGCAGTGAATGGGATCAACCTCCTCCAGAGATGCGGCCGCCAGGTTCAATGGCCATAAAGGTGTCTGCTACTACATCCCTCTAGCTAGTTTGCTTCGTCCCTTTTTCTGTTAATATTTCTTCTTGAATGTGGATATAATGCTTCAATTTCAATTTTCATGAAGGTGTCTATTTCTTTCACATATTTTTCTTTAAATGTGAATTTCATTGTCGTTACAGGATTATGCAATTGAAACTCCTTTGCAAGGAGAGGCATTTCAAGAGGTGAAGATCGACATAAGTTCTAAGTGGTCTATTGGAGCTATAAATTTTGTGTTGAAGGTGAGCTTCTGTGCTTAGATGTTTCAATTTTCTTCTGTACGTGTTATGCTGCTAACGATGCATTCAACAAAAAGCATATTCATGTATGCTGCTGCTCTGATCGCTTTAGTTTTCACTTTTTTGGTGGTGATGATGCTTTGGTGTTGGTTTATTTTGATGATGCAGGATGAGGAAACTGGAGTTTGGTATCAGCACAGAGGGCGGGACTTCAAGATTCCTCTTGTTGACTGCCTTGACGATGATGCTAATATCATTGGTGTTAAAAAGGAGTCGAACATATGGTCAGGTTGGTACTATTTGTTGTGAAATGCATACCAAATGTTCATATTTCTTGCCTCTCCCTTATATTCAATCCACGTCATCTCTTTCATGTTAACCTGACTGTCTTTCTCCAGAGAAGAAAATGACTCAAATATGTTGAAACATATCTTTTCTAACAATGAAGATTGTTCACCAAGGCTAAAGAAGGGTTGTATCTGTTTATGGAATATCTGTTGACGTGGGGGGCTGGTAGGGGGTGGGTGGGTTGGGGGTCGAGGGTAGGGGTGAAAAAATGAAATTTTGAAATTGAAAATATTTTTTAAAAACAAACTTAAATTTTTTTTTTGGGGGAGGGGGGGTGGGTGGCTGGTAGGGGTGGATGCACTACTGTACTTATGTACTTACAAGATATTTTGTATTATAATAGTTCGAATACTGTAATAGTTTCTAAGTAAACCATTCCTCTGCTTAGCTGATATATCAGCATGGACAGAAAGATCCTTTATGTCTTTATCTTATTTGAGTAATTCTGTGACAAATTCAAGTTGTACTGAGAAAAGAAAGTGAAAGTTCAGTTGTTCTTCTTGCATTGCAGGATCACTAGGGAAGCTGTCGAATATCCTCCTTAATCCAGAAGCTTCTCCTTCTAAAGGGGAATCAAGCAGCATTGACGGGTCTGGTGCGAAAAACAGGCGCCTTGAAGGGTTCTATGAGGAACATGTCATAGTAAAAGAGACTCTTGTTGATAACATAGTTAATGTCTCTGTTAAGCAGTGTCCAGAGACTGCTAAGAATATTTTGTGTATAGATACCGACATACCAGGAAATGTAATTCTTCACTGGGGAATCTGCAAAGGTGATACTAAAATATGGGAACTTCCTGCAATGCCATATCCAGCGGAAACAGTAGTGTTCAAGAATAAGGCACTGCGGACTTTGCTGCAGGTACTTTCTTTTGGACTAACGAACCAATTCCTTGGTTGTGTGGTTCAGTTGAGTCTACCAAGAGTTCATGCCTTAAATGTTAGCCAATCAAAATGCTGTTTAATCTTTTTTCGTCAGCAGGTCATTGGATTGTACAACCAGTTTTTTCCTGACCTGCTATTGTAGATTAGTGGTCTTGGAAATCTCCAATCCTGGATTCTTACTAGTGTTTTGCGCCTTGAATCTTCATATATACTCCCTCCCCCCGAGCTAGAAGTCTTAGTTGGATTTCGTGTGTTTAGAGAACAGTTGAGCATGTTAAGTCTTTAGTATTTGTTAGGGTGGGTGGAACATGTAGGCCTAATATGATGACTTTTTTGGCGTCAGAGAATAGAGTATAAGTTGTGTGTCAGTGACGGAGACATGGTAAATTGGTCTACTATTTTAGAGAGTAAATCTTGGTCCTACATAACTTGTTCGATATATCTAAACTATGTCAAAGCTTTTCTGGACACAATGTTGGACAGTCCAAAAGAGGGAAATGCAACAGCAACAACTACGCTGCAGTCCCAAACAAGTTGGGCTAGGCTATATAAAAACTACCTCATCATGTCCCCCACTTAAATTCATCTCAAGCAAACATTGTACTCCAAAAAAGGGAAGTAGGATTACTTTTTTTGGGATTGAGGGAGGGAGACTATTTTTCTTCCTTTTTTTTATTCTTTCCATTGTCACATGTTTAGTATTCCTTGGCCAGACTACTGCTTTTAATGTATTGAGTTCCTTGGGAATTGGAATTTGGCTTCCCTACATCTTCTCCTTGAAAGTGGCACAGTAGTTCTGACATCAAACAGGTTTTTTTTTGGCAGTGTGTAAGCTTGTGTGTCTGTAATAGCTAGCATGTGCATATTCAGAGAAACTAACCGTTCTCTTCTTCTTTAATGAATGAAGGGACGTTATAGCCTTTCTATTTTAAGATTTTAATCTGTTGGTCCAATTTTACGTTAGTTGTCTGGTTCAGTTAAGTCTACCAAGTAACATGCCTTTAATGTTAATATTCTAGTCATTGAAAGTGCCGTGTGAATTGATGTAAAGGAGTCACTCTAGGTTATTGATGCAATTTTGTAAGCACTATCTTGATCAAAATGCTTACTTATGAAAAGCAAACATGGAAGTGTCGTGTGGATTTGCTTCTGACCAGTAAGTCATTGGAATTTATCAGGCATGTTTTTCTAACCTGCTAGTTTGATTAGTGGCTGTCATAACCTCCGATCACGGATTTTGTGAAGTGCTTAAAGCCTGGATCTTCATTGATACTCCTTCCATTTAAAATCAGTTGTCTTAGAGTAAATCAGCATGTTAGATGTAAATTGTTTAGCATTTCATGGGGGATTAAGTGGGTGCGATATGTTAAGATTTTTGTGGTTTAGAGATTAGAGTAGAGTAAACACTGTATTCTAAAGTGTAAAATGGGTTCCTACATGATTTTTAGAGTGCACAAACTATTAAAAAAACTGTAAAAGAACTTTTTTTCTTAAGAAAGTGGTCACACTTTTGGACGGTCTGAAAGGAATAAGACATTTTTTGGGGGGACAGAGGGAGTACTCTTTTGTTTTCTTTTCTTTTCCATTTGGCACTTGTTTATCATTTGATCTGCTATATTGCTTAACATCTTAGTTGCCACGGAAAATGGAATCTTTGCCTTCTCTACGTCTACTTAGTGAAAGTTGCTGAATATGTCTGGACATGAAATGGGGCTACGAGTTGCTTAAAATGTGCAAGTTGTACTAGCACATATACATCAAAGCAACTAGTCTTTCTCTTCTTCTTTAATGAATAAAGAGATGTGTAGTGATCGAATAACTGGAGATTAAATGAATCAACACATTTTTGGGGACAATTTTCTGATTTAATGACAATGGAAAGAAATTGGATTACGAACTAGACAAATAACAAAATTAATGGGAAAATGGAAGTAAAATAACTGACACTCCAATGAAGACTTCTGGAGCTGCATGAGAAAAGGAAGAAGAACTCATAGAATTGCAGAATGAAGAATAGAAGAGAAGGAGAATGAAAGAAGAAGGTCATATGATTAGGAGTAAGAGAATATACCATAGGTTCGTTGCCTGCTCCTTCTCTCTTGGTTATTACATATAGCAACCAAAAGTGATAGTGAGATGGCACTATCTCAGCGTTCGGAGCTCATTAATCAACTCACAATCTCAGCCCTATATGTGTTATTAATATAACTAAAATCAGCTCCTTAATCATTTATATACCAGATCATGACAGGATGTTTGGCCTCCTTTTTCCCAAGATTTTAACCTGTTTTTTTTTTATATGTAAGAGAGGAATTCCTACATGTAGTGAAAATGTAGAACAATTGCTTTTTTCTAGGGAAACTTAGAATCAGACTGCTATCAGTTGAATGTTTAATGTGAATAGAGATGATGCCTGATGTTTGTATACTGTGATTAGAGAAGAAACTACAAGGAAGGTTGCCGTTTGGGAACGTGAACATATTCTGAACTATGTTTCTCACGGGGAGGCTCAAACATGACTTCATGCAAGACAAGGCTAACCTGGGCAAATAAGTTTGCTACTATCATCAAGCACTTAAAAGTTTGGAATCTTTTCCCTTCAATAACTGCTGTATTTTAGATTTGCCCTGATCTCCTATGATGGAAGGGTCTGGCAGAGTGGTGCACATGCATCTAGGATTCTTTTCAAATACTAGTTTATTTCTCCACAGTTAAAATTTGAGTTTATGCAACACAAATCTGCAACTTAGAATGGATCCATGTTTGAAACAAAGTTGCAATGCCATACTTGTGGGTCTCTCTCTCATTGGATTATCATCTTGTTCACTTTTCTTTTCTTGATTCTCTTTGGAAAATTTCTCAGTATCCCGGAAAATTAAGTAACCATTTGTTTTTAAGACCAGCTATTTATCTACATATTGATGATATATGCTCTTGTGACAGAGAAAAGAGGGAGGCAATGGCTCTTCGGGACTGTTTACTTTGGATGGAGGACTTTCCGGATTTGTTTTTGTGGTGAAGCTAGATGAAAATACGTGGTTGAATTGTAACGGAGACGACTTTTATGTACCTCTGTCAAATGGCACATTACATTTGGAGGAGAGAAAACAAAACGAGGAGTCAAATTCTTCCCAGCTAGCCAATCGTTTGCCTGAGGAGAGCCAAGAAGGCTCTGTGTATACTGATGAAATAATAAAGGAGATAAGGAGTTTGGTGAGTGACATTTCTTCTGAAAAGAGCCGAAAGACAAAAAATAAGGTGACACAGGAAACCATTCTTCAAGAAATTGAGAAGCTTGCTGCGGAAGCTTATGGTATATTCAGAAGTTCAATCCCAACAATACCAGAAATTGCTGTTTCTGATTCTGAGGTTATACAACCTGATGTGAAAGTAACATCAGGAACTGGTACAGGATTTGAGATTTTGTGCCAGGGTTTTAATTGGGAATCTCATAAATCTGGAAGATGGTACAAGGAGCTACATGAAAAAGCTGCAGAGTTATCTTCACTTGGATTCAGTGTGATCTGGTTACCTCCACCAACTGACTCAGTGTCACCAGAGGGATACATGCCTAGGGATTTATATAACTTAAATTCCAGGTATTATAATAAAAATTCTCTCCGTTCTCATTTTTGTTAGTGTAAATCATGCATTTTGGGTCTAATTTATAGTGTAAGTCATGGATATCATATCTGGATTTATCTGATGAAGTTCTAAGTATCTCAAACAATTTCTAATTATTTTTTTTCATTATAATTTAAAATAGGAGATGCACCAATTATCAGGAAGGGGCAGTGTCATTTTAAGTTTTTTACTGATGAGAATTCAATGTCTCTTGGCTATTAGCTTCTTTATTTGGAGTTAAAATAGGGGATATGCCAACAATTAAGAAGGGCAACATAACTTGTACTTCGTCATTCCTCTTTCCCAATCTCTTCATTTTCTACTCGTTTGTTATGATTAAACATGTAAAATTAGTTGCCACAAGAACATCTGTTTCATTATTTTGTTTTTTACTGAAGCTGCTTTCTGTCTTTCTCTGGTTTCAAGTAGATTGTTACTTGGTACATAATTTAGCATCTAATTTATCCTGCATTTTGAACATTGATTAGATAGTCCCTACTAGGTAAAATGAGACTTCCATGAAGCAAATTTATTGCTCTCTCGATTCGTGCTTTTCTATCTGTACTTGTTTAGTGTATCTAATTTTTGTGTGGTTTTCTGTATCTTTGTCAGATATGGTAGTTTTGATGAATTGAAAGTTACGGTAAAGAAATTCCATGAAGTGGGCATCAAGGTTCTTGGTGATGTTGTCTTAAATCATAGATGTGCAAGTGAACGGAATCAAAATGGTATATGGAATATTTTTGGTGGTCGGTTAAATTGGGATGAGCGTGCAGTTGTTGCAGATGATCCACATTTCCAGGTGTGTATTTTTCTCTTGATTTTTCCTTGCTGTTGTACTAGCAAAATGAACTTTTTCGGTGATGCTTGTCCTTCACCAGAATTAGAAATAATCACAAATTCAGAGAGGATGCAAAATAGCAAACTGGAATATTTGAGAATTTTCTTGTCCCCCACCGGATTAATCGTATACCCCTTCCTTACTTTGTTATTTGAAATCAATTGCAGTGAGATATTAATCCAGAGAAAAAAGTTAACATTAAAATATTTTTAATATGTCAAAACAAGTAAGGTTTTTCAAAGGGCTGTTGGAAAAGGTGAAAGGCCAATTGTCTCTATGTATTACTCATTGTATGTGGCACTAATAATTTTGTTGGATCAGTTGGCACTTAGTGGTAGGAGTAATTGAGATTCTTGCTCAAACTAATATTATGGTTCTTTAGCCTTCTAATATGCTAACCTAGAATCCATGTGCTCGATATATCATTTAGAACACATTCAGACCTTGAAAACTGAATGAAGCACTAAGAACACTGTGTGTGTATATATGTATATGGCTGTAGTAGGTTAGCATTGTTCCCATTTTTTATTCTCAAATATTTCATCTTAGTTACGTTACTATCTCTTTCATAATAAGGATATCTTTGCCTTTTTACACTTATACCAAACAGATCCTTGCTTCTCATGGTCCCTCTCTGTTCTTTCCTCTTTTTGCATTCCTCTTAATTTCATTCTTCAGAAAAGCCTTCCTGTCAATATCTTTCATATTCTCTTCCCCATTTGATTTCCAGCATCTGCTTCCTTGTTTTCCTCTGCCATTTCTTTTTTCTTTTTTCTTTTCCCTTTTCTTCTGGGTATAACTTCATCATTAGATCTGTGGTGCTATCCATTTGATATACTACCGTCGTATGGCCGAACTCCATTGGTTCCACCAACACCAGCTTCAATTTCGGACTAGTAGTGGAAGCCCATGGCTGACCCTTTTGCTTTGTACATTTTTAACATTCATTGCTTGCTGTAGTCTTTGAAATAATCACAAATATGTGCAATTGGAAATGGTCCAAGACAGAAGAATGATTAATGTGGTTGCTATTATTGGATCATTGATGCTCAAAATTATCAAGTGAGAGAGAAATTTGAAAAGAAGAAGAGAGTAACTAAAGGGAAAGAGGAATGAGAAAAAAAGAGAACTTAAGAGGAAATAAGTAGGTGATTGTTTGCTCAAACATACAAAAAATAACCCTAAAATGATTTAATGGCATAGGTAACTTTAAGGGAAAATTTGAGAATTGAAAAAATTGAGACAATGCTAACCTACTATGGAAAAACCAATAAATATGGTTTAAACTCCTTGGGGGTTGGGTGAAGCAGACAAAGAGAGTCCAAAATCGTCATCTTTTACCTGTTGGATGTTGCTCTTATCTTCCTTCCAGAGTGCATTATCTGATTTCTATTTGCTTACTTCCAAAAGTAGATGGCGTAAGTGAGGAGGTACACTTTCCTATACTCGTTTGATTTTCGTTTGTGCTTTTAAATTGGCTGGCTTACTCTTTAAAATATCTATTGATCACCAGCAATGTTCTACAACTCCAGAATAATTTGGACATTGTGGCTAGCATGACATTTTTGCTTCCCTTTCCCTTAATGAGATACTGACTGGTTTTACAAGATCTGTTGAACCAGATGTCTGAACTACCTTTTTTTTTCTACAGGGAAGGGGCAACAAAAGTAGTGGAGATAATTTCCATGCTGCTCCTAACATTGATCATTCCCAGGAATTTGTGAGAAAGGATATCAGGGAATGGTTACTCTGGCTGAGGTTCAATTCTCTTTGCTTTGACCTATATTGGTCTTCCTTTTTTTCTGTTTATTCTCATTTGAAACACCTTTTGATGGTTAAATCAAGAGAATGTCATCCTTGTACTTGTAATGCCTGAGCTTTTAACGACCTAGGTTCTTTAGCAATAATTACATAGGCGTTGTCAAAATATATATCATTTGGTGTCTGTCAATCCAGAGTTAAATTTTAATTGACCAAGCATATTTAGCACTACATATTAAAATGCAAAGCATTTTGAGCAAAAGTGAAGAGGTTATCTACTGTGTCTATGTCAAGCACATTAGAACAGGAAGCCAACAGGATACAGATATCAGGTGATTCAGTAAGGACTTCTGTTTTTTCGGGAATTGATGCATTCTGTGGAAAGAATAGGAAAGAGATGGCAGATGGACATTGGATAGTGCTTAAAGAGAAGATTCAAAATATACTGCTGTCACTCTGGAAGACATTAGATGTCATTTTTCGAAAGAACTTCACCACGATCTCAAGGGAAAACATTGGTAATTGAAGGCAGTTAAAATTGAGATTGCGGTTGGCAAAGGGACTAGATTACTTACGCCACACTAATGCTTTGATTCCAAATGTGAAAATTAAATGAGGTTCAATAAATATCCTTTATGAACATTTCAATTATACTTGATTGATAGTTGAAGATTCAATAACTGCTTTCTTTACTGCACTATCCATTTCTTTTGAAACAGAAAAACAGTATCAGCAGGTCTTACTTTAGTCACTTGCATATAGGAGCGAAATAGAATCTCATCCATGTCCACCAGATGTTCTTGTTTTATCCCACCCATTCCTCTGGAATTAACTGTCTTTGCATAATTGCATTGCACCCGCTCATAAAGAAGACAGTGAAGTTGCACAACTGTTAAACTGCTTAGAAAGTGGTATTTCTCCATCTGTTTCATGGGTATTTATGCTTCATTGTATTAAGATGCTGTTTACTTGCCATACAATACAATTTATATGTCTTGTCTTTCTATTTCCCATGTGTTACTCAAGAATGTCCCAACTTCAAAGGTCATCTTGTAACAACTTTTTATGATTATGCTGGTTTGGCAGAGAGGAGATTGGTTATGATGGATGGAGGCTTGATTTTGTTCGTGGGTTTTGGGGTGGTTATGTGAAGGATTACTTGGAAGCAACTGAACCTTATTTCGCTGTGGGCGAGTTTTGGGATTCCCTCGTTTATACTTACGGAGAGATGGATCACAATCAAGATCCGCATCGGCAGAGAATTATTGACTGGATTAATGCTACTAATGGAACTGCAGGAGCATTTGATGTGACAACAAAGGGAATTCTTCATTCTGTAAGTTTTTCAAACTTTACTCCTTGCACAGTGGATGCAATACTTGACCGACAGTACTTAATAAAAGGAAGGATTGGGAAATCAGTTTTTTAGTGTTAACAGCATTCTCTTTCAAATTCTATGTAATTAGGCAATTGAAAGATGTGAATACTGGCGACTATCCGATCAGAAGGGAAAACCTCCCGGCGTTGTTGGATGGTGGCCATCTCGTGCTGTTACCTTTATAGAGAATCATGATACAGGCTCTACACAGGTAAAATATGCTCTTTAGTTATCAGAGGATTGAAGAGGCTCCTCTTTTAATCTTGATCAATGATAAAAGGGCTTTTATGAGGAGACAGATAGTTCAGCATATCCACTGGCCTGAACCAACTATATGCCTTTCTTGGTCATTCAGTTAATTTATTACCTTTTTCCTGCTTAGTGTGGTTGGATCCCTCAAGCATGAGAGCTAAATGAACTCTTGAATCCTGGGAACTACCTACAAATGCTATTTACAGTTAGATATCATGATGAAATGTAACCCCTGTAGCGTTTCTATTGGCACTAGTGCATAGCTGTGACCACCATTAGGAAGAATAGTTCTCCTTGGAAATCAGTGAAGAAACTAAAATCCTAGTCCAGCCTAGTCGTCAACTTTGATTTTCTTTGGTTTCTTTGCTCTTGATGTTCCATAATTTGCTTGTCGATATCTTAATTGGCAAACGTTCTCGCAAACACAAGGCTGTAAAATTCTTCAGCGTTTTTTTTTGGTACAGAACATCTCTCTCAGGTTCCATTTGGACTCATTGACTTAAAATCCATGCATTTGAGCTGAAAAAGTGATTCGCATATGAACTAATGGGATGATTGTAAATTTTGAAATGGATTTTGTCTCCCAATTTAGGTAGCACTCCAAACTCTTCTATTGATGTTTTTCAAATGTTTCTTTACATTTTCACAAAGTATTTAGAGTTTGTAGTTGCAAATTTAGAAGTCCTCAGCTGGAGCAATCAAATAAAATTGGGACTCTTCTCTTTATTTTTTTGGGTTACATGGCCTTAGTTTAGTTCCATATTCTTCTTTCTCATGCTGAACCTCTAGTCACTTCTTTAGGGCTTGTCATATGATCTCCTCAATAGACTTGTAATTGATTGTTGTAATAACTGGAATCATGGAATAACACTGAGCATAAGAGCTGACTTGTTTTTCATCCTTATTATTTTTTTCTGTATCTTGGGCTTTTCCTTGAAGGGTCATTGGAGATTTCCTGGTGGGAAAGAGATGCAAGGTTATGCCTATATCCTGACTCACCCTGGAACCCCGTCAGTCTTCTTTGATCACATTTTCTCTGGTTACCAATCTGAAATAGGAAATCTTATATCACTCAGAAAGCGGAACAAGATCAGCTGTCGGAGTATGGTAAGTCTCAAAAACTATGTTGAGCTGCAGGTTCTTTTTGACCTCTGTGGTTAATTTCAGCTTAATCTGAAAAGTTAAGTGGTTGATTGATTTTGAATGAATAGGAAGGTGAGAAGAGGAGAACAAACATTTTCATATTTCTTCAGTTAACATACTCCTTTCCCCTCTTTTCTGTTCTGACCAATCAAACATGAAACTAACTCATTTTTAGAATTGCTCTATGATACAGTAAAAGGACCTCTTGAAAAACTAACAAATGTATATTACATGCATGCAATAGATGGAACCTTTGATGCATTTTTGGGAAGTATCAGGTTATACGTTTTTCGTAAGGTGAAGAATTATATATCTTAAAGAAAGTACATTCGGATGGTATTTTTGTTGATGAATTCGACACATATATTCAAAATGTTAACAACAGTAGAACTGGTATTTGCCAGTTCAGCTGCAATCATTTTTCTCTCTGTACCCAGTTACTAATAATTCCTTAGTAATTCGAATACTTAAATACTCTCAAACGAGCTTTTTTGCTGCAAAATTCTGTATGAACATTATCAAGATATCCTTTCCTGGATACAGGACCAATACTATTCCTAATATGCTACGATTTCTGTCTGATCAGGTGGTAATAACAAAGGCTGAAAGAGATGTTTATGCAGCAGTTATTGATGATAAGGTGGCTGTTAAAATAGGTCCAGGCCACTATGAGCCTCCAAGTGGGCATCAGAGATGGAAAATGGCTGCTGAGGGTAACAATTACAAGGTTTGGGAATTGTCATGAAAACAATCGCCTTCTTTCCCTGTTCCAATATACTACTATTCGTAAATGTTTGGGGTAAGCAATTGCAAATTTATTTGCCAAGTGACTGGAGATGGAAGGAGTTAATGCCGTAAGAAATGATGTACTGCAGCGGATGTATCTAGTTTTGCTGCAACACAAACTGAAGTTATTGGAGTAAAAATAGCAAGAGTATGAATAGTCTGGTAATAATTGCTATTAATATTGTTGTATTTGGAGAAATCCAAAGATGTACACTATACATAGTCTGGTAAAGATTGTATATGATAGATACCACTACATTGTATTGCCTTTTCAGAAGATAAAGAGGCATTGTAAAGATCTTCTATACAACTTATTCGCCATATTGGCGATAGACACTTCTTTTATCGTATAAATACTAGAATGTACCTATTGATGTATTGTATTTGTATTACTATCAAGCAATCGTTATGTAAACAATCGAGTTGCTTGTTCAGCTACTGAATAAAAGTCTTCAGCCTTATTTGGACAGAATTTGTACAGATTTGAGTTCACTTGATGAGATTAGTATACTGAATATGTTTAGCTTTTAAAGGATTTCCTAATGTTGTCTAAGAAACTGAGGAAATATAGATGTGAATCCAAGATCTAGAGTTATGGGTTCAGAATGTATAATTAAACAAGAAAGGGTCCAAAAGTTTACTCGTATGAATATTAGCCCTTTTCTTGTTTAATTATACAAAATTCACCTGTGAAAGTTCAAAAGTTTGATGAAAGAAACTCGGGAGAAGGGTTAAATTTACCTCTAATATATGAAAATCATCAATTTTATCATACTTTTTTGTACCATCAGTACAAAAATACCATGACATTACTCAAGTAGCTTGAATATTATAACCCTTCTCCGTTAGAGTTGTTCAAGGTGGATACTCAATCCCACGTGACACTACATTTTCGTGTAGTAGACACACTGCCCCGATTCGTTTTACCCCTCCCTTCCACCTCTTCTACCATCATTAGCACCACCATAGGAACCAACTGTGAAGAGAAGTTCAAGATTCAGATGTGTTAGAAGGTGCTATATACATATTCAGATATCCTCTTTCAAAATGGTTGATTTAGAACAAATATTGATTCAATAAGTCTTAATAATTATGTAGTACTAAAATGAAAAGGAGCCTATGAAATGGTGGAAGAAGAAATAGAGGGAAGGGAATAAAATAAATTGGGACGGCGAGGTGACATGTCACGTGTTGTCCATCTCACAAAATATAGTGTCACATAGGATTGATTGTCCACCTTTGAACAACTCTAACAGAGGAGGGCTATATTTGAGTAACATCAAGGGTTTTTTTTGTAGTGATAATATAACGGATGATAAAATTGACTTTTCACAAATTTTACCGTGAACAAAACCAATACATTTATAAATATAAAAGAATCGCCGAAAAACATATGTTTATTATAATTATAAATTTCTTTTATTATTTCGTTAGAACAATAACATAGATCCGCTTTTATTGTTTCCCATTTTATTAACATCCTTTGACTTGTTTTTGTTTTTTTTCAAACTAATAATTCAAAAGTTAGTTAGTAAAAACAGTTAATTACAACCTCAAATTATTATTTGGACATCCTTTTTTCCCGCAAAAATTAGTGTTATATATGTGTTTATTTAGTATCATTTTATTCCCAAGCTCTGGGAATTCACCTGCAGTTAATAAAATAAAAACTACCAAATCTTGGGATTTCCCCCCCAAGGCTGCAGGTGGTAGCAGAAAAAAAGACAAACAAAAACCAAAAAAGAAAAAAAAAATTTAAAAATATTTCTGCTACCAAAAATAATGGCCTCTATTAGTTTTAATAATTCAGTTATTTTTCTGTTTTCCCTTTTATGTTTTGCTTCTATAATCCCAAAATTATATGCCAATATTGCTGATTTTGATCCTTATTTGGAAAAAAGAGCTGAAGAAGCCCTCCAATCTTCTCTTGCTGCTTATAATGAAAATCCTGAGGCAGTCACTCAAATTTTCAACAAAGAAGTTGGAGAGTAAGTGCTTTTAAAATATCGATCTGACGTTTCAAATCATGTATATATGTATCTTTTTCAAGACACGAGGTTAGAATATTGTAAAGAAATGAATCTTGTGTCTAATCAAATCCCTGATAAGGAGAGGATTGTCAATATCATAATACATAAAGTATACATTCCGATTATGTAGGGACATTTTGAATTGTTGAATAGAGTGTTCACTCTACCCTTCCGAAACCCCACTTGTGGGATGTATGCTGAATAGAGCGTTCACTCTACCCTTCCCAGACCCCACTTGTGGGATGTATGTTGAATAGAGCGTTCACTCTGCATAGATTGTCAAAAGATCCTATTTTAACATGAGTTATTGTGTAAATGTTGCAGAACAATTCTCAATGGCACAAGGAGGCATTTGAAGGAAGAAGATAAAGAGGACAAGAATGAGAAGGTTGAAAAGGATGATAAGGAAGGAGATGAAAAAAGTGTTGATGGTTGCAAGGCATACAATCCAATTGACAAATGTTGGAGATGTGACAAAAACTGGGCTAATAACAGGAAGGCACTAGCAGATTGTGCTAGGGGATTTGGTCATGGTACAACTGGTGGTAAAGATGGTAAATTCTATGTTGTAACCGATCCATCGGATAACAACGTGGAGGAACCTGTTCCTGGGACCCTACGTCACGCTGTCATCCAAGAGGAGCCATTGTGGATCATCTTCGAGAAGTCGATGATTATCAAGTTGAAACAAGAACTTATGATCAACAATGATAAGACAATTGATGGCAGAGGAGTCTCTGTTCATGTTGCATATGGAGCTGGACTTACCTTACAATTTGTGCACAATGTTATTGTCCACAACATTAGAGTTCATCACATCCTTTCTAAGGATGGTGGTATGATTAGAGATTCTGTTAAACATATTGGTCTTAGGACAGTGAGTGATGGTGATGCTATTTCCCTTTTCGGTGCTAACCGTATCTGGATAGATCATTGTACTTTAACCAAGGGTGCTGATGGACTCGTCGATGCTATCATGGCTTCCACTGCTATCACCATTTCTAACTGCAAATTCAACCATCACAACGACGTAAGTTTTTCTCATCTCAACATTTTCAGCTATGTTCATAAGCCAGACCTCAATAGGGAGTTGTCAATGTGTTTAAGCTAATAACAACAAATGACTATTCAGGTTATGCTTTTGGGAGCAAACGATGCCTTCCCTCAAGATAAAATCATGCAAGTTACAGTTGCATTCAATAGGTTTGGAAAGGGATGTATCCAGAGGATGCCAAGGTGCAGGTGGGGTTTCTTCCATGTTGTCAACAACGACTACGCCAAATGGGAAATGTATGCTATTGGTGGTACAGCTAACCCCACCATCATTAGCCAGGGTAACCGTTTCAAGGCTGCCGACAATCCCAACACTAAAGAGGTATATCTACTTAACATTCCAATCACATTTTCTTTTATAAAAGTAGTGTCCGTGGGTCAGCTTGCACCCACCTCGACTATTTCACCAAATACCTGCTACCTCCAATCAACACATATATCAGATAGTATATATATGTCTACCAAGGCTTAAGCATATATGACGAGATCACTTAACATTCTTGTTCAATCACATTTTCTTTCATAGAAGTGGCGTCCGTGGGTCAACTTGCACCCACCTGGACTATTTCACCAAATACCTGCTACCTCCAATCAGCATAGATACCACATATATGTGACGAGATCACCTAACTTTCTTGTTCAATCACAGTTCTTGATATGTTATATTAGATTGTAGCATAAGGCCAACATAAACACACTTAAAACAACATTCTCGCCTTATTGCATTGTCAATTACTAATATAACGTATGCTAAAATGAAGGTGACAAACCGGAATGGCGCCCCAGAAGCTTTGTGGAGAAACTGGCAATGGAGATCCGAGGGTGATTTGTTCAAGAACGGAGCCTTCTTTAGGGAGTCTGGACCAGAAATCAAGAGCACTCCATTCACAGAACATACCACAATCCAGTTTGAGCCTGCTAAATTTGTAGGCAGACTCACTCGCAAGGCTGGTGTAATCCAGTGCAAGATCGGAAAAGCATGCTAGGCAATTTATATGTACATGATAATAACAATTATAATACATAAAACATATTGTACATTTCATTTTTGGGGTTGACATGGAGCCGAACATTTTTTTTGGGGGTTTTTTTACAGTAAGAGAAGAAGAAAATGGCTAAGACATCTATCTGTTTTCTCTGGTTTTTTCGACTTTTGCTTTATTTCTTCTTCCTGGCTGGTTTACTCTATAGAGGAAACAGTGAGGAGGGGGAAGAAAAGGAAAAAAGTGGGTTCTCAAGAGTTCAAGTTTATTTTTTTGTAACAGAAGTTTTGATTTATGATTTCTAATAAATGTAAATTTCCCTCTTTAAATTTCAATATAGGCTACATGTCTCCCCAAGAGTGAAATTAATTGTAATACAACCTTTTCTATTACTTAGTACCCCCTCCATTTCAATTTGTTTATCTTTGACTTAGCACCGAGTTCATGAAAGTAAAGAAGACTTTTGAATCATCTAAAGATACTTAGAATGTAACAAAATGCTCATTAATCTAGTGGTCTTAACCATAGGCACACAGATTGAAACGGAGGGAGTACATGTTTTCATGCAACAAATACTCATGATATTTGTAACAGTTTTATATTCAAGATAGATTTTTCCATAACCTTAAAGCAAATTGATCCAAAGTTTTCAATCGAACAAACAGTTAAAACGAAGAAATATCAGAATTGAATGGGAGATCGATCACATGTACAAGCACAGATGAAGAAAACCAGAAAATTGGATTAAACGAGATATGTGAACAAAGTCGAAACATCAGGGATTTCCTTACAAAGAACTATCTGCTTTTGGAGTTGTTTTTATGAAGACATGTCCTGGTATTGTGTCCTTTTCCTAAACACACGCTGCAGCTATAAGTTCTCTTTACTCGAGTCTTGATTGTTGCAACAACTTTAGTGTCGAATTCATTCTTTTGGTGGCATGTTCTTCTATTATGTCCACTTCTTTGACACTTGCTGCAATGATGATTAACCTTAACTGTCTTTTTTGGTACAATTAAGCTCAACTTTAAGCAAGTTCTTCTGTTATGACCCTTTGTTCCACATAATCCACATCTATAATGTCTATCCGTATTGTCTCGAATTTCTGGACAGTAGTTACTCCTATGCCCTTCCTGTCCACAATGTCTACAGTAAAATTTCACCCCTGCAATTAGAAAATGACAGTAAGATGTTGCTCCAGAATATCAAGAATTATGTGCAGCAAGCCAAATGGTGAACTCAACTTATTGTGACTAGTAAATGAAGGGAAACAAGAGTAAAATCTTTCCATTGTTTTTTTCTTTCTTTTTCTCTATACCTTCTCGTTTTACGTGCTGTATACAGACAAGCGTAGAGACCATGATGTAGCTCACGAAGAACGTAATCTAGCTTGCACGTATAGTTTGTTGTGTTGTACATTTGTGCTAATGATGCTAGTCAGGTAGCCCAATTGTATGGAGTCATTATAAAATGGTTTACACCAATCATTTTCTTTAGTGTAACAGTTCAAGACCCTTAGAGAAGCATTCAAGGAGTGGCACTTGACATTTTCGTTAAAGCTATGATATATATCCAAAGAACAGAGTAAAAACACCATTGATTTAAGCGTGACATGAGCAAAAACTGTATAGACCTTTCATGGATATGCTTCTCTTGCGGCGGTTATCTGGATTGCGGAAGTAACTTTTCATGGATTCTGAGGCACGTTTCCTAGCGGCAGGTGTCCCCTTTGCTTTCTGCATAACAAGTATCATGGCAAGAAGGTGAATGTACTATGAGCTTATGGATTAGAGCGATGCATATCAAGCTATAGTTACACATAGCTAGAGGTTCATCATTCAGATATGAAATTGGCAAGTCAAACCTTAATAGCAGCTACTCTTTGTGCATGAAGCATCGGATCGCCATGGATAATCTTCATCCTTTTACTAAATAATCCAGTCTTGGCATTTAGGCTCTGCAATCATCCAACTAAACAAAAAAGATTATATTCAAGAAATGGAAAATCCGTCAAAAAGTTTTAACATTTCGCATAAGGAACCAAAGATCATCCAAATGAAAGGTTCACGACATTGTCCAAGCAATCGTGGTAAAATAGAAACATCAAAACAAGAAAACCAAATGACTAAACTTTGATCGAAGAGGGTGCTAACAGAAAAATGAATACTAACTTTTAGTGATCTGCTGATCTTCAAATTGACTTCTGTGTTGGGAGATTGGTAGACACGCTTGGTTTTTCTCTTCGCGTCAAGCTTTATGTCTAAGTCGTCCACTTCATCGTCTTCCTTTACTTTTAAAGGGGAACTGAAAAGGATCATGTAGATTTTTTATATAGCAAAATTAACTAAATTTGCAGAGAACCATTGCTTCTATACTATAAATAGAAAGAAAGGACGATTATAACACAAGATGTATAGTGCAGAATATAAAACAAAGGTTACTTTAACTCCTTCGACTACATAAAACCAAATGCCATACTTAAGCCAAATGTGGCGATGTGAACATGTTGGTATATATTGAGAGTAGCACAATGACGAAAACTTGATTATTGAGCAAAAGTACATGCCGGATGTAATAATATTACAACGAGAACACATGGTTTTGGCAAACTGGAATCTAACTGAAACTTGAGGCGGGAAAAATTACCTTGATCGAGCTTTCTCCCAAGGCCGTTCATCGATAGATTCTTCCCAAATGACACAATCACCACCACACTGATGACAAGTTATCATACCCTGCCGTACATGAAAACTTATACTAAGGACATAAATCTTATACGATACTCCAACTTACATATCAAGTGTATATACAGGTAATTTAGAGCTCAATAAACATGATCTACAAAAGAAGTTACCTTTCCGTTACACAACGAACAATCTAAGTTGGATCTCTCTATTCCACACTCAGTACATGGAGTGTAGCCTCTTCCTCTGCAGCTTGGACAAGGCAATTCTCTTATATACTGGCCATTTGGGCCAAACCATGATCTCGGACTCGATGCACTAGATATGGCCTTCCTGGAAAATGATAAAAATACAGATCAAAGATGGATAGTTAACTTGCTCAGGAGATAATTACGAGTAAATACACGAAAGGGGGCTTCTTATCATGAGGATGGGGTATATAGTTTGTTCTTCAATTATCAAAATATCCAGTCTATGTAGTTTTCCCTGTCTTATTAGCAAGAGAAGAACAAAAAGTATTGTTGTTTCAAGGAGCAAACTTCAACACTCTAAATTAAATTTCCGCATTCAAAAAAAAAGGAAGGTGATCATAATTCAGCACACGAATTACCATTAGTTAGGAAAAATTACAAAAATATAACAATATAGATTTAAGGAAAATACAACAATAACATGCCTAGTGTAATCCCACAAGTGGCGTTTGGGGAGGGTAGCATGTACACAAATCTACCTTGGGAGGTAGAGAGGTTGTTTTCAATAGACCCTCGGCTCAAGAAAAGGCATATCAAAGAAAATCAAAAAAGAAATAACGGAAGTGAAGAAATCATGGCAAAGCATTCAGGATAAAAAAGGAACAGTAACTACAACAAAATAGTGTGATAATCAAAGTACAAGAGACAATAGACAGTAACAAAAATCAAAGGACAAGAAACTATAGGAGAAATACTATGACTACCAGTATAGATTTAAGGAAACTATATTACAACTAGGGGTGTACATAACCGGGTTGGTTTGGGTTTTTCAAATATCAAACCAAACCATTTGTGTAAAATTTTTTAATTTATAAACCAAACCAAACTAATAAAATTCGGATTTTTTCGGGTTTTTCAACCTCGAGTTGGTTCGGGTTTTTCAAATACCAAACCAAACCACTGTGTCGAATTTATAAATTTATAAATCAAACCAAACTAATAAACCTTGGATTTTTTCAGATTTTTGGATTTTTTTGTAAACGTTGCATACAAACATATAATTAACTTGTGCTCCAAATATTTCTTTAGTCCAACCAAAATACAATTATCTAAGGTGTTTCTTAAGAAAATAACACAAAATATGAGACGAGTACTGATGACACTAAAATATTCAATAAAAAATAATAATGAAATCATCATATCAAATAAATATTGCAAAGTACTAAATATTTAAGGAAAATTAAAATTAGATTATGTATTTTAATTGTCTAAACCAATGTAAAACTAAAGAACAAATATTCAATATTATTGTCATTCTTAGTGTTGAATTGATTTTCTTTTTGCATTAGTATTAATTTGATTTTTAAGTTTTATTATAATTATCAACATCTATGAACTATAATCTTTATTGGACCATTCCGAATTCTAAGTTTTAAACTTGAAATAATATATTAAAAGATAAAAACTATGAAATAGTATAAGAAATATTTTAAAATTATATCAAAGTAAATATTTTTATGTATAAAATAAAATTTTAAAATTACATATATAATATCGGGTTGGTTTGGTCTTGGGTTGTTTTTTTTTAGTTAAAACCAAACCAACCCAAATATAGTCGGGTTTTTTTTTCCAATACCAAACCAAGTCAAACCAAACCACTAGTCGGGTTTTTTTTCGGTTTAACTCGATTTGCGGTTTGGTTCGGTTTTGTACACCCCTAATTACAACAATAAGAAAGAAAACATAAGGTCATTAACAAACTCTAAAAACTTAACAGAGAACACAAATAGAAACTCTACTGCAACAACATGATATAGCCCATGATTTAATACAAGCAATTAAACAGAAACAAAAGAACAAAGCTAAAACCTTGGCTGTAAATCAGCAGCAAGTCCAAAAAGCTCCTCTGAAGGGTCATACATAGCCTATCAATACAAGAAGTTAAATGTAAGCCCTCTTATGATAATGTGTTCCAAGAAATAACAGGTTAATATCACTTAGGTCATTTAACTATATACTATAATGTTAAAGTCACAAATGCCATTAAAATAATTTAATTTTATTCAATATAACAGTTAAACTTTACTACTAACACTAAGGGGGTCGTGTCTGGTAACTGGTTAGAATTATGCAACTATTAGTAATGCAAGATATACTAACATTAGTTATACAAGTTTCTAAATTACAAAACATAATAATTTTATACATGAATAACTATCTACCAAACATTGTATAACTTATGTAAAGATTAATACATAAATAAGTTACCTCTTTACTAGCTATCAAATAAGCCCCTAACAACAACAACAATATATATATATATATATATATATATATATATATACCCGCTGTAATTCCACCGGTGGTATCTGGAAAGGATAGAATGTACGCTAACCTTATCTGAGGTAGAAAAGTTATTTCCGACTAACACTAAAGCCACAACTAAATTTTGTTGAACTTAACTCACTATTCAATGAACATTAGTCACAATTAAGTAAAGTTACTAAAGTTTACTCACTATACATTAGTGATTTATACTAACACTAAGTAAAGTTACAATTTTGTAGCTATAATGTCATCCTTTTTAGTGTGACAAAAAATAATTTTGTGACTTTAATTTAAAAAAAGAAGAAAAAAAAGGGAAAAAATCTCAATACCTGATTTTGTTTGATGGGTGATACAGAATCATCATTATTAGTGAAAGAAGGTAAAATGGGTAAATAAAAGAAGCTAAGCTTAGTTTTTGAAGGTGGTAATATCCAATAATGCAAATTCTTGTTACAATATCTCCATTGAGGCAACATTGATGACCATATTGTTGTTGACATTGTACATAGGATTTTCTTGAAATTGAAAGAGCAAAGGAGTAACTTAAAATGGAGATTTTTTTTTTGATGTTTTTTAAGGAGTTATGTGGATGAAGAGAAGACAGCAAGATTTTATTGTTTTATCCTATGCTTTTGGTCTCATTTTTTTTATTTTTTGTGTGTGGATAATGTGGGAAAATTACAAAAATGGTCCCTTTATATTTGAGATTGGTTCAAAGTAGTCTATTAAGTATATTTTTGTGTACTTCTGATCCTCTAAATTTGCTTAAGTGACCTTTTTTGGTCTCGATCAAATATTTAATAAACTCTGATGGTTGATTTAGTGATCTCAAATATTTAATAAACAGGACTTAACATGAACTCACGTTTAGTGGTGCAATTTTTGTGATTTATAATTATTTTTTGTGCAATTTTAATTTGAGGTGAAGTTTGAAACTTCGAATATATCTATTGTTAATGTTATATTGTAGTCTTTAATGAAATGGTTTGTTGAAATTGTTAAATTTAGCAATAGAAATTTGTTAAATGTTTTGATGGAAGTGAGTCTGAGACCCGACTTTCGATTTCATGATGGATTTTTTGATCGGGTGGTGGTGGATTGTATTTTGACTTCATAAGTAATGCAAATAAATAATAATGTGAAATATTTTTTGCAAGTCAATTATTAAATTACTCGAGTTCTACATGTAACATTAAATTTTAAAATATAGTATCATTTACTCATAAAAATATGATAGATATGTATCAATCCGTATTTTACTCTATTTATTTTTATCTATATATGTGAATGTAATTATTACCTATTTTATGTTGACATCTATTCAACTCATTTATATTTAACCAATTCGTCCATTTATCAATGTTGATCACATGATTTAGATAAACTTCACTACGTATTTTTGAACAATCCATTTTTCATGAAAAATTCCTTTCCAACAAACACATCTAAATTATCTGTTATATAAGTAAAGGGAAAATGACAAATATACCCCTGAACTATTGTAAATGGTATGTAGATACCCTCCGTCATATTTTGAGGACATTTGTGCCTCTGCCGTTCAAAAACTAGAGCATATATGCCCTTCACTCTAACGAAAAACTAAATAGGGACACATGACACAATTTTATCCATCGAACTGATATTTAATAAATGTCGGGTCGATAAATAAGATTATGCCACGTGTATATCCGTTAGTATAAATGGTATATATGCTCTATGTTTTAGACAGCAGGAACATCAATGTCCCATAAGTATGACGAAAAATATCTGCATATCATATACGATAGTTCAAGGTATATTTATCCTTTTTCCCTGTAAGTAAATCCAATTGGAAGTTTAATTTAGTTTCATTTCTATTAACACACTTCCCCTCAAAGTATCTGTTTAAACACTAGGGGTAATAGAAAACTCTTGAGAGCTTGCTCCAAGAAGAGGCCTTTCCAAATTCCATTCTTGGTTCAGCAAAATTCTTGTAAAAAGATTGAATCTTTGTTACCCCTTTTGCCAAAAATCTCTTGAAGCCATGTCCAATTTCTCTCTTTCTCCTTCACCTACTTCAGGTTTTAGCCTTAACCTCCAAAACCCTACTAAAACCTCTTATCTCTCTTTTTCCTCTTCCATTAATACCATTTTTGCTCCTTTAAGTTCCAACACAACGAAAAGCTTTTCTGGTTTGACCCACAAAGCAGCTTTGCCTAGAAATCTTTCTTTAACATGTCGCCATTCTGATTATTTTGAACCCCAACAGCAACAACAACAACAGCCACAGGGTAAACTCTATTAAGTTTTGCATATTCTTAGTATTTCCCATTTTATCTTCCTATTTATTAAGCAAAAAATTGTAGCTATTACTGTGGATTGGTTTTGGGTGCTAGAGGTTTAAATGGCTTTTCCTGCAATGTGAAGTAGTGTTGCTAATTTTTCCCTAATTGCTTCATATGTTCAACTCAAAATAGTGAATTTTTGTTTGATTTACTGTGGTTTGTAATGGGTGCTGACTGACTGTAATCTATTTATATGTATAATTTTATCGGTCATATGTATACATAATCCAAATGGAGAACAGTAGCTGTGGTTGAACCCACTGTGAAATGTGAATAGCTTGAACTTGATATGCTCTGCCTGTAAGGTCTTGTGGATGTGTTTTGATGAAGTGTTTGTAATGGAAAAGGAAAAGGAGTACTTTTTAGTTTCTCAATACTAGTCATCATCAACAAATAAAAATTGAAATTTTTTTGTCTCCCTGCTACCTTGTGTTTTTGTCTTTCTAGTTTCTAGTATATTGTTCTTAGAACACAAATAAGAACAGTCTTGGTATATTTGATCTAAATAATTGCTTTGTCTGGTCAATTTTGTTATTTTCATTTCATGTTGTGGTAGAACTAAAAATGTCCTTGGTTTTTAGGGGCATCTACGCCTAAGGTTTTTGTTGGATACTCAATATACAAAGGGAAGGCAGCTCTCACTGTGGAGCCTCGGTCGCCAGAGTTCTCACCTTTAGATGTATGCTTCCTCATGTGTGTTGGTTGTTGCTCTTCTGTTTAATCTGTATTAGTCATTGAGGAAATTGTAATTTAATGCTGCTTTGGCGGTTCTAAATTATGGAGCAGTCAGGGGCCTTCAAGCTGTCAAGAGAGGGTATGGTGATGCTTCAATTTGCACCAGCTGCTGGTGTTCGTCAATATGATTGGAGTAGAAAACAGGTAATCATTACCTTAATTTCTCTCTTTGACCCACTGCTGAATACATTTTCTATGTGCTTCTCTTATCAATGAATTGCGGTGAGAATAAGCTTTGTTAAAATAAATTAGATAGTAGATATGTAGTAGTTTTGTGGTAGGTGTGCACTTGACACTTTTAGCTAACACAGTGTGTGTGCCACGTAATCAGGCCATGATTTCTGCTCTCCTTATGTTGATTTTGAAGTGCCTTTCTCAGTATTTGCGTGTTTTCAGGTCTTCTCACTGTCAGTGACTGAAATTGGATCTATTATCAGCCTTGGGGCAAAAGATTCATGTGAGTTTTTCCATGATCCAAACAAAGGAAGAAGGTAAACCTACATCATTTTGCGTGGTCATAAAACCTAGTACCCACTGTTCGGCAATTAGCTCCAGTTACCATCTATAGACCGTCCTGGTTAGATTTGTTGATCTTAATGTATTTGTAGGCTAAACATACACTATTTTATTACCTTCTTTGAGATCAATATATTTAATTGATAGGATCCTATCAGTGGGGAATTAATATGTATTATCATCAGTTTAAGTTCTAAGAAGGCATTTTATGTGTGCTTTACAGTGATGAAGGTAGAGTCAGGAAAGTGTTGAAGGTTGAGCCACTTCCAGATGGCTCTGGCCACTTCTTTAATCTCAGTAATTGCCTTTTTCCTTCACTCTATTACAGTGAAAATTGGACATTTATTTTTGAACTGTAGAACATGACTTGTTTGCCTTCCATCCTAAATGAATGCAGGTGTTCAGAACAAGCTTATTAATTTGGACGAGAATATTTACATTCCGGTTACAAAGGCAGAGTTTGCAGTTCTTGTCTCAGCATTCAATGTAAGCTGAAGCTGGTTTCTTGTTTTCTTTCTTGATGTATAGTCTTCGTTTGTTTTCTCACCCGTGTTATGTATACCATTAATGCTAAAGAGTGAATTTTGCCAAAGTTCGTGCGCACATATAACTAGCTGTTTATGCAGTGTATAGGTTCAGTTCCCTTAATATTCGCTCAAATTCCCTAATCAGGAGTAGACGTTAAGTTTAGACCATAAGTATTGATAGCCCCATAGTTTGATGTTGACATGGATGAGAAAGGATAAAGAAATGAGATCAGAGGCAACTTGTGAAAGCTTAAACTTGGCTTTCCTAGTTGAGTCACTTAGAATCTTCCTATTTTAGGAAATTGCTTGCTTTTTTTAGTCACCCCTGGACCTTGCCAGTGGCTAGAATCCATCGCGGTGCACCTTGTGCTTTGTTGTGAAAAACTTGAATTTGAGTCGACGAGGTTTCTCCTGTTACTTTCTTGCATTTTGAAACAAAAATATGCAGTGGAAGCTAAACCTTTTTTTAAAAAAAGTGGCTCATGTTATACTACAAGTTAAACCATATTAGAACGAAGCTATCTACAAGGCGTCCAATATGAACCAGGCCATATAAATCTTTGCTAACAACAGTTCTTTGAGATTGTTGTTGGTGTTGTCATTTCACAGTGGTTCTTTCTGGTTGATGCTTATTCTCTTCTTGGTTTCTACTCAGTGTTACCTCTTCTAACATGTTTTCTGCTGAATTTATGCAGTTTGTTATGCCATACCTTTTAGGTTGGCACACTGCCGTAAATTCCTTCAAGCCTGAAGATGCCAGTCGCTCAAACAATGCTAATCCAAGATCAGGTGCTGAACTTGAATGGAATCGATAGTTCTGGTGAAGCTACAAGCACATTGCCTGTACTACGATTGCAGGGGCAAGATGTTCCTTTAGCCCCTGGATCGACATTTTGTATGAACCATCATTCACTTGCACCCTCCAATGATTTGACAAGGAGTTCTAATCGGCGATAGTAGTATTAACTCTCTTCTTGTAATGCTGATTTGCTGTTAGTTGTGTTTATTATGCAGTCCACATTGCAGTAGAAACTCATTAACTGATTATCCTGATTTCTGTTGAATGTGAAATCAGTCTAGTTTTTGTGAATGTATTTGGCTCTTTTATTATCCTTTTATGTGCATATTGTTCACTTTGTTTCCCTTGTCAAGGCCATAACTTCAGTAAAAAAATATTCTTGTTGACACCAACTTTTTAACCTTGGGATGAAAGTCAAAAAATGAGAAAATGATTTGCATACTTCACGTTCTACAACTACTTTACATTATGAGCTCAATAATTATTTTTTTAAGTGAAAAATATATATATGTTTTTTTTGTTTCCTTAGTCACGTCACTCAAACATTATCTCCGGTATTTTTATCTTTAACTTATTTATTATTGTATTTCGTTACCTCTTTTAATTTATTTTAATTAAATCGAAAGTCTATTGAAAATAAT
This sequence comes from Solanum verrucosum, assembly GCF_900185275.1. Classification (NCBI taxonomy): domain Eukaryota; kingdom Viridiplantae; phylum Streptophyta; class Magnoliopsida; order Solanales; family Solanaceae; genus Solanum; species Solanum verrucosum. The sequence continues at coordinate 1,119,139 of NW_026020217.1, forward strand.
ATTTCTATACGCACAAAATATAAAATTTGCATACACACCATCTCAGATTCCACTGCATATGTTATTGTATCACTCAAGCATCATGGTTTCTATTAGATGTAATTAAAAAAATTAGAAGTGTGATTTAGTTGAAATTAAAGATTAATTATACAAATAGCTTACTTGTAATACTACAATTAGTTGAAATATAGTGTAGGATCTACTAACTCATTGACCATCACACTTCAAGTCGTCATATGTTATAATTTTTTATCTTTTTTCAATTAGGAAAAAGTTAGACTTTATAGTATAACGGATTAAAATTAACCATTTAGGTTTACTTGCCCACCTAAGTAAATAAAAATATGAAACAACTTTTACTTTTTTTTTAATTAATAGTTGGATCCATGAGAACGAATAAGATGAGTGCAAATTGCTAATTAAAATTTAATTTTATATGTGCAAATTGTTATTGTAATTTACACCGACCCCTCAATTGATTTATTGATTAAAATCTTCATGAATCAAATTCTCTTTTTAAAACTAAAATTATACTCCCTCCACTTTTAGTCATGTTGCGCTTTTTAAAAATCAATCTGACTAATTTTCAAATTTAAATTAAATTACATTAATTTGATATTTAAACAAAAAATTTAGATATTAAAAAATTATACGAAAAGTATTATAAATTCCAATTTTTTGCATATCAATATGATGAAAAAATACATCGCCAAATGTTAGTCAAAGTTATTATAGTTTGACTCTAAAAAAGGAAACTATGACAATTATAAGTGAACGGAGGTAGTATATAATTACACATGTATATATATTTCAAAAAATATGTATATAATAATAAATCAAATAGAACTTCGAAGATTTAGGTTTCAGGTTCGAGTCTTGTGTATAGAGTCAATCGCCTCTATTAAAGAGCGTTTTATTTTTTAATATGAGACTTTTTGACACAAATCTGTAGCCTAAATGCATATATCGGACATCGTTTAAAGAATTTGAAATTTTAAAAAAATAACTTAAAAAATAATTCAGATATCAAACTTTTTACCTTTTCTAATTGATCATTCCAAAAATAATACTAAATATATGAATTTTTCATGTTTAGTTGTTGGGTTAGGAAGGTGATTAGGGGTCATGCGGAAGCATACAATTGCATATCATATGGTTGATAAATCAGATAACAAAAACTTATACTAAAATTAAAATATTATTTTATGAATTTGGCCAACTGGCCTACATATTACTAATAAAAACATTAAAATATGTTAGGAGAAAATCTCCCCATAAACTATATTCTCTAAACGACTACATTGTGGATGCTCTTGTGTTATGCTATTATGAGAATTGGGATCTTCAATTTATAGATCTCCAAAAAATTTCTATATTGAAAAGAATAAACCAAATATGGAAGAAAATTATATTTTCCTTTCACGAAAAATAAAAACATTTACGGTAATGTTTTGTCTTTTCTTTTAGGAAAAAATAAACTTCAAATAAGGTAAGAAAATCTCGTGACTTACAATAAAAGTACACTAATATGTGCAAAGAACCTACGTAATAATATGATTAAGAAAAAGTCATGTTGATTAAATATAACAATATTTTTGTTTTACTAAATCAGCATCTGTTAACCCACTCTGATTAATATTAAACGCCCACTGATTTATTTAATTACTAATCCAAACAAATTCTACCTAATCTACGTATCTTAATGATTCTTTAGTCTCTCTTTGAATGATTGTTACATATTGTTCATTATATATTACATTATATTTTATTAAATTATATTATATAGTAATATTTCTTTAATCCTAGTAATTAACATAACTATCTAAAGTATTTCTTAATTAAGAAAATAATACAACTATAAGTTATTTCTTTTTGCTAGCATTAATATTTATTTAGGTTAATAATATGAACCTATGAGCTATAAAACTTATTCGATCATTCAAAATTCTAAGTCCAAATTTGAAATAATACGTTACTCAGAAGATAAAATAACTATAAAAAGGTTTAACAAAATTCATGAATTACATAAAAAAAATTATAAATTGATTAGGCTTGATTGACTTTTAAAAAAAAATAAAAATCAAACCAAATCAAAAGATGTGTAATTATGATTGAGTCAAAAGTCGATTTTTCTTTTCTGACTTAACTTGGATTATCAATTTGCTGCGATTTATCGATTTTCTTTGTACATTACTTAAAAGATGTGTAATTGTGTATAAATCAAACTTTTTTTTTTAGTCAAAGTGTATAAATCAAACTACTAGTCTCTTAAAGTATATATATATATATATATCCAAATAATAACCTAATCTTAAAAGACAAGAGTCAAGAGATAAACATAAACAACATAAAGATAAACACAAACAATAAAGACCTAGTTTTTCTTCTTCTTTTTTGACAAAATGTAGAATTTATCAACCTCGTATCATATATCAAGCACTACATTAGGTTAGAAATTATAACAAATATATTTTAAAAATATTAATTTTTTTGTCATGTGAAAGGTATAAAAGGGAGAAATTTATTTACTAAGTTTTCAACGACCTAGTTTTAGGACTTCGATTTTCATAATAGTCCATATATCATGCACATGCGTGGCATTTGAACCTTTTAAGAATGTTTCAAATGCGTGATCTGAATTTTTAATCGGAACTTCAATGCGGTGAAAATTAAAACCAAAAAAATAGAAGAGAGAATCTTAATTTTCCAGCTAATGGTGTGTTTGGTTTTGGTATGAATAATTATGATAATAGTAGTAGTTTTTTTAGGAATTAATAATTTTTCATGAAAAGTCATTTTCTGAGATTTGATTATGTAAATGTTATGTAAGGAAAATATTTTCCACCAATAGGAAACAAATGACTAATCTCACTTGCACGAAAATTATTTTCTTTAAGACTAATATTCTAATTTCTAATTCCATATTATTATTTGCTCCAAGTAGCACTCAACATTATTATTCAGATATTCAATACTCAAAAATTTCATCAAAATACTATTCGATTTGCTAATATATCCGAAAAAATATATTTACTAACCATATAGTATATGTTTATAAAGTCTAGAGTGACTCATCTGAGCTAAGAAATTCGAATTCTGCTATGTCAGTGCACAAAACAAGCACGTAACGACTATATAAATTTTTGATCTACCTATTATTGTTCAAGAGTCGCCAAAAGGCTCATTTCAGGAGTGAAAGATAACCTGACTTGTTAGCTTAAAAAGATAGCTTACCAAACATGAAAAGACGCTAATTACTTTATCTATCTCAATTTATGTGACATATTTTTCTTTTTAGTCTGTTCTAAAAAGAATGTTAGCTTTCTATAGTTGGAAACAATTTAATTTCAAAATTCTTCTTTTACATTAATGAAATATCTTATAGATAGTCATACAAATGGTCGAGAAGTGTATTTTAAATCGTAAATTTCAAGAGTCTTTTCTTTTTTTCTTAAACTTATGTCACGTCAAATTGTAGCACATAAATTGAGACAGAAAAAAAAAATATTTTTTTTAATGCTATTTATATGGAAAAAAAATGACTTTTAAGAGACGCCATGCATGTAGTCAAGAAGAGGGGGTAGTTGATTTTGACGGAAATTAATAAGAGGTCGTTGGAGTAACGTCCATTTGTGTGTGAATTTTTCCATTAAGAGTGGTTGTTCAAAACAACCTTAGTATGGTGGAGAGGAAAAAAAACGGAGCTAAAATTTGAATTTTATAAGTTTTAAATTTTAAATTAGTAAAAATGAAAAAGAGAATTCGATGCATAAAACATTCTGCACTAGTAGGGTCTGGAGAAGGGTCGTGCCCTAATGGCCATGATCATAGTGACCACTAGTGGTTGTTTCTATGGTATGAATCTTTGATGATAACACGAAGACAATTTTACCGTTGCTCTAATGCTCGATTCTCTTCTAAAGGAGGGATACAATATGAGGATTTTTCAGTTTTGAATTTATGTTTGGTAGTACATATTTAGTGAATTTCTTATACGAATACAAAATTTAAACTAAAATAACTTAAAATTCGATAAAACTATATATAACCTTCTAACTCCGCTCTAAAATGGCGGCAAAGAAAAAAATTGTCTTGTCCCTATCCAAAGCGTTGGAAGTTAGAATTTAAAAAAAATCAATTTTCCATTTGAATTAATTTGCATGGATGATAAAGAAAAGAGTTGAAAAATTAGGTTAGTTGACTAGTTGACATATTATTTATAGAGGGTCATGTGTAACATGTCAATGTTAACAACTCTAATTTTAGACTTTTATATATATTTTTTCATCTACCCTTTTTATAATTTTAAAAAAATTATAGTGGCTCATGTCCTATAAGAAGACTTGTCCAAAGAGAAGAAAATCTTGCAGATGCTTAAAAAAGAAGAAGATTAAACCATGCTAAGGAAAGATAGAGCAATGGATTCTACCAAGAAGGTAAAAATATATTGAAATTTTATTATAAAGATCTTTATTTTTCATAAAAAATTTCGTGTTTTAGTTCTTGTTATATGAATAATCGTTTTTATACAGTTAAATCTCTCTATAATAGTTCATTATAATAGCTATATTTTCTTTGAAATTAATTTTCATTATAATCGTTTTTATGTTTCTTCTTTTGTTGATATGCATAAATTACAAGATTAATTCATTACAAATTTGGTTTTAAAAAAAAAGCTCAAATAATTAATCGCAACCAATTTGGGGGGGGGGGGGGGGGGGGTTAAGATCTTTGATCAACAATTCATCTTAATTAATTAAGAATTTTATGAACTAATTAAAGACTTTAATTTGCGACCGGATATTATAAGTAAGTGGTTTAATGGTTTTGTTATTATGATCAAAAACTGAGATTTAACTCTTGCTTAACCTACAAGTAGAATCAGGTGTATAATCGTCCCAATTTATGTGACATCTTTCAGATTTCAAAAGTCAAACGAGTTTTTCCTTGATCATGATTTTTTTAAATATATATGTCTTATTGTCAATTTTTATGACTTATTGTATTATTTTACGATCAAAATTAGAAGTTTGACTCTCGAGTCCCGACTCCCGAGTACAATGCAATGCCTATAACTTGTGTACATGTTTTTATTGTGATCAGGATGAAGATAAGTTAAATTCAACAAAGTGTGAGATATATGAAGCCAAAGAAGAAAATGAAAGGCTAAAGAGGATGCTATCTAAAATGATGAAGGATTATAAATCTTTGCAAATGCATTTTCAAGGCATATTAACTCAAAAAAATTCAAAGAATAATATTATTGCAACAAGTAATAATATTCATGAAGAAAAAGAACTAGTGGAACTTGTTTCTTTGAGCTTAGGGAGAAGTAGTAGTACTTCAAGAGAGTTGATCAAGAAGGAGTTATTATATGATGATCAAAATAAAAGTAATAAAAAGCATGGTAAATTATTATTTGATGGACTTGAGCTTGGATTAGATTGTAAATTCACTCAAGAAAATAGTTTTGAGGAATTAAAGAAGGAGAATATAAATAATGAACGATCAGTATCGGTACAAAATTATCCTCCATCAAAAATGGATTATTGCGATGAAGATTTTTTGCAGCAAATTCCTCAAAAGAAGGCTAGGGTATCTATAAGAGCGGTGTGTGGCACTACTACGGTAAGTTCAAGGGTTAACTGTCATAACCACATTTGAACTATCATATTTTTACGAGTTTTGCTATAATTGTTCATTGATCTATTTACCCTACCTAAATTATCATTTTCTTTATATTAAAACATACCTCGATATAATAAATTTGCAAATGCAGATGAATGATGGATGTCAATGGAGAAAATATGGACAAAAAATAGCTAAAGGGAATCCATGCCCTAGGGCTTACTATCGTTGCACTGTTTCCCCATCATGCCCAGTCAGAAAACAGGTACTACTAGTTAGTAGCTCGATTAGTTGGTTAGCTATATACTTGAACTTTTACGTTATTGATGAGCATTTGATTTTTGATTAACCTTGTAATTCCCTCCATCATTTTCCCGTCCTCTACGTAATAATAATAAGAAAAAGAATAAGTAAAAAAGTACGATAACTTTTTCTTAATAATTAATTTTCTTTTATACCGTCAGCATATATAAATTTTCCATTAGTTAGTGGTGTATAATCATGAAATTGTCCATACAATTATTTTATTTTTTTTTAAAATGATTTGTTTTGGTCTTTGGTTATCAAATTGGTTCATATTTTAAACTTCCAACTTGAAATAAAGAATTTAAAGTTTGGATATTGAGAAGTTTTTCAAACTACATAACTTTTTTATTTCATTCCAATCACAAAATTTAAGTGATTTTTTAAAGTGAAATCACGTCCAAACAGATAAAACGCCTATTTCTGATCTTTTCTTTTCATGTTTTGTGATTCATGATAGGTTCAAAGATGTTCTAAAGACATGTCCATTTTGACCACCACATACGAAGGAACACATAATCACCCCCTTCCATTTTCCGCAACCGCCATGGCTTCTACAACCTCCGCAGCAGCCTCTATGTTAAGATGCACCTCAACATCATCAACATCACAACAATTTTTACCAAATATTGATCAAAATCTTCATGGAAAATTCAACTTTACCAATAATAACTTATTATTAGCCACACATAATAATGCACCAACTTTTCACTTGCCAAAAACTTCAATTTCCACTTCTCAATCACACCCCACAATTACTCTTGATTTCACTTCAAACTCATCAAGTACTAATTCTTCTTCATCATCCTTCAATTCCTACTCTACATTGTGTAATAATTTCAAAAGTGAAATTGGACCTTCTTCATATCTAGGGAGGCCATGTTATTCTAATCAGCCTTTTATTACTTCCAAGAACAATCAAAATACGATCAACGAGTACAGTGGAGGAGTCAGAAATTTTGATGACGAATGGATTCAAAAATATGCAAAAGTGTCACACTTAGGATTTGATCATGTGACCTAAAATGAATTTTGGACTACTATTTGTACATTAAAGTAGAATCTTCTTTTATATTAAAGGAAATCAACAATGTATATGTGTACAAGAATATTTTTGTTTTTATTTTATTTGTACAATATAATTTTTTCGCGAAAGAGATTTCTTTATCAACCATGATCATTTCTTATAGGAATCCTTAATAGTTGCATGTATACAACACTATTTTCTTTTTAGTACGTTATAAAAAGTGTCTTTTTCTATATTTGGAAAAAAATTAACTTTAAAACTTCCCATGTTGCTCTTAGCCGCGCCTAATCAATCAAGTTCAACATAAGATGAAACGGATGAAGTACTAATGATGAGTAGTAGTAATAGATTTTTTCCACGGTGAATTAGTGAGAAATTTGTGTTATAGAACATGTTTTTCCACTCATTTCCACCAAATCAGTTCACTGGGAATATGCATGGTGGGAAACAGATTCTCAATGAAATAGTGGTAAACTTTCTAGTTTTTTTGTACGAGAACATTACTCTTTTCTCACCGATTCAATTAAAATATCAGTGAGAAATTTCTTGGAGAAAATAGTGATTTTTTAGTAGTGTCGACAAAGTAATGGCTGGAGAGAGATACTTGGGAATACTTAACTACTCTGCTATTGTTCTTTGGTTTTGGAGAATGCAGAGATAGAAGCAGCAGCCTGATCAGCCAATTCAGCTGTTGTGGCTGGAAGTGGTAATTGATGTCGGTGCTCTTGGAGCACCAACGATGAATGCAACAGCAGATTCTGCTGTTGCTGCAGCCACCGTGGCAGGCGCAGCTGCTGAAAATGGTATAAAGATATGTTGTGAGCATTTCATCTAAAAGTTTAAGTAAGTTGCTGGAGAGACAATACTTTTAGTTTTTACTTAATTATATCCTCAACATAACCCTGTGTAAAGGCCTAATAAGCCAAGCACATGGAAATTTCTGGTAGTGAGACATGAACCGGGAGGTTTTGCCTGCTCTGATACAATATTGAATCATATCATGACCATAGAGACTGCATTGTTGTTTACTTATAATTATATCTTCAGCTAGTTATTTTGAAAATCATTGATGATGAAGTTGTTGGGGTGATTACACTCAGCGATAACAAAGCACATGAAGATACACTTTATGTCTTCATTGAGTTGATGTAAACACCGGGTGTTGATAAGTTTTTCGCGACATGAAAATTGCTTTGTATTGTAAACTTGGGTACATTTTTGTGATGTAGAAAGCAAAAACATTTATTCAGTAAGCTACTGAACTTTGCTATACAAGATGGATGCATACAAATGACTAAACAACAAGATATAACAATATAATGACAGATCTCTATTATCAGTAAAGCTTATTATTAAGATTTCCACTTATTTTTCCACTGAGTTTCCCACTTTGGTTCCCACTGAGGTTTCCACTGTTGGTTGTTCCTTCTTGAACCTGAATTGAGTATTGCATATGCCAGAGAACATCTTCGACTGATGGCCGCCTGCTTGGTTCTTTTTCAAGGCAGTTTATTGCTATCTGGACTGTCGTTTTCAATGAGTCATATGCAAATGTACCTCGTATACAAGGATCTGTTAAATCTCGTAGCTTTGATGGTGATTCCGCTAAGGCAGTCTCCACCTGAATGTCATAAAAGGCAATTTGGTTCAAGGTTGTTTGATAGATTGTGTAAATAGACTAGGCTCTTATGCATTATGTGAAGAAATGTGTGTTCTTTCATATCACGTAATTCGTGATTCTTCTAATTCTTTATAGCGTATCTCTTATTTTTCGAGTTGATTTCTCAGATGGTCACTCGACTAATCGTTATTATTTCAGAAAGTCACTTTCTTTGTAAAAGAACATCCGAATCAAGAAGAAATGTGACTTTCTGAAATGATTACTATTAGTTGAGTGACCATCTGATATATTTCTATCGTTTTAGAGTGTTATTAGGATATTGTTATTGATACCTGAAGCTTAAGGTCTTCTGCTTCACTTCGAGAGTTGATTGGTCTACCAATAATAACCTCTAGTAGAATAATTCCCAACTGATAAATGTCGTCCTTTTCTGCTTCTTTCCCGCTGAATATGAAGTTTATATTAGCAGACAATTCAGAAATGATAGCCAGGAAACAGAGAAAGTAAGGTGAATGTAGCTGCAGAGTAATATAATACCTGGTAAAATTGTCTGGTCCAGCAAGAGGACTTTCTGAACCAACCTGCGAATGTTTTGGATGGTTAAAAATGAGATTTTCTCCAAGATTAACGTGTTGTTCGTTGTGATTTACTAGCATTACCTTAGGTGGTAACGATATATTGTAGCTGCTTATTCTAGCAGTAAGAGTTTCATCCAACAAAACATTCTCAAGCTTTATATCATTTCCAGTGACTCCTCCAGTGTGCAAATACTGAATTCCTTTTGCAATGCCCATCGTTATTCCCATTCTTTGTGGCCATTTCAATACATCCCTTTTCCTCCAATCTGCCAAAGAACGAATCCCAGAATATAAAATTCAGCCTTCATCGTTCCGACTGAAGAAAGTAATGACTATTAGATAGTAACTCAACTAATAGTCATTATCTCAGAAGTCACCTTTTCGAAAGTGACTTCTGAGGTAATAACTATTAGTTGAGTGGCCATGAGAGAAATCAACTCGTAATAGCTTACCGCTAAGATGATCCTTTAGTGATCCATTGACGACGTTTTCAAGCACAATAAATACAGTGCTAGCTGTATTTGGATGATCTTGGTAAGTAACAACACAGTGTCCAACTACACTGACTAAATGTCGATGCCTTAGCTTTGATATCATCTCCATGTGCTGCTGCAGAATTTGAGGTGAATGCTTCTGCTTCAATTTCAGACATTTCACTAGGACCACTGATCCATCTCTAAGCCAACCTCTATATAGCTGTCATAAATAATAACATCAATCCCAATGTTCAAAACACAAGTTTGTATTCACCAAGATTTATGAAAAGCATATCCATATTACTATCTTTAGTTTTTCTAAAATGTCAAAGTGTTGTCCGGGTTGACTTATAGGGTGACTTTTTGGGTCTAGACTAGAAGTATAGCAATATGAGTATCTACGGACTCGTATACTCATGTAGATTATGTATTTGACTAGAATGGAATCGTTCGGCGTCCAAAATGACGATTAATATGAACAGGATATAGTAATAAATATCATTTCTTTTGCTATTTATAATGAATCAACATTTTTACCTGACCCTGGGAACCTTCTCCAACCAGATTAGTTGGATCAAAACTGTTTGTTGCTTCTTCCATTTCCTCTAAAGTGAAAACATGATATGGTGGAAGTCCTAATGATACCATCCTCATTGTCCTCCTTGCATTCCCTGATTAAATCAAGTTATCAATAAAATTGTCATAATGATGCACTATCACTATTCAAGATTCAACAACAAACCCCGCATAATTCCACAAGTGGGGTCTGGAGAGGATAGAGTGTACACAGACCTTACCCCTACCTCGGGAGGTAGAGAGGTTGTTTCCAATAGACCCCTATCACTATTCAAGATTCAATATACACAGTGTGGGGTCTAGTGGGGGAGTGTACACAGACCTTACCTCTACCTTGAGAGGTAAAGAGACTGTTTCTGATAGACCCTAATCATTAAGGAAATTTACCTCCATCAGCAGTTTTGGAAAGGGTTGAATTCTTCTCAAAAGCAAAGCTGTCATTTTTATATCCTTGATCTCTATTTCTCACAACTTTCTTGACAATGAAAAAGATCAGGAAACCAACTGCACCCACAACTACAACAATTCCAGCAATGAGTCCTAAGACAACACCAAGCTTAACTGTGGATTGTTCCTTCTCATCACTAGTTCTTGGAGGGGGCTTAACAGCTATAGCTTGTTTCTCACAAAATGTATGTGGATGTTGAGACTTAGTGCTAGTACTTGACAAACAATTCCAAACATTAATCACTGTCCTGTTTCTTGAACTTGATCCAAGACAAGCAGGCAACTTTCCCATCAATAAATTACTCGAAAAATCGACAAATTTCAGATTGTTGCTACAAGACACACTTCCTGGAAGGGAACCACTAAGCTGATTCTTAGCAATACTAATAGACTGAATTGCTGGAAGTGAAAACAGGAAAGAAGGCATTGGACCAACAAGTTTGTTAGAAGACAAATCAAGATTTTGCAAATGAGTAAACTTGTTGAGTCCATTAGGTATTTCTGATCTAAAGAGATTGTTACTCAAATTCAGTGAAACAAGATTGTTGTTGTTATCACCTAAAGATGGAAACTTTGGTCCTAAATTATTACCACTCAAATCCAACTCTTCAAGTATTTTTAACCCTTTCAGATCTGGTACACTTCCATTAAACAAATTTCTAGCCAAAACAAGAGATTTCAGGTTCTTGAAATTCACTATAGATGATGGAATCTCACCAAGAATGAAATTTGAAGTTATATTAAGTACCTCAAGTGAATGTAGCCTACTAATCTTAGCAGGCAATGAACCCCACAAACCAAGAGAAACTAAAGACAACTTTTTTAAACTAGAAAGCTTAGTAACAACAGTGAAAAATGAATCAATTGAAAATTTCCCAGAAAGGGCTTGTGGAGAAGAGGATTTTAAAGACTCAAAAGGGGATTTTTTGTTACCAACAATTGTTAACTCAGTTATATGATTACCAGAACAAGTGATAACAAGAGAAGGAGATTGTGGGAGAAAACAAAAATTTGTCCATTTATTCCATTCTTGAAGAACAGGTGGATTTTCAAGAAACTGTTGAATTTGAAAAAGGATTCTACTTTCTGCAGGAACTAACTGAGATGATGAAAATGGAACTAGAAAAAACAAAAACAGACCAAGAAACAAGAAACCCTTCATAGCTAAAAGACTCAAAATCCCAAAAAAATCTTTTGAGCTCACAAAAGAGTGAGCACTTTTTTTGTTTTTTTGAAGTGATTAAAGAGAAGTGTGGAATGAAATAATTCAAGAATCTATAATAGAGTGAGTAATGATACATAGAGAAAAGTGATTTTAAATGATGAGATTAAATAATGGAGTACAGATGTGTTTGTCTATAGCTAGTCTAGTTGTACAATTTTTGTGACAAGGATTCCATATAACTTCATCACATTTGGTAGAAAAGAATGTGAAGAGAGTGAGATAGAGAGAAGTGAAAAGAGTATAATTTTCATGGACTATTATTGAGTATACATAACATGTAATATCTCATGTTTAATTGGAATACCTTATTTTGGGATAAGTTATTTTGAGATCGTAATGATATAGTGAGATAATGATTTTGAGATATAATTTTTTGGATAATTTGTTCCTGAATTAAAAGAGTCGTACAAATTACTTTTGTTTTTATCACATTAGCTAAATGATAATATTCTTTTCGTCACAATCATACGAAGGTGTTTGATTGAACTTTAGTGAAAATTGAGAACTTTTGGAAAGCTATAAAAATTTTGTGAATATAATTCATCTCATTAAAAATAAAATAAAAAAATTGAAGTCAAAGTAAGAACATATTTAGATAGACAAATTTTTGACTTATAAGCAATCAATTCAAACAAGCTCTAAATATTAAATACATAAAGATATCATTCTTTATTGAACAAACTAAAAAAGAAAGAAGAAAGCATATTTTCGATGAATTCTATTGTGTTTTAACAAACACATTTCAATTCAATTTATTCGAAAATACGCATATTTCTATTAAAAAAATTTGATAGAGCACCTACGAATGTGATCTAGTACCGAATAAAGTGGACATAAGATCTCAAATTCAAAATACAATAAAGGCAAAATTTCGTAATCATTTTTCCTTATATATTCAAGCCTTAAAAAGCAAAAATACTCTATACACATACAACTAGAAAATAACCTCATAAAATCAATTGAAATACATTCAAACATTCCACTATAAAATACTCTATCCATATATGATATACAACTGAAAAATAACCTCATAAAATTAATCATACATAAACAATTCACATACTACAAAATACTCGATATATATACATAACTAAAAAATAACCTCATAAAATTAATCAAAATACACATAAACGATCCACCCATCACAGATATCAAAAAGATGTGTGGAGAAATGGCTTTAGAAAAGAATTAAATGAGAAAGTGAAGTGTCAAATGTGACATTAAGGTAACATGGTGTAGTTGTATCTGTCAGTCGGTGCTTATGTACAAAACAATAAAGCCAAACCATTTCCCTGGTCCTGCGCTAACTATACTCTAAATTATTAAATTCCAACTTGTTTTGTATATAACATAAGATATTATTATTATTATTATTGAATCTTATATTATATACCATTTTGCATGGATGTTAGTAAGTGATCATGCTAAAAGTCAAAAGTGGGGCTCTGAAATCAAAACACTTCATATATTAATGTATTATTACTCCTTACTTACTACTAGTATTCTACTTGTTTGTCTTGTTTATACTTCGCATTAAAGTTCTTTGACTTATGACTTAGTCTATCTTGATCGATAAAGTATCGTGATGTGATGCATAAGATTTCTTTATACTTAGTTAGATATTTTAAATATGAATATAATGAAGTGTTTGATGATATCATATTTTAAAGAGCATTCTCCTTTTTCTTCAATGATATATAATGCAAAGAATTGGGTGAAAAATCGATCGTATCGTCAACCGTCTACCATCAGATTCAATGCTCACATAGATGAGATGACAATAAATTTTTTAGATAAATACTTCTCTCCAATTAAAACAACCAGAATGAGATTAATCAAAATCTTACTCTACATGGATATACGAGTCTATTGACATCCATATTATTATATAAAATTTTAGTTTAAAAATTGAGTAAAAAAATCAAACGAACACTCAAGATCAAACTTTGAAAGTTGAAAGCATTAGCCGAGACATCCCGAGTAACGATTCAAAAATAGATGAAAGATTCAAATTTTTCTGAGAAACTTTGATACGAATCTGTTATTTCTTTCTGGAAATTCCAATACGAATATCAGACACCTCAGATCGTAAAAGAAGAAAAAAAGTCTTAGTGAAAGTTTTTTGTTGTCACTATCCAAGGGTCTAGTACAACCAATAATTCTATGATAAAGAGGTGTAGAATGGTAGCTACCATTAATTGAAACTAATTGATTCAAACACCCTCCTTTGCCTAAGCACATCATTATTATGAATTTATGATATGAAAAAATTCCTTTTTTTTGACAGAAATTAAATATGGTTTTAATTGGAGCTTGAATAAATGCTCCTGTAATTATATGATTTATGCAAAATACATTTATTTTCAAACTCTAAATCAATAATTGTTATGGTAGGTTGACAATCACTATAAACTTTGCAATCGTTGAGAACAGTTGAATAGAGAGATTCATCATACCCTACATATAACTGATTAATTCTGAAATTTTGATTAAAATATAAGAAATAGACATAATAATAAGCATGTTTATGCAAATCAAAGCTAGAATACATATACAATAAAATTAAGAATGGATGGAATTAACAATAATGATGGCATTTATATAAGTGTAATTCTTTAACTTATAAAAGGAATGTGAGGTGCATATATATGCAATTTTTTCTTAGGAAAACTTTACTTTCTCTCGGTTACACTTTTCTTTTTAGTTAATTTTACAACAATATATTTATATACTTAGTAATAATTTAATTTTAAATTGCTCTTTAAACCCTTACTGAGATAATTTATAGTCACACAAATATCTATGACTTATTTTCGATCATAAGTTTAAAAATCAAATTATTATTTTTTACTTTCTTAAACTTCTATGTAAATTAAGACGGAAAAAGTTTTTCATAACATTATAATTTCGGCCCTAGCTAAATATTAAGACTCCCAACTTAAAAGTAAGTTCAACTATTGACAAAACTTGAAAGATGAGACATAAATATTATGAATTTCATGAACTCTATAAGTGAAGTTTTTCATAATTTAATCTTTCTTCTTGGTTTCACCTTCGATATTGGATATTCTCATTAAAGTCTGATTAGTGCAAATTCACACACTATAGAATTTTATTTAAGGAGGAAACACTCCCATCAAGAATTTTCAAATTTTATCTAGCCGAATGAAAAAATCGAACAACATGTGAAAACTAAAATAAAATATCTCGAAAGATAGAAGGATATTTAGACAAGGGAAGCGGGTCCCTGGAATAGGGTCGGGCCATGCCCATTGAGAGTTTTTATGACACCACAAAAAATGTTTTTTTTTTAATCATTAAATTTAGGAAAAATAGGACAAAGGACAAAACTAAATAATCATTTTTGATAAAAAACTTCAATTCCAAAAATCATATCGCAATGAATGCTTTTGTACACCTGGTTAAATAGTAGTAGTAATTCCACATCCAAAAAAGAATTAAATATTTATTGATTTCATATAATATAATATGAAATGGATTTCTCTTGTTTATGGAGGAAAAATTTCATCCCTTCTATCATATATTTGTAACGAGTCTAATCAGATGTCTCGTAAAAGCTAATAATTATAAATTTTGATAATGATAAATTAGATAACAAAAAAAATCATATTAAAAAACATACGTAATATTTAATATAATTTAATCAAATAACCTACATAATATAAAAGCTAATGTAAAATACATAAAATCGAGAGAGGAGATATCTCCTAAACAATACTCTTTTAAAGACTATCGTATAAATATTATTGTGTTCGTAGGAGAAGAATAACTTAAATTTATAGAAGTTAAAAGTTTTCCTCTAAATAAAAAATAACCTAGGGATTTATATTCAGAAAAAAATATAAAAGCAATTATGATAATATTTTAATTGTCTTTCAATAAAAAAATAAAAACTCAAATATAATTTTAAAAAATCAAAATAAAACTCTAAAAACGTTTTGATTTTATTGTTCACTATAAATATTATTTTAACTATACAAACATTTTCATAGGAGATTAGTTAAAAAGTCATAGGAAGTCTATATAAAATAAATAAAATATTGATAATCTTTTCTTCATTCGGATTAGGTGGGCCAGTAATTAAAAACATGATGATTAAGAGGGGGGAAAAGACTTATATAGCTATTTTCTGAATAATGGACTAACATGTGCGAACTCTTCTCTTTCGATGTCGTATTCATGTCGGATTCTCCAAAAATTACACTAGTGGCGAATCCGACACGCATCCCTTGACATTATTGAAGAGTCCAAACAACATAGATAATAAATAAATCATTTGAATATTCAAACTTTTGCCTAATGCAAAGTATTCATGTACCTACTCATAAAATTCATCACTCGCTTTTTTTTGCGCTTTCTTAGCAAATAGAGTAGTGTTTTGAAAAGTGTGTTTGAGATTGAGTTTCGTTAAAAACGCATTAAAACATATTAATGGAGTGTTAGTATTATGGATTCAGGCTAAGTTATGCTTGTTCAAGAAATATCAAGTAACACTATTTTATCATAAAGTTATATTGTATATATACGTTGATCTTAATTAATTTTTTATTATAATTTTTTTTTATTTATATCGATCTTAATTTAGATAATATTTTTAAAAACTCCTCTCGAAACAATTTATTTATTTTTTTTAAAAAAAGTGACAAGTCACATTTAATATTGGATTTTTTGGTGTTTGTGTCGGTGTAGTTTGACGTTTTAGTCCTACCTAATCTTCTCATCTTGTTTTATGGCATTTAGCAAAACAATAATTTACTTTTTGTTGAGTAATTAAGACATATACATATTATTTCCAAAAATAACAAAACAAAACAAAAAAAACAATTACTGTACTCACTGTAGTATTGCCATTCTTTTAATGCATCTATCTGTATTTTTTGTTTTCTTTCACTTTTGTATTTTAATACGTTTAGACTTTAGATCGGTATTCATATGTTTCGTATTCATACTTGTCCATTATTCTAAAAAATAATTTTTTTACTTTTAATTGTCACTTATAATATATCAAAACATGATTAAAAAAATATATTCTATTTTACACATAAGATTATTTATTTATTGTCTAAATCATTTCTCATTAGTTGAAACTATATATCAATTAATACAAATATTGTGATAAAAATATTCATATTAATTATTACTATTTCTTAAAATACGTGTAAAGTTCAAAATGAATAAGTAAAACTAAATGAAAAGAATATAGTTTTATCCACTTAGAGAACTTTTCACAACTTAGAAAAGTTTGGACTTAATTAAGAACAATTTGTTATTTGCATTTTTAATGCAATTTATCATTTTTCACCGAATTGATTGAGAGATGTATGATGATGTGGATGTAAACTTGTCAGTCTCACGAAGTTTTAAATTATTGGAGTGAATTTTTTTATATTATCTTTAAAGTTACATATGTAAAATTTAAAATTTTGTGATAGTATTAATATTTTTCAACTATAAGGATTAAAATGTAGCTATTTATGGATTTTGCGATAATTACAAAGTGTTACTTTGAGACTTTCCTTCAAATATTATTAGACTTTTTAGTCTAATTTTAAGTTAATCTGTTCAATTGTCACCCATAATCTCTGATTACTTAGATTCCTTTGAGTAGAGAATTTTTTTTTTATATATTGGTTAGTACCTTACTAAAGTCACTTTTGTATGTGTATAATATTTTTTATTCTAAATAAATCATGGATCTTTGATTAGTTGAAACTATGGATTATTTATTTGTTCTTATATTATCTTTGTTATTATGATCACAAGAAGGACAAAAATAGTATTAGCTGTTTCTTATAAGTCAAAATGCTACTTCTCAATTGGATAAAAACAAAAAAAACAAGCTTAGTTTAAGTTTTATAAAATCATACTGCTGATCAAGGAAGCAAAAGGGAATCATTGAAAATTGAACTTAGATTTATATATAGCAACCTATTTTCACTGTCAATTGATAGGCACGTAAAAAAAGAAAATTTGATAAATATTTAGTTCATGTGAATAGGGATGACAATGGAGTGGGGCGGGACGGTTGTGGGCAAACCCGCTAAAATTATAGCCCGCCCGTCCCGTCCCGCCCCGCATAGCATCATTTATTGGTTTCAATCCATCCCGTCCCGCCCTACATAAACCCCGCTTTGCCCCGCCCCGCACCCTATAATTTGTAAAAAGTTTTAACTATTAGATGCAATAAGTGTTTAACCAAAAAAATTTAATTATTTTAATTGCTTAATATTTTTTTAACCTCTAAAATTAATATGTTATACTGTTCCAAATCACCAGTAACTTTTTTTTGTTGATAATTTTGAATTGATTACATATGACGTAATCAACAAATTATTGAATGTAGTAAAAAAGAAACAAAATATGTCAACTAGTTTTTTTTTTCCTTTCTAATTTGTTGGCCATTCAAAAATATTTTTTCATCTGAAAGGAAAAAAATTTACCAAACAGTGATCAAACAGATAAAAAATTGATGCAAAAGTTAGTGTAGATCAGCGAATTTAAAAGACTTTCACCTCAAACCCGTGCCCCGCCCCACGAGAATTTTAAAATATTTATTTAAATTCACCCTGCCCCGCCCCAAACCCGCAAAAGCTATAACCCGCCCTACCCTGCGAACATGATGTGAAGACATTGTAAGGGGTGATAGCTCTTTGATAGGACTAAATCTTCTCACGGTTGAACTTGGAGAAGAACTAGTGGATCAATTCGAGATCGAAAGTGTCTTGTATCAACATTTTTTTTAATTTTTTCATCAAGTATCACTTTGGGATTTGACTCACTCAGATTTGTATAAGGAATTCCACTTTGGAGGTAAAACCCTTCCTATCAAATGCGACTTCATGCCCAGAATTCGAACTCAATACCTTTGATTAATAATAGAGGAGTACTTACTTTGAATCAGTTTAAATGATCATAATTAAAGAGTACTAAAACAATCGCTTCACTGAACGAATTAGCCTCTGATTGAATCGAAGAAGGCATACCTAGTTCAAAGGTCGTGGCAATGCAACTTGAGATCTTATAAACTCTTTTTGATATCATATTTAGAGAAAAATTACACGAAATATCCTAAACGTGTTATCTTACCTGAAATTCAATTATTGATCTCTAGACTCTAATTACTGATAAGTTCCTTCAATTATATAATATTCACATTTATATACATTTTGAATTTTGAAATAGATAACGAATCTCTTAGATGTATAATGTAAATTTGAAATAAATTTTGAAAATCATATACAAGTTGTGATTGAATAATAATTTATTTCTTTCATATATCTTAGTCATAATGATCCAAGAAGGAATAAAACAACATTAGCTGTTTTTAGGACATACAAGTCAAAAAAGCCAAATTTAAATCGAATAAATATCCAAAAAAGTGGAAATTCCTTTTTTTTTCCCTTATTAGAATAAAACATTTTCTTTCTATATTCAATTTCATTAAAAGTTATTCCAGCTGTACCCAAAAACTGTGAAGATTGACGAGAGATAAGTTTAAATATACCAATGACCAATATTTCAACTTCAAATTTATAAGAAAAGTTTTAGAATTTATTTTTAGGTTATTTATCAATATATATATGTGGCAAAAATTATTTTTGATACAGACTTGATATGCATATATGATGTATCGATATGCATATAATAATATATTGCTATTGTATAAATAGTATATAATCATGTGTATATAATGTATAATTATATATTAAAGATGTATATACTTTGTGTTATTTACATAATGTATAAATAATGTGTTATTTATATGTATAATAACTATGTATCAAAGATGTGTATATGCATTATTTATACATTGCATACTTGTTTGTTTTCTATCCAATCAACTCAAATCTCTTGTAAACAATTTCGAAATTTAGATGTGAGCTCATCTCAATATTTAGAGGCTTTGGTTGACTGACCATTTTACGTAATAAGTGATAATTGGATTATTTTGAATTTTTTTTTGACTCAAGTGACTTCTTTCATAAAACTTCAATTTTGTTTTCAAATACAACATTAATTTTCAATTTGATTCAAATATTTTTTTCCCCAGATCTCAACCAAATTATTTCCAAGCACCTACTAAAATTTCAATTTACATGATCTTAGTGATGAGAATATTTTGTATACTACTTCGAATGATGCATGACGAAAGAGTATATGTTAAGTCTCATAGAAGTTTTTGTACTTGTTAAGTTTCAATATTGGGCCAAAATATGAGACCTCAATCATTTGGACTAGGATTTAAGTTTTTTTTTACAATAATAGCCAAAGCCCATAGCGGATCGAATTTATTATTTATTTTTTAATTATTCAATATACATAAATTATATACTAATTATACATAATTTAACACATATGATACATATTTCATAGCGGTTCAGGTTGAGCGCAA
The DNA here is from genome assembly GCF_900185275.1 of Solanum verrucosum. Classification (NCBI taxonomy): domain Eukaryota; kingdom Viridiplantae; phylum Streptophyta; class Magnoliopsida; order Solanales; family Solanaceae; genus Solanum; species Solanum verrucosum. The sequence goes on from NW_026020217.1 coordinate 1,139,433, forward strand.
GAAAATTAGTTTGAATCCCATAGCTAAAGGCTATATAGAGAGAAAAGGGAAAATTATATGATATAACAATTTAAGTCCACTAATTATCAGTATAGTAATATTTTTAAATTATTACAAAAGCTACATTTTTTTTATAGCAAATTTTTCCTATATGTATATACATAATTGCTATATTTTGAAATTTCATAAACTACTATAGTTTGAAGGGAAAAATGTCGGAAATATATTCGAACTTTGGCCGAAATTGCTGTTACGATATCAAATTTTGGAAAGGACCTTTTACTCCCTTACAATATTTAGTAGTGTATTTTAAAGGTATATATGTGCCCACATGGACATCATAAATATTGCATAATTATAAATAGTAACATGTCCATGTGGACACATATATACCTTTAAAATACACTATTAAATAGTGCATGGGGTAAACGGTCCTCCATAAAGTTTGGTATCGTAACAATAATTTCAGCCAAAATTGGAGTATTTTTCAGACCATTTTTCCTAGTTTGAAACATAATTACCATTTGTAGTTATTGTTTTGATTTAGAAGTCATGATGTACCTGTCCGCTCAGTAAGACGGTATACATGAATACTATCACAATTGTTACTAACTTGTATTCATTCATTCTAATAACGGTATTAATGCACACAATCTTGACAAGTAAATCACATAAATTATATATGTTGACTTAATTTCAATATATCAATTGATACAATCACAATTGATTTGCTCGACAAACTTTTTTTCTCTCTCCAAACTATAAATACATATCACATGTTTGCTCGCAAAATTCCCCTAAAGAAAAACCCGAGCCCAATAAAATTCACTTTTTTGGCATTTGGGATAATTTCAAATATCTTGAAAAACTGAAACAAACAAAAAATAATTCACACAGACTACAGAGACAGTACCAAATTTCCAGGTGTTTTTAAAAAAACAAACTTTACCCTGCTTGTTGTTGAGTGCCGTTTGTTTCTCTCTACTTTCTTCTTCTTGAAGATGCAGATGAACAAAAAATGGTGGATTCTCTCTCTTCATAACTTCATACTTATCTATTAACTCTTTTTTCAGATCTTTCATTAAATAAAGTTTGATTCTTTAGCTGTTTTTTTTTTGGTTTTATGTACTTTTTCTCTTGACCCTTCTCATTTTTGGACTTCTTTTTGCTAAATTCACTTTTATTTCTTGCAGTTAAACAAGGGTTTTTGTTAAAGTTACAATCTTTGCTCTGTTTGAGGTAAGTTGTAGATCCAATGTACTTCAGGTTTTGATTTATAATGTTGGATTCTTGAGCTTACTCTGAAGCTAATGGAGAGAACACTGATTGCTTTTTTTTTTTTTTGTAAAATAGTTAATCTTAGATGTTACTGGTAATGTTTGTTAATTATATGTGCAAGGTTTAATCTGTGTATACTCAACTGTTTCAACATTGTTGCATTTGGGGCTCTGATTTTTATTGGAAATTGGATGTCCTGAAAGACTATGTAGCTTGGACTCTACAAAAATGTTGCTTACCCGTGTCAGATTCTCCAAAAATAGTGTATTTTTGGAGTATCCGACATGCAACTTTTGATGTTTTTGAAGAGTCCGAGCAACATAGCTGAAAGATGTAGCTGGAGTGCTTTGGTGGTAGGGTTTTCTGCTGAAGGGGATTGCTACACTTGCTAAATTTTTTTAGGAATTAAATAAAAGTATCGCGTTGTTGGTTTCTTGTGTATCCATTTCTATTGGGTTTTTCATCCAATGTGTTATAGCCTTATAGGTGATACAAGGGTTAGAGTAAGTAAAGCTTTCCCTTCTCCATTCCTGAACCACAAAGGAGGAAAGGAACACAACTAGAGGCGAATCCAGAATTTAAAATCTATGGGCTCAATCTTTAAGATTTTTAGTATCCATCATTGTTTAAAATTACGGGTTCAGATCTACTATTTATTACTATTTTAGTAAACTTTTGCATATAAATTTACACTCTGTGTCAAAGTAATAGGTTCAGATGAACCCAGTGTCTGCATGCTTGCTGTATCCGCCCCTGACACAACGTTAGAGGAAGGAAGTTTCTCTATTACACTCATCAAGTCTGCGAAGCATCTAATTCTCCTCTTCTGGAAGAGATTGTTTGTAGAGTCCCATTGGATAGGTGTTGAATTCATGAATCTTACATGAGAGAAGATCACTTGAGATGGTTTGGTCATGTCCGTGTTGATCTCTAGATGCACCAGTTTGTATGTGTGACCTTAGTTAGTGAAGATGTTACATGTGACGAGGTAAACTCAAATCACATGGAAAAAAGTTGTCTGGAAAACCTGAATCTCTTGGAATCCATGCATGCTTAGAGAAAGATAGGCCACAGTGGATGAAAAGATGTCTATGTATGTTTTAGTCATGTTACTATGCTTACTTAATGTCCTATGCTTTCTAAGAGTCTTTTAGATAAAATATATAGAGAACTGATACTATTTTTTATTTATTTATTTTATTTTGTATATTGTTGGTTTGAGATGAATTTAATTGGAGAAACATAGTAAGTGAGAGTTTGTTGGGTACTGAGGCGTAGTTGTTGCTTCTCTTCTTTTATTTGTTGGCATGTTGATAAACCAATTAGGCTTTAGGCTCTAGATCCTTGAAAAGAAAAGGTTATATTGGCAATCAATCATCTTTATTTTACCACATTCATTTTGACCATACAATCTCTTTTAATCCACTAAATTGATCACTGATGGTAGGCTTTTTGTCGGATCTTTAGACTTTTGTTATGCAACTTCACTTTTATATATGCAGAATCACAATTGTGCTTTAGTTTTGGAAAAAAGAACACATAGATAAACATTTTAACCCCATCAATGGCTTATATTACCTCAATGGCTACTTACTGCAGCAAGTTTGCATGTGCTTATTTGATATAGAGCTCTTTTGAACCTTCCAAACTTATTATTCACAAGGTTCTTACGTTGTGGGCATCAAACTTATTACTATGGGAAAATCTCCTGGAAAGTGGCTCAGGTCATTGCTGCCAGGGAAAAAGTCTTCCAAATCTGGCACATCAAAGGTAGGAGATACGATCCAATTTTGTATTGAATTGAATTATCCCTCTGGTTCTGCCTTTTGCTTATTATCTGCCTGCTTTATAGTAAAGTGGATTTGTCCATATTTCACTTTGGTTTGTCAAGAGTTAAAAGCTAGTTTTGTACTTTTGTTAGTGCGAAATTGCTACTACTTTATTGTTTAGTGGATTCACAAGTTAGTAGCTAACTTTTTGCTCCTTCTGAAATAGAATTGGGTAAGGTTTATACTGAGAAATGTAAAATTGTTGCCATTAGAATTTTCCTCATCTCATCAAGAACTATAAAAATAAAAATTGTTGCCTGTAGAACCTTTGCATGGCGTAAGGCCGTAACCCATGGTAGTACTTTTTGGGGAAGTGGACATTCTTTTGAGGCAAGCCATAAGGCGAGCTGTCTAATTACTTTGGTGAATAACATTCATGAAAATGAACCTTGTCTTCTGCCCTAATGTCAATACCTATGGTCGCTGGCCACAACAACAACAACAACAACAACAACATACCCAGTGAAATCCCACTAGGTGGCCACGAAAACAGTATTATCATCACAATGCAACAAACTTGAACAGGGCAACTTGTAAAGGATATGTTTCTTTGAGAACAATTTTCCACAAGCATTACTTGTTCATTCTGCTTATCCTTCTTTCCCGTGTGGGGTTTATTTTATTCATATTATTTCTAATAAGTTATTTTAATCTCTGTTTCTTTCTTTAAAGAAATCTTCAAATGAGAAAGCATCTGTAATTTCCACCAATGCGGCATTGTCCGGTTCGTCTGTCCATCTGCCATTGATATCTGAACCAGTTGCTGGTAATTCTGGTGGAATAAAAGAAGACTTGAACTTTGAGAAAGGAGAGGTCACTGATGAGGTGATTCTCCCTTCTATCGAGCGAGATGGAGACGAACAAAATACTTGTCTTACCTTACCCGAGGATACTGAGAAAATGAGGCTTGAGCAAGCTGCTACGAAGGCACAAGCTATTGTTAGGGGTTATCTGGTAATTACTTTACTATATAGATTTACTGGTGTCTTAAAATATTTTTGGTTTTTTTTGTGTTCTTTATTACAATTTGAGGAATTATGTTTGTTTTCGGCAAGCTTTGTCTTCTACCTTTCGATGTCTTCCCCTTCCACTTCAATATTGTGGCAGCAAGTTACTTTCACAGCTTTTAACTCTACTATGCTCGTTTCTTGTGGTTAATGAATGTACGTGCTGATTTTATTTGTTTTGTTCTTTCAGCAACATATATGAATAGGTCTTGATTTTCTGTTAAAATGGTTAGAGACAACTGACAAGTGTTAGATGTTAAGAGACTGGAAGTTGTAGCATCTGCTAGTTTTTCTCATAGTTTAACCTAAACAAGACATGCAATTGTCCATGTTTGTTTAGTAGGGTTTGTCTATATAAACTATTCTTTTGCACAAAGGTGCAGAATGCCAGAAGAATTCTGAAAATTTTACAAGACTATATTGTAAAGATGTAAACAACTTCCTAAGAAGGGAAGTTATGCTACATTAGAATTGCTAGAAAACGATCTCTTCTGAGACATAAATCTTGGAAAATGACTATCATCAGCAAGCTCTTATACTACCAACAAAGTGGCTCCAAAGTCACTTTGAATCTACGTGTTGATAACATTTGGATTCTTGCAACCCTTGAAGGTCTTAATGGTTTTCTTCATAATGTTCACCAAAGGGCTTTGAATAGTGCTTTCCCGATGGATGCATTTTAGACTTTATGTGACTGATAGTTTAACCTTTTCTCTGTTCATGTGTTTCCTTAATTTTGCAAATGATTTGAGTGTTATGAAAGGACTTGACTACTTACCTCTGACATGATCTTGCTACCTTTGATGTTTAAGAAAATTTTCTATGACAATGGGCTGATATCTAATTTAACTTGAACATTTAACCTGTACTAATGCTGATATGGTCTCTCTGAAGGCTCGCCGAGCATTTCTCAGGCTCAAGGGGACCATAAGGCTACAAGCTGCAGTACGTGGCCATCTGGTCAGAAGGCAGGCTGTTGCTACATTATACTGTATACATGGCATTGTCAAACTTCAAGCACATATCCGTGGCCAGATTATTAGACGTTCCAGTATTGGTTGTGAATTGATAACCAAACAAGGACTTGAAAAACAGGTAAACTATCAAATTGACTTTTTAAAATTTACTACTCCTTATGCCCCAATTTATGTGAAGGTGTTTGAAAGAAAGACTCTTGAAATTTGTGTCTAAACGAGCCTGAGAAATTTCTGTAGCTATAAATCATTTCATCAAGGCTAAAATGTAAATTTTAAAATTATTTTGTCACTTAATATAAAAATGTCATTCTTTTCGGGACTCACTGAAAAGGAAGTGCGAGGGGGTACTATCTAAGGTGAAGGATGAGGGGCTCACACCTTGTGAGCTATCCTCCAACACAGCCAAATTGACTTAATGGTATCAAGGCTTATTGTGATTTGAAATTACAACGTTTAGGAATCCAAGTTTCTTAGACTATTTGCTGCCAAGGGTGTTCAATGTACCATTTTTTATAACTGTTCTGCTATGAGTCTTGACTTGCTCAATGGCTTATAGTTTTTTATGGTACCTTTCATCATTAGGATGCTAAACAATTGGATTATCAGAGAACTAATGCATCCAAACTAGCACGGGAGCTATCCAGGAATGAATTCACTACAAAGGTACACATCTAACTTCTCGCCATTTTTTCTTACTTTTTTTTCCGTACTGTTCCTGCATTGTCTGGACCTAGAGGGAAGAATATGCCCATAAGACAAGTGGTTATCCCTAAATAACCAAAAGCTGATACCCAGATATTGAAGTTTTGCATACATGAAAACTCCCCTTACTGCTAAAATTAGTATTTTTTAGATTTTGAGGCATTAAGTGCAAAAGAATGTCTCATTTGAATTTGAAAGAACCAACTTTTCTCGTTTTTACTTGGTTATTGTTACTATAGTTGACCGATCCACTGATTGAACAATCTTTTCATATGGTATATTTCAGCTACTTGCTTCATCACCTACTGTAATGCCTCTACACCTCCATTATGGTCCAGAGGAACCAAATTCTAGTCAGGAATGGCTAGTCCGTTGGACTATATCACAGATTTGGCAACCACAACCTAAATCGGAAACACTTTCAAGAAAAAAACATCAAAATGTTGAAGCAGACATTGCTATGTCAAAGCACAGTGTGAGGAAAGTACATTCTAGAAAAATGCAGAACGGTTCAAATCATTCCACTTCTTCAGGGTCAGAAAAGAAGAAATCAAGTCATCTGGTAAACTCTGTTCTTCAGAATCCTGGAAGTGAGATTAAGAAGGTGAAACATAGTGTAAAGAAAATGTCCAGCCCTATATTGGAAAAACCAATTCAGTCTGAGGTTGATACCGAGCGAAAAAGGCAAAGTCATGACAAATTATCAAGCATGACATCTGATGAACCATTGCAAAATTCAGAAGGGATAGTTGAAAATTCTACTAATGTGGCCCCATCTCAAGAAACGCTAGTGGTGGATGATACTATCTCTCGTTTGGATATCCTTTCTGTATCTGATACTCTTCACAAATCAACTACTGATGCTGCGGATCAAAAACCAATCACTGATAACCAAGAGGATGATACTCCTGTTGCAAATGAGGATTCTTGTACTAACCATGATAATAATGAGGGGAATGAGAGCAACAAGGTTAACAGAAGAGTTTCTTTACCTGCAAAGCATGATGTCGATGCAAGTATGCCAACTACGCCAACGACAAGAAAGGTGCCCAGCTACATGGCTCCAACCAAGTCTGCTAAAGCTAAGCTGAAAGAGCAAGCCTCACCAAGGTTTGGGCAAGATGTGGCTGAGAAGAATGCCGTAACCAGACGTCATTCTTTGCCGTCCCCTATGAATGGAAAGCTGAGTTCATCACCATCACCACGGGTACAGAGGCTGGTCCAAGCTAGTGCCAAAGAAGGAATCAAGATCGATAGATCTTTATCATCTTCAAGGGATGGTACTGGTGAGTATTTAAGTGCCAACTCATTCTCTTCGTCCATTTCAATATGTTTTGTCTTAGTTTGATTAGACACAGAGTTCTGAAACAGAGAAGTAGTTCACTGTGGAGTATGAAGTGAACTACTTGTGCATTAATTTCAAACGATAGAAAAATTGCCTAACCAAAAATATTTCATATTTGGTCCTAGGTTCTATCAAGAGATTAATGTATGTCTTGTGAACCCATATACAATGCATCTACTTGACGTTACGCATGTAACTTTTGCCTTTATCATTTCAGATAAGATGACTCGAGCAGAATGGAAGCGGTAACTCTGCAAGAATCTCAGATGTAGCAGGAAAGTAGTACCCGGGGATCGATCACTGACAGAACAAAACTTCATTATGTTCATATTCCTACTTTTGATGTTAGAAAGGAACTAAATTATAAGATATAGATAGATGGTGTGCCTTTTGTTGTCTTTTCATTTTGCTTGGGAAATATTGCAAGAGTTTGTACCTGCTAAACTTTAGATATAGGGTTGTCTTGTTAAGTTCTAGGCATGTTGTCTGTTGAGTTGATATAGAATGTGTGTTTTGAGGCAAAATCTATTTGTATGTTAAGTTAATGTTTGCTTTGAAATGTTTGATTATGCAAAAATACTAATACAAACGAGTTATAGTGTTCTTACTTACCCTTCAACATGATTTGAATGGTTAACCTATTGATCTGGTGAAGGAGCTCAACCACTTGAGCAAGCCTCGGGATTTAGCAAGTAAGGCATACTTCCCCCACTTTTAGAATGATTTCGTTTTCTTGTAGTGTTGTTGCAATTAATTTTATGTCCTTTTTATGAGAAAAATTTATTTTTACACATAAGAGATGAAAGCACTATGATTTATTTTGTACCATCTAAACTAAACAAAAAACACTATGATTATTTGGTGTTTAAGAAGGCTTAGTTACTACATTAACTTTTTAAAAGAAGTTTAACCTATGATAGTAGGCTAATTATATAAGGTTACGAATTACTATTAACTAATTAACATAGATCTAAATGTTAATTTCTTTCACAAAAAACAAAACTACCCTTTTTCAATCACTAATAAATACAAGATCTCTGAATATATAATTTTAGCAGCAGGTCGGTTTAAGTGGGGCCGGTCAATAAAATAACTTAAATGAGTACATTTTATTTCTTAAAAAATTAGCTTAAAATTATATCATAATTATATTTTAAAAGTCAGAAAACGTACATGATAAGCGATAACTATTACTAAACCAAATTTAAGTACGTTTAATTATAGTAAAACACCTAATCCTTTTCAGAGAAAATTTAGGATTAAAACATCTATAAATTCCTAAACCACTTAACAATCTTTTATCAAGTTAATTAATTTACCATGGAGACTTTTGTTTATGAAGAGTCTAATTTGCATTACTCCTTTGGATGGTCTAAAACAAAACCCAAAAATTCCAAAAATTCCCAAAATCGTCGTCCTACGTTAGAATTAATCAAAATTTTGTTGATTTGCAAAACTGAACATATTTGGCGTAATCTTTCAGGTAAAAGCAAGACAAGTCGTAAACGTCCTCGAATCTCAACGTCTATCACAATGGAATCTCAAGATTTCAAGGATCCAGAAAAGACTTGTCTAGCCATATACAACGAGTTAAAAAAATGTCAATTTCCGGTCTTCGAGTGTAAAGTGATGGTTGATGAGTTGATCGAATTGGCACATAAATATATCCATCGTTCTGTGCTCGTTGATGATCGTTACATGTTGAAACTTGGTGTTAAGATTAATATGTTGCACAAGTACAAGCAAATAAAGGAGAATTATGATAGGAACTTTTTAGCAAAAAATATTCCTAATAAGAGTTGCAATTTATGTGAAGACATTTTTAGAGGATCTTCAATTATTAATTTGTCATGTAAACATAGGTTTCATTTCAAATGTATGAAAAATTGGTTAGATAGGAATATTGGTTGCCCTACTTGTACTCCTATCAATAATGGAAACCCTAATTAGGTTTAGGTGCCTTTTTTTTTTATTTGAGTTTATTGGTTTGATAAATAAAACATTTTATTTTTACTATTGATTGTACATATATATATGTTTTTTTTTATTTGTATTTTTTGTTAGATGGATTGTTATGAGTATTGGTTACTAATTTATTGGACTTATGACATTGGTTGTGAATCCGGCTCTTCTTCATTTCTCTTCTCTCTATTTTTTTCAAGTTCATATTTGGATATCCCACATTCTTAGCAAACATATTATGATCTTGTCCATAAATATAGGAAAAAAAGTTCTTTTTAATTTTTTTTTATACGGAGGATGTTCTTTTTAAAATATAATAAAAAGAAAATAAAAGAAACATTCTGCATTAGGAGGAGAATTTTATTTTGACAAAACACAGCGATAAAAACTATTTTAAAAAGAAACTAGCAAGGAAAACAGAATCTCGTAACAAAAACAGAAATTAATATTGAAAAGTAGAAGAAAATTGAGCCAATGTGTAATGTGTCCTTAAAGAAATTATCCCCTCAAATATTCGAGATTAAAGGAATATATCCTCTCAGGATAAAGCGATTTTACTCACCAATGCATCAACACCAAAATCAATGGTGTCATCAACGGGACCAAAGTACACTATAATACTAAATTTTGTTGTGAAGAAGAAGAAGTTCAGAAATTTCGTGATTAAAAAATAGAGGAAACTCCTCTATTTATAGACAACAAATGGTAGTGTAACATGTGCTTGCTGTACCTTATCTGAAAGGTCACAACCCTTTGGAAATTCACAATCCTTCGGAAAAGTTACACAACTTTTCAAAAAGTCGCAACTCTTCAGAAAAGCACAAACCTTTCAAAAAGTCGCAACTCTTCAGAAAAGCACAAACCTTTCAAAAAGTCGCAACTCTTCAGAAAAGCCACAAACCTTTCAAAAAGTCGCAACTCTTCATAAAAGCCACAAACCTTTCAAAAAGTCACAACTCTTCAAAAAAGCCATAACTCTTCATAAAGTCACAAATCTTCATTTTCCATTCACATCTTATAAACCCAGCAATCTCAACATAGAATAATCTTAAATTTGTTAACTACAATACCAAGTCAGAAAACGTACATGCATGTATGTTAACTATTACTAAACCAAGTTTAATTATTAGGTTTAATAATTATAGTAAATCCTTCTCAGAGAAAGTTTAGGATTCAAATATCTATAAATTCCTAACCCATCTAACATTATTTAGTCAAGTTAATTAATTTACCATGGAGATTATTGCTTATGAAGAATCCAATTTGTATTACACCTTAGGGTCGCCAGAAAACCCCTCCATAAATTTCAATCATTCTTTTGAATTTGAATTAGTAGTAATTCAATTTATTTGTGAAATCAGACATCTTTTGTATGATATTTCTGGTAAACAATACAAATACGAATGTCCACCAATCTCAACATGTTTCACTATGGAGTCTCAAGATTTCAAGAATCCAGAAAAGACTTATCAAGCCATACACGACCAGTTAAGAAATTGTCAAGTTCCATTGATCTTCGAATTCAAAGTGATCGTTGATGAGTTGATCGAATTGGCACATAAATATAGCCATTGTTCTGTGCTCGTTGATGATCGTAACGTGTTGGGACTTGGTGTTAAGATTAATATGTCACACATATACAATCAAATAAATGAGAATGATAGTAATGTCATGGCACAAACTATTTCAACTAAGAGTTGCCAAATATGTGAAGAGGATATATTTGGAGGATCCTCAATTATAAAGATGTCATGCAAACATATGTTTCACCTAAATTGTATGAAAAAATTGTTTGATAGGAACATAGGTTGCCCAACTTGTACTCCTATCAATGATGGAGAATCCTAAGTTAATTGTCTAAATAAAATTTTATGGTAAGTCTAAGTGCCCTTTTTCATTTGAATTTATTGGATTGATAAATGAAACATTTTACTTTTACCGGTGATTATACTTGTGTTAAGTTTTTTTTTTTTTTTTAAATTGTATCGGTTGTTAGATTGATAAGATAAGAAATAAGTACCTCTAGACTATGATCAAAATTTTAGAGACACATCTAAACTTAACTAGGGTCCTATTATCTCCGAACTCATTTTAAAAAAAATATATTTTTGTACACTTTTATGCTGACGTGGCACCTTCAACCACCCAAGTTATTATGTTTGTACACACACGCCTTCCACATGTGTAATTTTTTTTTAAAAAGTTTGACTAGGTTCAATCTACCAAAAATGCATTTTTTACCTCTTGAATTGTTAAGTAGGCGTTTAATTAATTATAGGATTCGAAAGCCTAATTTCAAGTTTTTTTGAATCAGTGTTTGTTTAAGAAATTTGTACAAAGATTCAACTTTAAATCACGTGGAATGATCTTATCAAACAGCAGAGTAAATATATTACTTAGTTATATATGCGTAAATACATTATTATAGGGAAGTGGTATTCACTGCATCAAAAATAATATTTAGTGACAATTAATTAACGGCAATAGTTCAATTGCCGCTAAATAGATATTTTTAGCGGCAATTAACACCTTTTATATATGTTCCTAAAGCCTTTAGCGACATTGAATTTAGCTAATGCCGGTAAAGATTTTAGGACTTTTTATTAATGTGTCTATTTATTATCGCTAAAAATTGCGTTTGTTGTAGTGATCGTAGAATGCCTACTAGTGATGTTTAGCGGATTAGTACTATTACATACATCAAGTGGACGCCTATTATTTATTTATTGGACCAACTAATCTCGCTCGACTTTTTCTCTATTTCAGTGTAGTAAAATACATGTATTTATCTAGGGATCTTTCTCAATTTTTGATAGAAAACTCCTAATAATTAGTAGAATACATAATTATTTTTGAAAGTGTAAGTAGAATTTAGTATATATGCTATAAAATGTGTGTCTAATAAAGTAGTTTTTCCAGTAATCATTTCCCTAGTAGAGCTAAATTAAAATTAACTACCAATTAATATGAATATTATACAAAATATATTAATCATTATTTCTTAATAAACGTGAAAAGTTAACGGAGGAGTAATTATGAATACAAGAAATATTCCTTGGAACAAACAATTAGGCTCATAATGCTAAGAATATACTCCTTGAGATTTAAATATTGAACCTGGTCTTCATTGTTATCCAAGTGAAGGCAAATATAAATATAAATGGTCATCTAATATTCTTTCTATTCTTTTCAACAATTTACAAAAGATGTAGAAGAATTCTTTTATCTAATTACACGTCTAAGCTTTTAATTACCAAAATAAAGAGAGAACATTTCATGAACAAATAAAATTGAATCATGAACGTTATATTTTTTTTGTTGACACTTTTTTATTTTATCAACCATAAAGTAAATTGGACAAGATATTTGGAATATCTTTATAAAAATATACACCCCCTCCGTCGCACAAGAGTCAAAGTATTTAAAAATCACGATGTGAATTTGTATATTTCTTTAAATGCATTTAAAAGAAATTTGACATGTATAAAATAATTCTGAAAAATTTAAAAATAATAGTCGAAATAAAATAGTACAAATGAAAAACTAAGTTAAAACTTTGGTATAAGAATTAGCAAGTGAAGCCATTACCCAAACTTGAAGACATGAAAAGAAAAAGAGAAAAAGTACAATATGAGATGAAAAGACAAGAAGGAATTACTTTTTTCCTGATATATTCTCAAACTTTAATATTACCCATATTTGCAGCCACATTCAATATAGTGTCACCCCATATCTTAGTTCAAACCCCACTTTCACATTTGGCATGGAAATTTTAAGCAAAACAATGTTATAAATAGGAATGTATGTTTTAACAGCATCAAACAAACAAGTAGAAATGCAAGAGTATATATACTACTAACTAGTTGGAGATGATGAACAAAAATGTATTTTAAGTCTATCAAGGTGTTCCCTAGAGTTCCCTTGACCGCTTCATTAGGGTTTACATTGTTGTTTGACAAACCCTGTTGAAGTGTTTGGGGGAACTCCGGGGCTCACTTTGAAATTTACACAAATGAATAGAAGTGCAAGAGTATTGATTGTAGATGATGAACACAAATGGTTCACGTATAATCTATCAAGGTGTTCCCTAGAGTTCCCTTGACCACTTCATGAGGGCTTACTTTGATGTTAGAAGCCTTGCTGAAGTGTTTGGGGGAACTCCCGGGCTCACTTTGAAATTTACAACAAACGAATAGAAGTGCAAGACAACAAGAGTATTGGTTGTAGACAATGAACACAATAGTTCACGTATAAATCTATCAAAGTGTTCCCTAGAGTTTCCTTAACCGCTTCATGAGGGCTTGCTTTGTTGTTAGAAGCCCTGCTGAAGTGTTTGGGGGAACTCTCGGGTTCACTTTGAAAATTGCAAAAACATGTAGAAGTGCAAGAGTATTGGCTAGAGATGATGAGCACAATAATTCACGTATATATCTCAATCAAGGTATTCCCCAAAGTTTCCTTGACCACTTTATGAAATGCAAGTGGTAGACCCCTAAATTTGTACATATTTTTAGTTTTTCTTACTTTATCGTACATCGACTTTAATGAAACCTTAAAGACCATTCTTCCCCAAACAAATGTTTGGTAAACGCTACTGTCAACTAGCTCAAAATAAAAGATGAACAAGAAGTAGTTAACGTTAAGGTAAAATAAAAAATATTTGCTAAAATAAATAAATTTTAAAAATTATTTTTTATATAGTGAACAAGTGAAAATTTAAGAGAAAAAATATTATTTAATCTCAATTACCATCACTCTTCCTTTCACCACACTCTCCACATTTATCAGAGGAAAAAGTTAAAATAAAATAAATAATTAATTCTATCTTAATATTTTAAATAAACTATTTTTGTTTTTAGTAATCATGACAACAAAATAAACGTGTAGGATTATTTTGGATCTAACTATTTTTGTTTCTAGTAATCATGGCAACAAAATGAACTTAGCGTGAATATTTAACAGCATTAATCATAAGAATATTTTCTATTTTAAAATTGCCTCACACTTGAACATATAATTCTTCCTCATATATTATAACCCCAGTTGTGACTTAAAACTAAAGCATATTTTGAATTCCATAAATAGTAAGTTTTTTTTTTTGCCGTTCATTTTTACTTATAATTTGATAATAATAATGAGTGATAATTAAGTACAATATAATTAGTTGCATGATATTCTCATTCAACTTCTAACACTTACTTAGGAAACATTGCATCATCTAAAGCCCATTTTACCTTTTTAGAATTGGAAAAATACATTTTGTTATGCAGAAGATTTATAAGAATTAGTTCAGATTTTCCTTAGTAAAAAAAGAGAGAAACTCCTCTCTTTATAGGCAACAAAAGGTAGTGTGAATAAGTGTTTATTGTGCCTTATCCAAAATGCCACAATCTTTTGAAAAATTCACAATCCTTTGGAAAAGTCACAACTTTTTCGAAAAAATCACAACCCTTCGAAAAAGTCACAACCTTTCGAAAAGTCACAACTTTTCATTTTCTATTCACACCTTTTGTTTCAACATAGAATAACCTTAAATTTGTTAACTACAATACCAAGTTGGAAAACGTACATGTTAACTATTACTAAACGAAGTTTAATTATAGTAAAACACTTAAATCCTTTTTCAGAGAAAGTTTAGGATTGAAATATCTATAAATTCCTAACCCATCTAATAATATTTAGTCAAGTTAATTAATTTACCATGAAGATTTTTGCTTATGAAGAATCCAATTTGTATTACACCTTAGGGTGGCCAGAAACCCCCTCCCCCCCCCCCCCCCCCCCCCCCCATAAATTTCGATCATTATTTTGCATTTGAATTAGTAGTAATTCAATTTATTTGCGAAATCGGACATCTTTTGTATGATATTTCTGGTAAACAATACAAACATGAATGTCACCAATCTCAACATATTTCACTATGGAATCTCAAGATTTCAAGAATCCAGAAAAGACTCATCAAGCCGGCCATACACGACCAGTTAAGAAATTGTCAAGTTCCATTGATCTTCGAATTCAAAGTGATTGTTGATGAGTTGATCGAATTGGCACATAAATATAGCCATTGTTCTGTGCTCGTTGATGATCGTTATATCTTGGGACTTGGTGTGAAGATTAATATGTCACACATATACAAGCAAATAAATGAAAATGATAGTAATGTCATGGAAAAAACTATTTCAACTAAGAATTGCAAAATATGTGAAGAAGATATATTTGGAGGATCCTCAATTATAAAGATGTCATGCAAACATATGTTTCACTTAAATTGTATGAAAAAATTGTTTGATAGGAACATAGGTTGCCCAACTTGTACTCCTAACGATAATGGAGGATCCTAAGTTAATTGTTGAAATAAAATTTTACGGTAAGTCTAAGTCCCCTTTTTCATTTGAATTTATTGGATTGATAAATGAAACATTTTACTTTTACTGTCAGGAAGGATATTAGTTACTATCTTAAGTAGGCATATAATTTGGAAGCCTGATTTCAAATTTTGATTTTAAATCAATGTTTATTTATGAAAATTTGTACAAAGATATAACTTCAACTTTAAATCACGTGGGATGATCTTATCAAAGCATAGTTAGTTATCACTATTCTAGACACACTGTAATATGTCTATAAATACTCAAGTGGATTTTGCATGTATCTAAAATACATAGAAAAATTTTGTTCGCCTTCCTCCCATCTCGCAATACTCTCATATATATCTGGTATCCCAGATACATGCGAATCACACCAGATACATACATATATATGTATCTAGTATACTTCACATGTATCTGAGATACATGACTATGTAGTTTGCCTCCCTCCCCATCTTACTCGCCCTATCCCTATTTTAGTGTATCTAGTAGTACAAATACATGTATCTAGGTGTATCTTCCTCAATTTTTGATAGAAAACTCTTAATTAAAATGGTAAGATATATAATTATTTGAATATATTGGTAAAATTTAGTATATATGGTATGGATGTATGTCTAATAAAGTAATTTTTCCGGTAATCATTTTCCGAGTAGATCTAAATTAAAAACATCCATTAATATAAATATTATGTAAAATACTCATATTAAACATTATTTTTTAAAAGGTGTGCAAAGTCCAAACTAAATACGAACGGAGGAGTAATTATGAATACAAGAAATATTGAACCTGGCCTGCATTGTTATTCAAGTGAAGCCATATATATATAAATATAAATGGTCTTCTAATATTCTTTCTGTTCTTTTTAACACCCCCCTTTCCCCTCCCCCTCCCCCCCACGACACACACACCATTTTTAACAATTTACAAAAGATCTAGAAGGATTCTCTGATCTTTTAGCTACCAAAATAAAGAGAGAACATTCCATGCATAAATATTATATTTTTTTGACACCTTTTTATTTTAATTAATAAATCATAAAGTAAATTGGACAAGATATCTAGAATATCTTTATAAAAATGTATACCCCCTCCGCCGTACAAGAGTCAAAGTATTTAAAAATCGCAATGTGAATTTGTATATGATTCTTTAAATATATTTAAAAGAAATTTGACATATATAATTTTTTTTGAAAAATCGTATAATAATAGTCGAATTAAAGAAAATAATTAATTATAAAAATTAGAATCCTTCATTAGCCACTCCTCTACACACCCATCCAGTGACCCTAGGGGGGCATACTATCTATGCCACCCACGCCCCAGAACCAGTAGAACAAATGAGGGAAACACGTACGGAAATAACAGTAGTAAAAGACGAAAAAGTTATGGTATTCAAATACAGATTAAAAAAAAAACACATACTCATCTGTCCACCAAATCTATGAAGAAGCTCTCTAGATATTCGTATTCTCCAAAATACAAGGGCAGGGAATTACGTAGTAATAATGAACCCATCCCTGAGGAGGCGAGGGATGAATCTGAACCCCTCACCACCCTCCTAATCTGATCAATGAATATAATAATTTGGAACTATAGGGGATATAATAGGGAAGACTTTAGGAGAAGTTTTAGGGCTCTCTTAGACTGGCATAAACCCCCTCTAGTTGCGCTTGTTGAAACTAAAATGCAAGATCACCAAACTATACTTGATGACTTTACCTTCAATAACATGATTCAAGTTCCTGCAAATGGGAATTCTGGAGGCTTAGCAGTTTTATGGGACGACACTATACTGGAGCTAGATGACACGACCACTACTGGGCAAGAAATACATGCAATGGTGAAGGTACGCACAATAAATGATTCTTGGCTCTTTAGTTGTATATATGCTAGTACGTATAGAGATTCCCGTACAATTCTATGCAAAAATCTCAAAACCATTAAAGATAATTTTGATGGCAGCTGGCTTTTGGGTGGTGACTTTAATGAAGTCCTGCACTCTTTTGAAAAAAAAGGAGGAAGAGCCATTAATCAGGCACGTTCACAAGAATTCTGGCAAATAGTTATGAACTAATTGATATGGGCTTCAAAGGTAATCAACATATTCATCCTTTGGTAACATATTTTATAAAAAAAGGAAATTACTAAAAAGAATAGAAGGAATTCAAGGATCACCAATTACCACCATAGTAATTTCCTTATAGCCCTTGAACAACAACTAGTAAAAGAATACAATAAAATACTCCAAATATAGGAAGATTTTGGAAATTAAAATCAAGGGTAAATTGGCTCAATGACGAGGACTCGAATACTAGGTTCTTTCATACAACAACCCTCAATAGAAGACGTAGGAATAGAATAATAGCACTCCAGAATGATGATGAGGAATGGTCATACAACCAGTCTGAGATATTGGCCTTAATTCATATGCACTTCAAGGAATTATCTTATACAAAACAAATATCATCATCCTGGAAAATACATACACATGGGTGTTCCTCGAATGGGTTGGAGCTCTCACATCTAGGGAACATTCCAACACTTGAGGAGATTAAACACATCGTGTATAGCTTCCGGCCCCTCAAAGCACCAGGGTCGGATGGACTTCACCCGTTATTCTTCCAAAAGTACTGGGAAATAGTAGGCGAATCAACGATTAGACTCTGTATGGATTTCTTCAAAGAAGGCAAAATTCCTATGGAAATAAACATGACCCACATATGCCTTATTCCAAAAACAAAAAAATGCAAATAGATTCAAAGAATTCAGGCCCATAAGCTTATGTAATACAACTTGCAAAATTATCACCAAAATCATTGCCCAGAGACTTCGACCCCTAATGGACAAGCTAATAGGGCCCTGCCAATCCAGCTTCCTTAAAAATAGGCAAGCAATAGACAATGCTGTCATTATACAAGAATTGATCACTCACTTTAGGAAAATGAAAGGGAAGAAAACTAATCTCATACTTAAATTGGACCTAGAAAAGGCATTTGACAAAATTGAATGGTCCTTTCTTAGATATACCCTCCACTATTTTAACTTCCCAGAATCTATAATCAAGTTAATAATGTAATGTATCTCAACCAGTCAAACATCGATCTTAGTGAATGGTTCGAGAACGGATATGGGAGCAAAACTGTCCCAATAAGATCAAATACTTCATCTGGTTAAACCAACACAATAGAATCCCTACAAGAAACTATCTAAATACCTTAGGGATAGATATAGACAGATCATATCCAATCTGTAACTAGCTCCCCAGAAACAAACTTCCATATATTTCTTGAATGTAAGAATGTCAGGAAAATGTGGACAGAAATTGGAGCAATAAACGATATAAATCAAATTATACAACATAGATATGGAGATTGGCTAATCAGACTTACAGAGTTAGAGGTGTCATTTAGAAAATCATCCTTGAAATGGGGTGATGCCTACCCCTTCTTCATTTGGAATATTTGGCGAACACGAAATGACAATCATCATAACAACAAAAGAGCGCAAATTAACATAAACACCACCATATTCCACGCCATGGAATTTCTTTCCTTAACAGATCTTCCAGTAAGAAATAAGGTCCAAATCAGCACCCACATAAAATGGGAACCACCCAACAAAGGCTTCAAACTAAACATAGATGGGTCATCAATAGGTGATATTGGTAAAGGGGGAACATGGGGAGTTTTTAGATGTAAGCAAGGTGAATGGATAGTCAGATACATGGGCAATATCTATACTACAAATCCTATCAAAGCAGAACCAACTGCTCTATTACAAGGACTCCAAATCGCATCCAAACGCAATCTGATCCCACTTGAAATCAACACTGATTGCAAGGACATCATTACCCTGATTATACATGATCATCCTACTTACTCAAATTTGGTATCTGAATGCAGGGAGCTACTGATGGAGCTGGGGATCCCCCCAATCCAGCACCACTTTAGAGAAACTAATCAAGTGGCGGATGCACTAGCAAATGAGGGGACTAACTTAACTCAACCAAATTCCTTTTTGTGCTACAAAGTTCCACCGGTGTTTATTTTGGACAGGTTGCAGGCAGACATAGCTGGAACTCATTTTGTTAGACTGACTAAAGCCCCTATAAGTGTAAATGGATGTTTTGCTAGGCAGTCTGTTGCCTCTGTAAGTACGACTGATTGTACAAATACTAGTTATTCCCTACCTCCTCCCCCGTCATCAATATTGGGTTATCACCCACGCCACAACTCTGTAATAGCATGAGTACCATGCCTCTACCTTGTACGACCGAATTTTAACATAATATTAGTATCTTATTAACAAAAAAAATGGTGTTCCCTAGAGTTCCCTTTAATTAATAACACTATTAAAAATCATATTATTTTTATTTAAACTTTCCACCGTAATGATACCAACATAGTATATGATACTGATTTAGTATCAGTTAAGTTAAAATTATCAACCTTATTGAATGAGGGGTATGTGCTATAATATTTTTTTTTTGAGAGAATGGGTATTTCTTGAATCACTTTAGATTGGGGTATGAACTTGTAATTATTTTGAGTTTTATAGCCCATTTATGTAGTTTTACCAATATTTTATTATGTACATGCTCAATTATAATAAATTATAATCTAAATGTCTAAATGAAATTTACTTGAAAATTTTAAAGGATTGAATTACATAATGAGATCTCGCCCACACTTTTTGTGTATTTATGATTTGATTTCTTATGATTTGACCAGATTTATATTTATCACTTTGATAACTAACTAAGATTACTTAGTTAAAATACGGTAAATAACTTTAAATAAGACTAATAATAAGGCAAGAAAGTTTATGTCAAGTTGTTGTTAGGCCACATCAGGATCACATGGGAATAATGAAAACTTAGACAAAAAATTTATATTACTATATATAATAAGTGAAAATATCTACTACTTAGCACATGCAAGTGTTGGATGATATGTGCTTAGATAGTGTTGTACATTCTTTTTTTATGGTTGTACCTTTAAAATTTATATTATTGGACAATTTAACACCATTAATTACCTAAAATTACCTACTACTTTATTAGCCGAAAAGTTAGACCTCATTTGGGGCCATTTATTATTTATATGTTTTCAATTTTCAATATATGTTGTCCATCTTATTCTTTTTTTCAACCTTTTATTTTAAACTTCTTGAAATTTAATTACCTATTTATTACTCTCTCTATACACTTTTAATTGTTATGATTTCCTTTTTAGAGTCAAACTATAAGAATTTTAACTAATATTTTACAATGTGTTTTTTCATCATATTCATATGCAAAAAATTACAATTTATAGTACTTTTTGTATAGATTTTGCATATTTAAATTTTTTGTTTAAAATATCAAATTAATACAATCTAATTTAACTTTGAAAATTATTATATTACTACTATTAATAAGAGTGAATGTGAGGAACTTCCCGTTTATGAGAATTGACAAAAAAATCCTCAGATGTTACTTTTGTAATTTCACATGAAAAATGTAATTCAATTGATTAGTTAAAGGAGTAGTGCAACTGCATTTCATTTTTTGTATCTATTGGACTAATTTGTCCCCTTAAAACTACAAATAATTCGCACAACTTTCTGAAAACATGGGCCCCACTTATTACTACTTAGTTGTATTGTTTTGGTGACTGATATCAACTATTCTCTCTCCAATAATATTTCTCCAATATTGACTTTATACATTTTTTAAGAAATTATAAATAAAAAAGTAATATTACTATATCATTCTTTAAATATAATAAATATAATGTATTAAAAAATATAATTGAAAAATGACTATAATTAATGATAAGGGGTAAACTATCCATTGATTTCATAAAGTGGACAAGTATTGTAGGACATTCCAAAATAGTATAATAGACAATAATTATTGGACGGATGGAGTAGGATTAAGCCTTTCTTTCAGTACTTTTCTCACATTAATTAATTTCTCTCAGCATTCAATTAGTGAATCTTTAGTAGAATTAATTAGAATACTTTTTACATAATAATACGCACAATAAGCAATAAGAGGAAGCTTTCATTGGTATGATCTTTTAAGGGTATGTTGCTAAACCATCAACACTGAAAGGTAGCTCTACTGATAATTGTGAAGAAAACATATTAATGGATTAAAAATCAAAAAGAGGTAATTAAACCCTAAAATATTATAAAGACATCTATAAAATTTGGTTGAAGCTCAAAATCTATTAGTGCCATATAAATTAGGATAGAGGAAATAACATATATTATTTGAAATAACATGAAACGTACTACAAATCACACAATAATTAGCAACTTCAAAATTTAAAGGGCATACAAAAAATTTGATCAACTCTCAAAATTCTACTAATGTCACATAGTTTGGGATAGAAAAAGTAACATATACGTAAAATGTACTATAACTCATAATAATTAAATAACTTCAAAATCTAAAAGACATATACAAAATTTATTAGAGAATATATTTTCTAAAAATCAATCTAATAACAAATGATAGGACGTTGTTGATGTATTTCTTTATATTTTAACTGTTATTTTACATTGAAAAACATTTCAAACACATTCACAAAAGTATTTATGATAGATATTACAATATAAAAGTTCAATCTCTTTGGCATCTTAATAAAAAGCAAGGAGGACCATCAAAACATACTAACAATTCTCCATTCAGTGCAATGGAAATAAAGTAATTTTTTAATAGAGCATGTATCATTTCAAATAAAGAGATAATGATACGGTCGGAAAATACAATGATAGAATTAATCTACAAGAAAAAATATTCTAACACATATCTTTTAACCCTTGCGCAAAGCGCGGCTATGTACCCTAGTTTAGTATATATGGTATAGAATGTGTGTCTAATAAAGTAGTTTTCCCATTAATCATTTCCCTAGTAAATTTAAATTAAAACTAAACGCCAATTAATATGAACATTAAGTATATAAAATACTTATATTAATCATTATTTCTTAAGAAACGTGCAAATTTAACGGAGGAGTAATTATGAATACAAGAAATATTTCTTGGAACAAGCAATTAGGCTCATAATGCTAAGAATATACTCCTTGAGATTTAAAAATTGAACCTGGTCTTCATTATTATCCAAGTGAAGGCAAATATAAATATAAATGGTCATCTAATATTCTTTCTATCCTTTTCAACAATTTACAAAAGATGTAGAAGAATTCTCTGATCTAATTACATGTCTAATCTATTAGTTACAAAAATAAAGAGAGAACACTTTATGCACAAATAAAATTGACTGATGAACGTTATATCTTTTTTGTTGACACTTTTTTATTTTATCAATCATAAAGCAAATTGGACAAGATATCTGGAATATCTTTATAAAAATATACACCCTTCCATCGCACAAAAGTCAATTACGATGTGAATTTGTATATTTCTTTAAATGTATTTAAAAGAAATTTGATATATATAAAAAAATTCTGAAAAATTAGATAATAATAATCGAATTAAAGAAAATACAAATGAAAAACTACCAAGTTAAACAAAATTTTAAAATCATAAGTTAAAACTTTGGTATAAGAATTAGCAAGTGAAGCCATTACCCAAACTTGAAGAGATGAAAAGTAGAAGAGAAAAAGTACAATATGAGATGAAAAGACAAGAAGGAATTACTTTTTTCCTGATATATTCTGAAACTTTAATATTACCCATATTTGTAGCCACATTCAATATAGTGTCACCCCATATCTTAGTTTAAACCCCACTTTCACATTTGGCATGGAATTTTCTTAGCAAAACAATGTTATAAATAGGAATGTATGTTGTAACAACATCAAACAAACAAGTAGAAATGCAAGATTATACTACTAACTAGTTGGAGATGATGAACAAAAATGGTTTTTAAGTTTATCAAGGTGTTCCCTAGAGTTCCCTTGACCGCTTCATTAGGGTTTACATTGTTGTTTGAAAAGCCTTGTTGAAGTGTTTGGGGGAACTCCAGGGCTCACTTTGAAATTTACACAAACGAATAGAATGTGCAAGAATATTGGTTGTAGATGATGAACACAATGATTCACGTATATATAATCTATGAAGGTATTCCCTAGAGTTCCCTTGACCGCTTCATGAAGGCTTCCTTTGATGTTAGAAGCCCTGCTGAAGTGTTTGGGGGAACTCCCGGGCTCACTTTGAAATTTACCACAAACGAATAGAAGTGTAAGACAACAAGAGTATTGGTTGTAGACGATGAACAAAATAGTTGTAACATCCGGTAATTTGAAATAACTATGGAAAAGCTTGAAATTTGAATTAGTCATTTTTGGAAAAAGTTCAGAATCTGGAAATTTGGCAAAGTGTGGAAATCAGTGAGTTTTTGGCCAACTTTGAGCAGTCATAACTCCTAGCTCAGGATGAGCCATGAGTAGTTCCAGTTATGTTTGGAAATCCCTTAGAACGATCTTTCCAACGCCACAGAGTTTGCTCGATTCCGAGTTCGTATGAGCGAGTTATTCCCTTTGAAAGTTTGGAAGTTGGCAGGGAGTCCGTCCGAAAATTTAAGGGCATTTTGGTCTTTTCACAAATCATTTCTTTTGAGGTTATATTGTTGTGTTAGGATGATTGTGGATCATTTTTATTCCATTTTAAAAGAGTAAGAGTTAGGGTTCTTGAGTGAAGAAGAGAAGAAGAGAGAAAGAAGAGAAGAAGAAGAGGAGATCAAGGAGTTTCCGTCAAAGATCGTTGTGGAAATTGTCGGGGGTGATCCCTAATAGGTATGTGAGTTCATAGTGATGGGTTGATTCTTTCCCCCACACACCAACTCGTTTTATTATTGAGAAAAGATTGGTTGTGTTGTTTGGAGTTGTTGGTTGTGTTGTTGATATTGTTAATTGTGTTGTTGAAGTCCCTTGTTGATTTTGGACATGATTTGGTTGTGTTTTTGAGTTGAATCTCTTGTATGTTGAGGGATTTTATGATCCTTAGTGTTGGTTGGTTCATACCCCCACACACCAACTCGTTTTTAATTCCGAGAAAAGATTTATTTTGGTTGTTGAAGTTGTTGGTTGTGTTGTTGAAGTTCTTGTTGATGAGGGATATGTTTTCGGTTGTGTTCTTGAGTTGAATCTATTGTATGTTGAGGGGTTTTATGTTTCTAAGTGATTGGGACTGAAATCATTGAAGTTAAGGGCTAACGCCTGACAGAGTGCAGAGTGCCCAACAGTCCCCTTTGAAGTTGAGGGCTGGCCCCTGGCAGAGTGCAGAGTACCCAGCAGTCCCCTTTGAAGTTGAGGGCTGGTGCCTGGCAGAGTGCACAGCAATCCCCTTTGAAGTTGAGGGCTGGCTCCCCGTGCCTTTTAGAGCGCCAAGGACGCTAATCCTTCCCGTTACCTTCATTCCCCACTTTTTCATACATGTTCCTAGGTATTATACCTATGTTTCCTAGTTGTTTCCAACACTCCAAGGTACTTCTAAAAGTCAAGAACTCATCCGTAACATGTGATCAAACACCTTGAATCCAAATTTCCAATTCAAGGAGAGTTAGTTAGAAGTCAAGTGAAGTTAGAAGTTAAGAGTTAAGCTTAGAAGTTAAGCAAGTCAAGCAAGTTGTAAAGTTGTTCAAGAGTCTTTATTGAACGTTTTAACTTCATTTTTAGACTTAAGTGTCAAGTCAAGCAAAGAGCTTAGAGTTTCAAGCTAAGTAAAGAGTCTCAAGTTTCAAGTTGAGTAAAGAGTTTAAAGTTGAGTTCATTTCTCAAAGTTATTAGGGAACTATGTATTCCCAAAGAAGTTTTAAAGAAATGTCTTTACATTTAAACAAGGTTGGAAACTGAGATTTCCAAAGAGCCTTCGGGATAGTTTTTTTTTTTGAGTAATTATCTCATATCAGCAAGAAAACATATGTTTTAAAAACATAAGAGCCAGTACATTATTGGGAGTATTATCGAGCACCGAATTGGGGGAGCATTCAAAGAACCCACAGCCCCCATAGTACCATGTTAGCCACCATGGGTAGAAAGGGATCATACTTTTTAGATGAATCCTTTTCAGATTAGACTAGTGGATCCATTAGGCAGTTCAGGTCTTATACCTTTGGCCGGGTATAAGATGCTCTGGCAGCGTGAGGTCGATCGCTGTATCATCACTATAGCTCTCATGTGATGGTTGTCGGTTAGAGAAACTCCCACAGCAGTTATTGTATCTTCATACACATAAATTATTGTATTTTTATATACATCAGATCATCGTATTTCTATATACATCTCAGGCTTATTGTATCTTTGTATAGACTCAGAGTTTATAACATGTTTAAAGCAGTCTTTCTTTATATCGCACTTGTTTTAAATTGCCTTATATTGAAAGCAGTCAGTCAGGTTGAGTTGAGCCAGGTAAGCTATTCAGTTTCTTCCAGATTTTCCTTCCAGCCTATGTTGCTTAGTTTTCCAACTCGCATACTCGTACATTCCATGTACTGATGCCAGTTGACCTGCATCTCATTACGATGCAGATACAGGTACCCCAGATCAGTATCCTGCACGTCGTTGATCCAACTGAGCACTCCAGAGTCAGTGGAAGCCTCCTTGCATTCTGGAGGACTCAATTATTTTGTGTTCTTAGTTATGTTTTATTAGGGTGTTGCGGGGTCTGTCCCAACATCTATCTCAGTTGTTTAGAGGCTTCATAGAAGTCAGTCAGCTAGTTTTGAGTCTCTTATCTATGTATATATGTAAATACTCTATTTTGAGACCCAAGGTGCCTTTATGGCCAGATTTGTATCAGTTAAGTTGTCTTATGACTTTGCTTTGCATGAAGTAGGTTTCCGCTGAGTTAAGAAAGCCAGGTCAAGGGTTCGCTTGGGGCCAGCAATGGTCTCCGAGTGCCGGTCCCGCCTAGGGTGTTGACTCGGGGAGTGACAAACTTGGTATTAGAGCACATAGTTCAAGAGTCCTAGGGAGTCTATGAAGCCGTGTCTGTAGAGTTCTAGTTATCGGTGTGAAGTGCGCCACATCTATAATTGGGAGGCTGTAACATTTAGGAAGATTTCTCATTTCTTTCACACTCATTTCATGCGTTAGAGTTGATCTCTAAAAAGTTTCTTTCTAATCCGTGCTTGCGCGTGTTTTCAGATAGCCGTGCCTCCACGAAGAGTTGGTAGAGGGTGTCTTCCTAGACGTTATGCTGATGAGCAAGAGTTACCTTATGCCCCGGGAGTGTAAGATCAAGGGGAAGTTTCTAATGCCGAGTTTAGAGAGGCAATTAGGATGTTGAGTCAAGCTGTAGCTAATTAGATGGGTCAGCAAAGGGGAGCTCGACATGAAGGAGCTGACAATTCAAGAATTCGTGAGTTCTTGGGGATGAATCCTCCGAGTTTCATGGGTTTGAGTACTACTGAGGATCTAGAGGATTTCATTGAAGAGTTGAAGAAGATTTTTGACGTGATGCATGTGGCAGATATTGTGCGGGTTGAACTAGCTGCATATCAATTGAAGGATGTTGCTAGAGCTTGGTTCGACCAGTGGAAAGGGGGCAGAGTTAAGAATGCACCACCTGCGAGTTGGGCCGGTTTTGAGGAAGCTTTCTTAGGGCATTTCTTTTCTCGAGAATTGAGAGAGGCCAAGGTACGTGAGTTCCTCACACTTAAGCAGGAGTCTTTGAGTGTTCATGAGTACAGTTTGAAGTTCACACAATTATCCCGCTATGCTCCGGAGATGGTTGCGGACATGAGGAATATAATGAGCTTGTTTGTTGCTGGGCTGTCTCGGTTGTCGAGCAAGGAAGGTAGGGCTGCAATGCTTATCGGGGACATGGACATATCAATGTTGATAGTTTATGTGCAGCAGGTTGAGGAAGAGAAGCTGAGGGACAGAGAAGAGTTCAGAAATAAGAGAACTAACACCGGGAACGAGTCCGAGCAGTAGATAGGTAATTCAAACCGTTCCTCCTTTCAGCAAAGGCAAAAGGGACCCGCTCCATCATCTGCTAGAGCACCTGCACCTAGATACAGAGGTGAATTTAATGTTCAGAATTTGAAGGACTTCAGGGCTAGTCCAGCACAATCTTTGGGTAGTGTGGCGCAAGGGAGTAGTAAGCCTCCTGCCTGCGCCAAGTGTGGTAGGAACCACTCAGGTATTTGTCGAGAGGGCTCCATTGGTTGTTTCAGGTGTGGTCAGAATGGACATTTCATGCGACAGTGTCCAAATAATAGGCAGGGTAATGGGGGCAATAGAGCACAATCCTCTTCAGTTGTTCCACTAGACATGACGACACCTAGATGAGCTACTTCTAGTACCGACGGAGGAGCAAACCGCCTTTATGCAATCACCAGTCGCCATGAGCAAGAGAATTCTCCGAATGTTGTCACTGGTATGATCAAAGTCTTTGCTTTTGATGTGTATGCTTTGCTAGATCCAGGAGCAAGTTTATCTTTTGTAACTCCTTATGTTGCAAATAAGTTTGATGTTATTCCTGAAAGACTTTGTGATCCCTTTTGTGTTTCTACACCTGTTGGGGAGTCTATTCTGGCAGAAAGAGTCTATTGTGATTGTCCTGTTTCTATCGATCACAAGAGTACCATGGCTGATTTGGTTGAGTTAGACATGATAGATTTTGATGTCATTCTAGGTATGAATTGGCTTCATGCCTGTTATGCATCGTTAGACTGTAGAACTCGAGTGGTCAAGTTTCAGTTTCCGAATGAGCCAGTCTTAGAGTGGAGTAGTAGTTCAGCAGTGCCTAAGGGTCGTTTCAATTCGTACCTTAAGGCAAAAAAGTTTAGTTTCGAAGGGTTGTGTCTATCACTTAGTCCGAGTTCATGACTCTAGTGTTGAGATACCTCATTTTAAGTCAGTTCCTATAGTAAGAGAGTTTCCAGAAGTTTTCCTTGATGATCTATCCGGAATTCCTCCTGAGAGAGAAATAGATTTCGGCATAGATCTCATTCCAGATACTCGTCCTATCTCTATTCCGCCATATAGAATGGCACCAGCAGAGTTGACAGAGTTGAAAGAGCAGTTGAAAGATCTCCTAGAAAAAGGTTTCATTCGACCGAGTGTCTCACCTTGGGGTGCTCCGGTCTTGTTTGTGAGGAAGAAAGATGGTTCCCTTAGGATGTGCATAGATTACCTCCAGTTGAATAAGGTTACCATCAAGAACAAGTACCCTCTTTCGAGGATTGATGATCTTTTCGATAAGCTTTAGGGTGCCACCTGCTTCTCAAAGATTGACCTTAGATCAGGCTATCATCAGTTAAGAGTAAGGGAGTGTGATATTCCAAAGACAGCTTTCAGGACCAGGTACGGTCATTATGAGTTTTTAGTCATGTCTTTTGGTTTGACCAGTGCACCGGCAACTTTTATGGACTTGATGAATAAAGTCTTCAAACCTTATTTAGATATGTTTGTTATTGTCTTTATTGATGATATACTAGTCTATTCAAGGAATGAAGAAAATCATGCTAGTCATCTCAGAACAGTTCTTCAGACTTTGAAAGATAAGGAGTTGTATGCCAAGTTCTCTAAGTGTGAGTTTTGGCTTAAGTCAATGGCGTTCCTAGGCCACATTGTGTCCGGTGATGGAATTAAAGTTGATACTCGGAAAATTGAGGCAGTGCAGAATTGGCCTAGACCACATCTCCAACTGAAATGATGAGTTTCTTGAGTTTGGCTGGCTATTATAGAAGGTTTGTTGAGGGGTTCTCGTCTATTGCATCTCCTTTGACTAAGTTGACTTAGAAAACAGTGAAATTTCAATGGTCTGAAGCTTGTGAAAAAAAGCTTTCAGGAATTGAAAAGAGATTGATTACAGCTCCAATTTTGACGCTACCAGAAGGTACTCAAGGTTTTGTGGTGTATTGTGATGCATCTAGAGTTTGTTTGGGTTGTGTCTTAATGCAGAATGACAAAGTTATAGCTTATGCCTCCAGACAGTTTTAAGGTTCATGAGAAGAACTACCCAACCCATGACTTAGAGTTAGAGGCTGTAGTGTTCGTTTTGAAGATATGGCGTCATTACTCGATTCCAAGTTCGTATGAGTGAGTTATGCCCTTTGAAAGTTGGGAAGTTGGCAGGGATCCGTCCGGAAATTTTAAGGGCATTTTGGTCTTTTCCCTAGTTTTTATTTTGGGATTATATTGTGTGTTAGGCTGATTTTGGATCATTTTATCCCATTTTAAAAGAGAGAAAGCTAGGGCTTGAATGAAGAGAAGAAGAGAATAAGAGGAGAAGAAGAGGAGAAAGGGAAGATCAAGCAAAGATTCGTCAAGATCAGCATGGATTTTCGTCGGGGGAGATCCCTATCAAGGTATGTGAGTTCTTAGTGTGGGTTGATCCTTTCCCCCACACACCAAACTCATTATTATTGAGAAAGATTGGATATGTTGTTGAAGTTGTTGGGTTGTGTTGTTGAAGTTTTTGATTGTGTTGTTGAAGTTATTGTTGGTGGTGGGACATGATTTGGTTGTGTATTTGAGTTGAATCTCTTGTATATTGAGAGGTTTTATGATCCTCAGTGTTTGGGGTTGAATCCATTGAGATTAGAGAGGTTTAGAGTGGAAGAAAAGAGGGATAAAAGTCGGGTTTTCTGGGAATGGTCTGGCGCGTCACGCCTGCCAGCGCGCCCCAAAGGGGACTCTGAAGTCCAGCCCTTGGGGCGGCGCGCCTCTCAGAGCGCCAGCAGGTGCCTTCTGAGCTTCCAGGGCTGGTGCTCCGCGCCTTGCAGAGCGCCAAGGACGCCATGTTCTCCCTTTCTTTCCACACTTTCTCATGCATGTTCCTAGGTATTTTACC
This sequence comes from Solanum verrucosum, assembly GCF_900185275.1. Lineage (NCBI taxonomy): Eukaryota > Viridiplantae > Streptophyta > Magnoliopsida > Solanales > Solanaceae > Solanum > Solanum verrucosum. Next base: position 1,169,660 of record NW_026020217.1, read on the forward strand.
TATGTTTCCTAGTTGTTTCCAACACTCTAATGTACATTTAACCTCCCGAACTCATCTATAAACATGCGATCATATACCTTGAATCCATGATTCAATTCGAGGCGAGTTTGGATCAAAGTCAAGTGAAGTTAGAGTCAAGTTAAGCAAGTTAAGAAGTAAGTCCAAGCAAGTCTTTAGAGTTGTTCAAGAGTCTTTATTGAACGTTTTAACTTCATTCTAAGGCTCAAGTTTCAAGTCGAGTAAAGAGTATAGAGTTCAAGTAAGTAAAATAAAGTTGAGTTCATTTCTCAAAGTTATTAGGGAACTATGTATTCCCAAAGAAGTTTTAAAGAAATGTTTTTACATTTAAACAAGGTTGGAAACTGAGATTTCCAAAAGAGCCTTCGGGCTAGTTTTTGAGTAATTATCTCATATCAGCAGGAAAAATATGTTTTAAAAACATAAGAGCCAGTACATTTTTGGGAGTAGTATCGAGCACCGAATTGGGGGAGCGTTCAAAGAACCCACAGCCCCCATAGAACCATGTTAGCCACCATGGGTAGAAAAGGATCATACTTTTTAGATGAATCCTTTTCAGATTAGACTAGTGGATCCATTAGGCAGTTCAGGTCTTATACCTTTGGCCGGGTATAAGATGCTCTGGCAGCGTGAGGTCGATGCTGTATCATCACTATAGCTCTTATGTGATGGTTGTCGGTTAGAGAAACTCCCACAGCAGTTATTGTATTTTCATACACAAGATTATTGTATTTTTATATACATCAGTTCATTGTATTTCTATATACATTTCAGGCTTATTGTATCTTTGTATACACACAGAGTTATAGCATGTTTTAAAGCAGTCTTTCTTTATATCGCACTTGTTTTAAATTGCCTTATATTGAAAGAAGTCAGTCAGGTTGAGTTGAGCCAGGTAAGCTATTCAGTTTCTTCCAGATTTCCTTCTAGCCTTTGTTGCTTAGTTTTCCAGCTGCATACTCGTACATTCATGTACTGATGCCAGTTGGCCTGCATCTTATGACGATGCAGATACAGGTACCCCGGATCAGCATCCTGCACGTCGTTGATCCAGCTGAGCACTCAGAGTCAGTGGTGAGCCTCCTTGCTTTCCGGAGGACTCGATTATTTGTTCTTAGTTTTTGTTTTATTAGGATGTTGTGGGTCTGTCCCAACATCCATCTCAGTACTTTAGAGGCTTCATAGACAGACAATCAGTCAGTTAGTTTTGAGTCTCTCATCTTTGTATGTATATATGTAAATATTCTATTTTGAGACTCGAGTTGCCATTGTGGCCAGATTTATAAGTTAAGTTGTTTTGTAATTGCGTTTGCATTGAGTTTTCTGTTGAGTTAGGTTTCGCTGAGTTAAGAAAGCCAGGCCAAGGGTTCGCTTGGGGCCAGAAATGGTCTCCGAGTGCCGATCCCGCCCAGGGTGTTGGCTCGGGGCGTGACATTGAACTTGAACTTAGAATTTGAAGTTAAACTTAGAACTTGATGTTGAAATTAGAACTTGAACTTGAACCTAGAAATTGAACTTGAACTTAGAACTTGAAATTTGAGTATTGAATTTGTTAATTAGTGTATTGAATTAGGTTTTTTTATTGATTGTTAGTTTGATTGATTTTTAGTTAGTAAGTGAATGATTTAAGGGTTTTTGATGGTTAGTTTGAATTAGGGATTATTTGATTGTTAGTTTGTGTTTGTTGATTGTGAAATGAAAATTTTAATGTTGGGGTTTGTTTGAATTAGGGTATCTTAGGATTTGTTTGAAATTCGGTATTTCTTGAGTTAATTAGTTTGATTTTGGAATTGTATGATTAGATTGAATTAGGGTATTTAAGGAGTTGTTTGAATTTAGGATTTTAGCACTAGTTAGATTTTGGGATTTTAGCACTAGTTTGAATTTGTGATTTTAAGACTAGTTTGAATTTTGGAATTTAGGACTAGTTTGAATTATTATTGAAGTTGAACTTAGAATTTGAACATGAACTTGAACTTAGAATTTGAAGTTAAACTTAGAACTTGAACTTGAAATTAGAACTTGAACTTGAATTAGAACTTGAAACTTGAACTTGAACTTGAACTTAGAACTTGAACTTGAAATTAGAACTTGAACTTAGAACTTGAACTTGAACTTGAACTTGAACTTAGAATTAGAACTTGAACTTAGAATTAGAACTTGAACTTGAAATTAGAAATTGAACTTGAACTTAGAACTTGAAATTAGAAATTGAACTTGAACTTAGAACTTGAACTTAGAATTAGAACTTGAACTTGAAATTAGAAATTGAACTTGAACTTAGAACTTGAAATTAGAAATTGAACTTGAACTTAGAACTTGAAATTAGAACTTGAACTTAGAATTAGAACAAGAACTTGAAATTAGAAATTGAACTTGAACTTAGAACTTGAAATTAGAACTTGAACTTAGAACTTGAACTTGAAATTAGAATTTGAACTTAGAACTTGAACTTAGAATTAGAACTTGAACTTGAAATTAAATTGAACTTGAACTTAGAACTTGAACTTAGAATTAGAACTTGAACTTGAAATTAGAACTTGAACTTAGAACTTGAACTTGAAATTAGTGTAATGAATTAGTTTTTTTATTGATTGTTAGTTTGATTGATTGTTAGTTAGTAAGTGAATGATTTAGGGTTTTGATGGTTAGTTTGAATTAGGGATTATTTGATTGTTAGTTTGTGTTTGTTGATTGTGAAATGAAAATTTTAATGTTGGGGTTTGTTTGAATTATTATTGAAGTTGAACTTAGAATTTGAACATGAACTTGAACTTAGAATTGAAGTAAACTTAGAACTTGAACTTGAAATTTAACTAA